>NC_091984.1:230576798-230908937 GCF_044704955.1 Pristiophorus japonicus
ACACACACACACTTCCACCCACCAACCCCCTCCACCCCCCCCACACACACTCACATACACATACGCACCTACACCCACAAACACACCCACACACACAGATGCATACACACACCCACACACTCACATACACATACGCACCTACACCCACAAACACACCCACACACACAGATGCATACACACACCCACACACACACACACACACACACACGCACACACATACACATAAACACACTCACACAACCACTCTCACACCCCTACAGGCACACACACTCACACACAGACCCACACACCCAAACACAAACACACATGCCCTAGAGAACTCCTGAGAAATATATTGTCAGCTGAAATGCCTCTCCCCCCCCCCCACCGATCAAGTATTTGTTTGACCTGAACAGCCTGTTCTGTCATCGTGTGACATCTGGGTAAAGCCAGTCCCTCAGGGACTCCATGCCTGCTCCATATTGAGCAGCACTTCCTGGATGCCTGATACAGATAATGCCCCCATTGACCCACATAGACTGGATTTAAAAAGCATTAACGGATAGTTAATAAAGAATCGACTGAGCCGATTGGGTGGGGGAGCTGGTGGAAATCCCAGATAAATGCACCCGTGCTTAAAGACTGCAATTTAAATTGCAAAAATATGCAGCGACGCTGGGCTTTTGTGAATCCAGTCTCCGCTGATGGCTGATCATAGTGTAGTAGATGGGACTGAATACAGTGTAGTAGATGGGACTGATCACAGTGAGTACATGGGACTGATCACAGTGTAGTACATGGGACTGATCACAGTGTAGTACATGGGACTGAGCACAGTGTAGTACATGGGACTGAGCACAGTGTAGTACATGGGACTGATCACAGTGTAGTAGATGGGACTGATCACAGTGAGTACATGGGACTGATCACAGTGTAGTACATGGGACTGAGCACAGTGTAGTACATGGGACTGATCACAGTGTAGTAGATGGGACTGATCACAGTGAGTACATGGGACTGAGCACAGTGTAGTACATGGGACTGATCACAGTGTAGTACATGGGACTGATCACAGTGTAGTAGATGGGACTGATCACAGTGAGTACATGGGACTGATCACAGTGTAGTACATGGGACTGAGCACAGTGTAGTACATGGGACTGATCACAGTGTAGTAGATGGGACTGATCACAGTGAGTACATGGGACTGAGCACAGTGTAGTACATGGGACTGATCACAGTGTAGTACATGGGACTGATCACAGTGTAGTACATGGGACTGATCACAGTGTAATACATGGGACTGATCACAGTGTAGTACATGGGACTGAGCACAGTGTAGTACATGGGACTGAGCACAGTGTAGTACATGGGACTGATCACAGTGTAGTACATGGGACTGATCACAGTGTAGTACATGGGACTGAGCACAGTGTAGTACATGGGACTGATCACAGTGTAGTACATGGGACTGAGCACAGTGTAGTACATGGGACTGATCACAGTGTAGTACATGGGACTGATCACAGTGTAATACATGGGACTGATCACAGTGTAGTACATGGGACTGAGCACAGTGTAGTACATGGGACTGAGCACAGTGTAGTACATGGGACTGATCACAGTGTAGTACATGGGACTGATCACAGTGTAGTACATGGGATTGATCACAGTGTAGTACATGGGACTGATCACAGTGTAGTACATGGGACTGGTCACAGTGTAGTACATGGGACTGAGCACAGTGCAGGACACTGGGACTGAGCACAATGCAGGACACTGGGACTGGGCACAGTGCAGTACACTGGGACTGAGCACAGTGCAGGACACTGGGACTGAGCACAGTGCAGGACACTGGGACTGAGCACAGTGCAGGACACTGGGACTGGGCACAGTGCAGGACACTGGGACTGAGCACAGTGCAGGACACTGGGACTGAGCACAGTGCAGGACACTGGGACTGAGCACAGTGCAGGATACTGGGACTGAGCACAGTGCAGGACACTGGGACTGGGCACAGTGCAGGACACTGGGACTGAGCACAGTGCAGGACACTGGGACTGGGCACAGTGCAGGACACTGGGACTGAGCACAGTGCAGGACACTGGGACTGAGCACAGTGCAGGACACTGGGACTGAGCACAGTGCAGGACACTGGGACTGAGCACAGTGCAGGACACTGGGACTGGGCACAGTGCAGGACACTGGGACTGAGCACAGTGCGGTATGTTGGTACTGAGCCTGCCACTGACTGAAACAGAAGCAAGCATGTGCTATGCTCATACACATAATCTTCAGCTCAATTTGTTTGGTCAATGAATTTAGGCAGCAGCGTGAAAGAACGCATTTATTATTTAGATACAATTTCATTGCTTACCTTTTAAGAGCTGGTTTCTTTGGTAATATTGTATTGATTTTTTAAAAACTTTTATTAGGATTTGGCTGAAAGATAAAACGCTGGCCACCTTCACCTTTTATAAGACAGTACTAAATAAAAGATGGCAGAGGGACGGAGCCCGGTCAGCGGGAGGGGGGAGGGGGGCTATTTAATCGATTCACTACTTCACTGCTAGTGTTCATTTTCTTGTTCTAATTGCCTTGTTTTTTGTCCTGAAGGCACTGATTCACAGAGGGTCGTGAATCTTTGAAATTCTCTACCCGAAAGAGCTGTGGAGGTTGGGTCATTGAATATATTTAAGGTGGAGATAGACAGATTTTTGAACGATAAAGGAGTCGAGGGTTATGGGTAGCGGGCAGGGAAGTGGAGCTGAGCCCAGGATCAGATCAGCCATGATCGTATTTATTGTGTTCCTAACACAGATGAGATTCACACAGGGAGGTTAAAGTAACAGTGACCTCGGTCTTTATTAAGACACTCCAAAGTGAAGAACAGGCCTTAGGGGCCGGCTTATATACAGTGCTCCCAAGGGATGCTGGGATCCCTTGGGGCTTCAGGGGATGCTCTCCCTGGTGGCGGAACATGGGAGTGCATGCTTTACAGATACATAACATCACTCCCCCGCAAAGTCAAAGTGAAAACTATTTGCAAGGTGAGGCCTTTCTTTCCTTGGAGGACCGCCTCGGTACAAATGTCTGTTCTGGTGTGTTGGCTGTGCCCTCGCTGGGCTGACGTGTTGTTGGCCCTGCAGGGCTGCTGGGTGAGCCTGGCCTTGCTGGGCTGTTGGGCGTGATGGGTTCAATTTCCTGGTCTGGGGTGGTGTCGTTGATCCTTTGGGTGTGTGTTGGACTCGAAAAAGGTGGTGTCTGCTGTGGGTTGTTCAGGGCAGTCTGTGAACCGCAGCCTCATTTGGTCCAGGTGCTTTCTGCAAATTTGTCCATTGTCTAGTTTGACTACAAACACCCTACTCCCTTCTTTAACTATCACCGTGCCCGCGATCCACTTGGAACCATGTCCATAGTTTAGCTCATACACAGGGTCATTCAGATCAATTTCCCGTAACACAGTGGCGCGACCATCGTTTACATTTTGTTGCTGCCGCCTGCTCTCTACCTGATCATGCAGGTTGGGGTGAACCAGCGTGAGTCTGGTTTTAAGTGTCCTTTTCATGAGTAGCTCAGCCGGGGGCACCCCTGTGAGCGAGTGGGGTCTCGTGTGGTAGCTGAGCAGTACTCGGGACAGGCGGGTTTGGAGTGAGCCTTCTGTGACTCAATTAAGGCTCTGTTTGATTGTTTGTACTGCCCGCTCTGCCTGCCCATTGGAGGCTGGTTTAAACGGGGCCGAGGTGACATGTTTGATCCCATTGCAGGTCATTAATTCTTTAAATTCGGCACTGGTGAAACATGGCCCGTTGTCACTGACCAGTATGTCAGGCAGGCCGTGGGTGGCAAACAAGGCCCTCAGGCTTTCAATGGTGGCGGTGGCGGTGCTTCCCGACATTATTTCATATTCAATTCATCTTGAAAAAGCATCCACCACCACCAGGAATATTTTACCGAGAAATGGGCCCGCATAGTCGATATGGATCCTCGACCATGGTCTGGAGGGCCAGGACCACAAACTTAGTGGTGCATCTCTGGGCGCGTTGCTCAACTGAGCACACACGCGGCATTGCCGTACACAGGACTCTAAGTCAGAGTCGATACCGGGCCACCACACGTGGGATCTGGCTATCACTTTCATCATTACTATATCCGGGTGTGTGCTGTGGAGATCCGAGATGAACGTCTCCCTGCCCTTTTTTGGTAGCACTACGCGGTTACCTCACAACAGACAGTCTGCCTGAATGGACAGCTTGTCCTTTCGCCGCTGGAACGGCTTGATTAGCTCTTGCATTTCAACAGGGATCCTGGCCCAGCTCCCATGCAGTACACAGTTTTTTACTAGGGACAGCAGAGGATCTTGGCTGGTCCAAGTCCTAATCTGGCGGGCCGTGACAGGTGATTTATCATTTTCAAATGCTTCCATGACCATCAACAAGTCTGCGGGCTGCGCCACCATCAACAAGTTTGTAGGCTGCGCCATTTCCACCCCCGTGGTGGGCAATGGTAGCCGACTGAGAGCTTATGCACAGTTCTCGGTGCCTGGCCTGTGGCGGATGGTATCGTTATACGCTGATAGCGCGAGTGCTCACCTTTGTATGCAGGCTGAGGCATTAGTATTTATCACCTTGTTTTCAGCGAACAGGGATATGAGGGGCTTGTGATCGGTTTCCAGCTCAAATTTGAGGCCAAACAGGTGCTGATGCATTTTCTTTACCCCGAACACACACGCTAATGCCTCTTTCTCAATCATGCTGTAGGCCCTCTCGGCCTTAGACAAGCTCCTGGAGGCATAGGCGACAGGTTGCAACTTCCCCGCAACGTTAGCTTGTTGTAATACACACCCGACTCCGTACGACGACGCATCACATGCTAGCACAAGTCTTTTACACAGGTTATACAATACAAGCAGCTTGTTGGAGCATAAAATGTTTCTGGCTTTCTCAAAAGCAATTACTTGGTTTTTTCCCCATACCCAGTTCTCACCTTTGCACAATAACACATGTAGGGGCTCTAAGAGGGTGCTTAACCCTGGTAGGAAGTTACCAAAATAGTTGAGGAATCCCAGGAACGACCGCAGCTCCATGACATTCTGTGGCCTGGGCGCGTTCCTGATAGCCTCTGTCTTGGCGTCTGTGGGCCGAATGCCGTCCGCTGCGATCTTTCTCCCCAAAAACTCCACTTCTGTTGCCATGAAGACGTATTTTGACCTCTTCAGCCGCAGCCCTACGCGATCCAGTCGCTGGAGGACCTCCTCCAGGTTTTGTAGGTGCTCGGCGGTGTCCCGACCCGTGACCGATATGTCGTCCTGAAAACCCATTGTGCGTGGTACCGATTTGAGTAGGCTCTCCATGTTTCTCTGGAAGATTGCTGCAGCCGACCGAATTCCAAACGGGCATCTGTTGTAGATGAACAGTCCCTTGTGCGTGTTGATGCAGGTGAGGCCCTTCGCAGACTCCTTCAGCTCCTGCGTCATGTAGGACGAAGTCAGGTCGAGCTTGGTGAACGTCTTGCCTCCTGCCAGCGTCGCAAATAGGTCGTCTGCCTTAGGTATTGGTCCTATAGCGAGAAACGATTAATAGTTACTTTATAATCGCCGCAAATCCTGACCGTGCCATCACTTTTGAGTACTGGAACAATCGGGCTGGCCCACTCGCTGAATTCCACTGGGGAGATGATGCCCTCGCATTGCAACCTGTCCAGCTCGATTTCCACTCTCTCCCTCATCACGTGAGGTACCGCTCAGGCCTTGTAGTGAATGGGTCGTGCCTCTGGGATCAAGTGGATCCGCATCTTCGCCAAGGAAAAGTTTCCAATGCCTGGTTCAAAAAGGGAAGGAAATTTGTGAAGAACCTGCGTACATGAGGCTTCATCGACATGTGATAGCGCTCGTAGGTGACCTTCCAAGCAGTGTGGGGCCATCGCACGGGAAAATCCAGAGTGGCAGTTCGTGCACTGTGCCCTCGTAGGTGACCTTGACCATGGCGCTGCCCAGGATAGTGATGAGCTCTTTGATGTACAGTCTCAGTTTCATGGGGCTCAGGGCTGGTCTGAGTGCCTTGTTGCACCACAGTCTCTCAAACATCTTTTTACTCATGATGGATTGGCTAGCGCCAGTGTCCAATTCCATGGCTACAAGTAAGCCATTCAATTTTACATTTAGCATTATAGGTGGACATTTCGTCGAAAATGTGTGCACCCTATGTACTTCAGCATCTGCCTCCTCTCTCTGAGGCTCGAAATTGCTTTAATCCACCATGGACCAATCTTCCTCTGCCACGTGCTGATTAGCAGATTTTGCAGAGCTTGCAGCTCATCTGCAAGCTCGTTGGAGGTGCCCCATTGTTCCACAACTCTTGAAAACATACCCTTTGAAGCGGCATGAATAGGCTGAATGGAAGCCTCCACAACGCCAACAAGGTGTGAATTGCCTTGCATTCATCCTTTGTTGCTAATCTGAGTCATCTGGGTCACCTGAGGCCTGCTGGCAGTTGCAGACTCGTGGTTTCTGCCCTGTACATTTCTGCTCGCAAACACAGTTCCAGTTAATTTATGAACATTGCTAGCACTTGTGTGCTGAGAGATTTGTTTGGTGTTATCACTGGTGGACATAAACGCCTGTGCTATCGCAATGGCCTTACTGAGGGTCGGTGTCTCTTCAGTCAAAGGTTTTCGTAGGATGGTCTCGTGGCCAATGCCCAGTACTCTGAGCATTTGCTCCAGGTAGCCATCAAACTCACATTGTCCTGCAAGTCGCCTTAACTCGGCGACGTAGCTCGCCACTTCCTGACCTTCAGATCGCTGGCACGTGTAGAACCGATACCTCGCCATCAGCACACTCTCCCTCAGGTTAAGATGCTCCCAAACCAGTGTACACAGCTCCTCATACGACTTATCTGTGTGTTTCACCGGAGCCAGAAGATTCTTCCTGAGGCTGTAGGTCGGTGCCCCTCAGACTGTGAAGAGGACCGCTCTCCTTTTTGCAACGCTTCCTTCTCCATCCAACGCGTTGGCTACAAAATACTCGTCTAGCCATTCGACATAGGCTTCCCAGTCCTCACCCTCCGAGAACTTCTCCAGGATGCCCATAGTTTGCTGCATCTTTGCGTTGGATTTGTAGACTCGTCACCAGTTATTGTGTTCCTAACACAGATGAGACTGCACACAGGGAGGTTAAAGTAACAGTGACCTCAGTTCCCTGGTGGCGGAACATGGGAGTGCATGCTTTACAGATACACAACAGTATTGAATGGTGGAGCAGGCTCGAGGGACCAAATGGCCTACTTCTGCTCCTATTTCTTCTGTTATGTTCTTATGTCCTAGGCCCAACCACCTTCAGCTGCTTCATCAATGACCTTCCCTCCATCATATGGTCGAAATTGGGGATTTTTGCTGATGATTGCAGTGTTCAGTGCCATTCGCAACTCCTCAGATAAATAAGCAGTCTGTGCCCGCACGCAGCAAGACCTGGACAACATTCAGGCTTGGGCGGCTAAGCGGTAGATAACATTCGCGCCACACAAGTGCCAGGCAATGACTATCTCCAACAAGCGAGAGTCTAACCACTGCCCCTTGACATTCAACGGCATTACCATCGCCGAATCCCCCACCATCAACATCCTGGGGGTCACCATTGACCAGAAACGGAGCTGCACCAGCCACATAGATGCTGTGGCAACAAGAGCAGGTCAGAGGCTGTGTATTCTGCGGCGAGTGTCTCACCTCCTGACTCCCCAAAGCCTTTCCACCATCTACAAGGCACAAGTCAGGAGTGTGATGGAACACTCTCCACTTGCCTGGAGGAATGCAGCTCCAACAACACTCAAGAAGCTCGACACCATCCAGGACAAAGCAGCCCGCTTGATCGGCTCCCTATCCACCACCTTCAACATTCACTCCCTCCACCACCGGCGCACCGTGGCTGCAGTGTGTACCGTCTACAAGATGCAGTGCAGCAACTCGCCAAGGCTTCTTCAGCAGCACCTCCCAAACCCGCGACCTCTACCACCTAGAAGGACAAGGGCAGCAGGGGCATGGGAACACCACCAGCTCCATGTTCCCCTCCAAATCACTCACCAGTGACTAGACTGTTGTAAAAGTGCTGTAAAGCACTTTGGGACGTCTGAGGTCATGAAAGGCGCGATATAAATACAGATCTCTCTTTATTTTGTTGTGGATGGTCACATTGACACCCTGGCTTTAACGGAAACATGGCCTATGGATGCAGACACCTTGGCCTTTGCGGAAGCCTCCCTGATGATATTTTCCACCTGCGTGCCCCTTCCATACCGCCATGTTGATGGTGTGGCCCAAGTTGCTCCATGATCTCCCTTTACTCCTCTGGTACCTTCTCCTCCCTCGACAACCTCACCTTGCTCCACCCTCTCATACTGAAAAACACCTGTGTTGTGTCATGTACAATGAAAGTCTCTGCACTGTTTAGTAACTTGTAAAGAAATGTAAATGTATTCTCATCCGTTCCGTGTACTGCTTTCATCTGCATAGTGCTGCATGTAACGTGATTCATGATCGGTATTGAAATGTATCCTGGAATGTAATGTAAACCTGTCCTTATCTGCTCCATGTAATACCCTCGTTTGCACAGTGCTACATGTAACGTGATTTACAGATTGTCCTAAACTGTACCTTGAAATGAAACGTATGCGAGTGCATTGTATGGAACTGCTGTCAGCATCCAAATGAATTGTATGGAATAGCTGACCGCAAGGTACTGAACTATTTTCCAATGTATTGTGAAACTTTTATATGAATAAAGTATATTTTTGAAACAAAAAGAAATCTCTTCTTTACAATCCTCATTTTTTTACTGTTCCTTCCCCAAACCCCAACCCAAGTTTGTTACTACAATATCCTCCTTCCTTTCCTCCTTCATACTTTGCATTGAGCATCTCGCCGAGAGCATGCAGAAAGCAAGCGCAGGCAGCGGAAGGAGCGTGCGGCAAACCAGGCTCCCCACCCACCCTTTCCCTCAACCACTGTCTGTCCCACCTGTGACAGAGACTGTAATTCCCGTATTGGACTGTACAGTCACCTGAGAACTCACTTTTAGAGTGGAAGCAAGTCTGCCTCGATTTCGAGGGACTGCCTATGATGATGATGAGCACCTCTTCATCCTCGATGATTTCTGTTATATATACAGACTATAGATACACTCTCCGTGTAGTCACTGTATAGTTGCATAAGATGGAGACTTGTTTACCTGATGTACTATCAATAAGGTTTACACTGTGTATATACTATGCTGGCACCACTAGAGGGTGCAACTGGTGGAGACCGGGGTGTTTCCTACCCTGGTGGCAGGGGCTGTATAAAAGGGGAGCCACCAAGCGGCTGCCTCACTCTGGAGTTAGTAATAAAGGACCAAGGTCACTACAGTTTCAGTACAACACATTGCCTCGTGGAATCATTCATAGGTACAGTACAAATATAATAAATTCCACCTCCATCTCACCTCACCTTTCCCCCTCTCCTCTGATTTCAGTGTGTTCCTCTCCTCCTTAAACCTTTCCCTCCATATAAACTCTCCTACCCATGGTCACCCCCTCAATGGTGCCAGCTCGCGTGGCCTCGCTCTGCTCCAATGGTCTCAATCACAAACAAGGCTAACTCCAACCACTTTGCTCACCACCCACATCACCCTAGCCCCACCACCCCAACCCCCCCGCCTTCTGATTCCAGTATCTTCTGCATCTGTTCTGGGACAAAACTCTACCCATCACTTCAAATTGCACATTCAAGTGACCCACTGCTTCTTATGTGCAACTCTATATTTGAATCAATCGAATCAGTTTGCTGCCTTTGCCACAGCCCTGACATGGCTCTCATGACATCGTATGTGACTATGACTGTGACAGTGGTGCATTATTCCTCCTCATTCTCCTCGACCTCTCTGCGACCTTTGACACGGTTAACCATACCACCTGGAATATTGTGTTCAGTTTTGGTCTCCTAATCTGAGGAAGGACGTTCTTGCTATTGAGGGAGTGCAGCGAAGGTTCACCAGACTGATTCCCGGGATGGCAGGACTGACATATGAGGAGAGACTGGATCGACTGGGTGTGTATTCACTGGAGTTTAGAAGGATGAGAGGGGATCTCATAGAAACATATAAAATTCTGACGGGACTGGACAGGTTAGATGCAGGAAGAATGTTCCTGATGTTGGGGAAGTCCAGAACCAGGGGGCATAGTCTTAGGATAAGGGGTAAGCCATTTAGGACTGAGATGAGGAGGAACTTCTTCACTCAGAGAGTTGTGAACCTGTGTAATTCCCTACCGCAGAAAGTTGTTGATGCCAGTTCATTGGATATATTCAAGAGGGAGTTAGATATGGCCCTTGCGGCTAAAGGGATCAAGGGGTATGGAGAGAAAGCAGGAACGGGGTACTGAGGGAATGATCAGCCATGATCTTATTGAATGGCGGTGCAGGCTCGAAGGGCCGAATGGCCTACTCCTGCACCTATTTTCTATGTTTCTATGTTTCCGCCAATGTCTCTCCTCCAGTATCAGCCGTGGCTTAGTGGGCGGCACACACGCCTCTGAATCAGAAGGTTGTGGGATCAAGTCCCGCAGTGCAGTGCTGAGGGAGTGCTGCACTGTCGGAGGTGCCGTCTTTCGGATGAAACGTTAAACCGAGGCCCCGTCTGCCCTCTCAGATGGACAGAAAAGATCCCATGGCACTATTGCAAAGAAGAGCAGGAGAGTTATCCCCGGTGTCCTGGTCAATATTTATTCCTCAATCAACATAACAAAAACCGATTATCTGGTCATTATCACATTGCTGTTTGTGGGAGCTTGCTGTGCACAAATTGGCTGCCGCGTTTCCTACATTAGAACAGTGACTACATTTCAAAAGTACATCATTGGCTGTAAAAGTGCTGTAAGACACCTGGTGGTTGTGTAAGGTGCTATATAAATGCAAGTCTTTCTTTCCATTGTCCAGCTCAGTGGGACTGCCCTTGCTCAGTTCCAATCATAGCTAGCTTCTCTCCTGCCCCCACACTGCAACCTCTGGAGTCCCCAAAGGATGTTGGCCCCTTCCTCTTCCTCATCTCCATGCTGCCCCTTGGTGCATCTTTCAACAACATGGGATCACCTACCACACCAGCTCTGTTCATCCTCGACCTCTCTTCTGCCTCTGTGTTGCCAGAGTACGTGTCTGACATCCAGTCTTGGATGGACCATAATTTCCTCCATCTACACATTGGGAAGGTCAAAGCTATCGTCTTTGGCCCCGCCACAAACTCCGTTCTCTCGCCACTGATGCCATCTCCCTCCCTCACCACTGGCTCAGGTTGAACCAGGCGCTTCGCAATTTCGGCCGTCCTATTTGACCCCGAGCTGAGCTTACGGCTCCAGGAGCCCTCCATCACAACGACCACCTACTTCCAGCTCTGTAGCATCGTCCGTCTCCACCCCTGCCTCAGCCCCTGTGCTGCAGGAACCCTCAGCCACACCATTGTCAGCTGCGGACCGTTCCAACCCTCTCCTACTCCGAATGGCCTACTCCTGCACCTATTTTCTATGTTTCTATGTTTCTAATACTTGGGTTTAATTTTCTGCTTCTGTGCTCGCGGTTTCCACCCAGAACAGCTATTAAGCAAAGAAATGTCACAAGGGAGAGATACAGCAGGGCTGTCAGCCCCCACGGAACCTTAGCCTGGCAGGAGTCAGTGACTTTGGGCATGAGGTGGAAGGTAACATAAATATATTTCAACCTCATCAACAACCTGCATTTATATAGCACCTTTAATATAGTGAAACATCCCAAGCTGCTTCACGTAAGAACATAAGAAATCAAAGCAGGAGTAGGCCATTCGCCATTCGAGCCTGCTCCGTTATTCGACAAGATCATGGCTAATCTTCCATCTCAGGTCCACCTTCCCGCACTATCCCCATATCCCTTGATTTCCTTAATATCCAAAAATCCACCGATCTCTATCTTGAATATACTCAATGACTGAGCCTCCACAGCCCTCTGGGGTAGAGAATTCCAAAGATTCACCACCCTCTGAGTGAAGAAGTTTCTCCTCATCTTAGTCCTAAATGGCCGACCCCTTATTCTGAGACTGTGACCCCTGGTTCTAGACTCCCCAGCCCGGGGGAAACATCCTCCCTGCATCTACCCTGTCAAGCCCTGTAAGAAATTAATATGTTTCACTGAGATCCCCTCGCAGTCTTCTAAATTCTAGAGAATATAGGCCTAGTCTACTCAATCTCTCAATCGCTCACAAGAGCGTTATCAGACAAAATTTGACACTAAGTCACGTAAGGAGATATTAGGGCAGGTGAGCTTGGTCAAAGAGGTATTTCAAAGTATTTACAGCACGGAAACAGGCCATTCGGCCCAACAGGTCCGTGACAGTGTTTTATGCTGCTCACGAGCCTCCTCCCACCTCTTCATCTAACCATCTAACCCCATCAACATTTTAAGGCAGGTTCATAAGAACATAAGAACATAAGAATTAGGAACAGGAGTAGGCCATCTAGCCCCTCAAGCCTGCTCCGCCATTCAACAAGATCATGGCTGATCTGGCCGTGGACTCAGCTCCACTTACCCGCCCGCTCCCCGTAACCCTTAATTCCCTTAATATTAAAAATCTATCTCTCTGTGACTTGAATACATTCAATGAGCTAGCCTCAACTGCTTCTCTAGGCAGAGAATTCCACAGATTCACAACCCTCTGGGAGAAAAAATTCCTTCTCAACTCGGTTTTAAATTGTCTCCCCCATGTTTTGAGGCTGTGCCCCCTAGTTCTAGTCTCCCTGACCAGTGGAAACAACCTCTCTGCCTCTATCTTGTCTATCCCTTTCATGATTTTAAATGTTTCTATAAGATCACCCCTCATCCTTCTGAACTCCAACGAGTAAAGACTCAGTCTACTCAATCTATCATCATAAGGTAACCCCCTCATCTCCGGAATCAACCGAGTGAATCGTCTCTGTACCCCCTCCAAAACCAGTATATCCTTCCTTAAGTAAGGTGACCAAAACTGCACGCAGTACTCCAGGTGCAGCCTCACCAATACCCTGTACAGTTGCAGAAGGACCTCCCTGCTTTTGTACTCCATCCCTCTCGCAATGAAGGCCAACATTCCATTCGCCTTCCTGATTACCTGCTGCACCTGCAAACTAACTTTTTGGGATTCATGCACAAGGACCCCCAGGTCCCTCTGCACCGCAGCATGTTGTAATTTCTCCCCATTCAAACAGTATTCCCTTTTTTTGTTTTTTTTCCCAAGGTGGATGACCTCACCCTTTCCGACATTGTATTCCATCTGCCAAACCTTAGCCCATTCGCTTAACCTATCCAAATCTCTTTGCAGCCTCTCTGTGTCCTCTACACAACCCGCTTTCCCACTAATCTTTGTGTCATCTGCAAATTTTGTTACACTACACTCTGTCCCCTCTTCCAGGTCATCTATGTATATTGTAAACAGTTGTGGTCCCAGCACCGATCCCTGTGGCACACCACTAACCACCGATTTCCAACCCAAACTGGACCCATTTATCCCGACTCTCTGCTTTCTGTTCTCCAGCCAATTCTCTATCCATGCTAATACATTTCCTCTGACTCCACATACCTTTATCTTCTGCAGTAACCTTTTGTGTGGCACCTTATCGAATGCCTTTTGAAAATCTAAATACACCACATCCATCGGTACAGCTCTATCCACCATGCTCGTTATATCCTCAAAGAATTCCAGTAAATTAGTTAAACATGATTTCCCCTTCATGAATCCATGCTGCGTCTGCTTGATTGCACTATTCCTATCTAGATGTCCCGCTATTTCTTCCTCAATGATAGTTTCAAGCATTTTCCCCACTACAGATGTTAAACTAACCGGCCTATAGTTACCTGCCTTTTGTCTGCCCCCTTTTATAAACAGAGGCGTTACATTAGCTGCTCTCCAATCCGCTGGTACCTCCCCAGAGTCCAGAGAATTTTGGTAGATTATGACAAATGCATCTGCTATAACTTCCGCCATCTCTTTTAATACCCTGGGATGCATTTCATCAGGACCAGGGGACTCGTCTACCTTGAGTCCCATTAGCCTGTCCAGCACTACCCCCCTAGTGATAGTGATTGTCTCCAGGTCCTCCCTTCCCACATTCCTGTGCCCAGCAATTTCTGGCATGGTTTCTGTGTCTTCCACTGTGAAGACCGAAGCAAAATAATTGTTTAAGTTCTCAGCCAATTCCACATTTCCCATTATTAAATCCCCCTTCTCATCTTCTAAGGGACCAACATTTACTTTAGTCACTCTTTTCCGTTTTATATATCTGTAAAAGCTTTTACTATCCGTTTTTATGTTTTGCGCAAGTTTACCTTCGTAATCTATCTTTCCTTTCTTTATTGCTTTCTTAGTCATTCTTTGCTGTCGTTTAAAATTTTCCCAATCTTCTATTTTCCCATTAGCCTTGGCCACCTTATACGCATTGGTTTTTAATTTGATACTCTCCTTAATTTCCCTGGTTATCCACGGCTGGTTATCCCTTCTCTTACCGCCCTTCTTTTTCACTGGAATATATTTTTGTTGAGCACTATGAAAGAGCTCCTTAAAAGTCCTCCACTGTTCCTCAATTTTGCCACCGTTTAGTCTGTGTTTCCAGTCTACTTTAGCCAACTCTGCCCTCATCCCACTGTAGTCCCCTTTGTTTAAGCATAGTATGCTCGTTTGAGACACTACTTCCTCACCCTCAATCTGTATTACAAATTCAACCATACAGTGATCACTCATTCTGAGAGGATCTTTTACAAGGAGATCGTTTATTATTCTTGTCTCATTACACAGGACCAGATCTAAGATAGCTTGCTCTTTTGTAGGTTCTGTAACATACTGTTCTAAGAAACAATCCTGTATGAATTCTATGAATTCCTCCTCCAGGCTACCCCGTGCAATTTGATTTGACCAATCGATATGTAGGTTAAAATCCCCCATGATTACTGCCGTTCCTTTTTCACATGCCTCCATTATTTCCTTGATTATTGCCCGCCCCACCGTGAAGTTATTATTTGAGGGCCTATAAACTACGCCCACCAGTGACTTTTTCCCCTTACTATCTCTAATCTCCACCCACAATGATTCAACATTTTGTTCATTTGAGCCAATATTGTCTCTTACAACTGCCCTGATATCATCCTTTATTAACAGAGCTACCCCACCTCCTTTTCCTTCTTGTCTATCTTTCCGAATCGTCAAATACCCCTGTTTGTTTAATTCCCAGTCTTGGCCACCCTGCAACCACGTTTCTGTAATGGCCACCAAATCATACCCATTTGTAATGATTTGTGCCGTCAACTCATTTACTTTATTTCGAATGCTGCGTGCGTTTAGGTAGAGTGTTTTAATACTAGTTTTTAATCCATGATTTTTAGTTTTGACCCCTCCTGCAGCCCCTTTACATTCAGTGGCCCTTTTTGTTTTTTGCCTTGGGTTTCTCTGCCCTCCACTTTTACTCATCTCCTTTCTGTCTTTTGCTTTTGTCTCCTTTTTGTTTCCCTCCGTCTCCCTGCATTGGTTCCCATCCCCCTGCCACATTAGTTTAACTCCTCCCCAAGGTAAGGTAGGTTTTAAGGAGCATCTCAAAGGGGAGGAGAGAGAGGTAGAGAGGTGGAGATGTTTAGGGAGGGAGTTCCAGAGCTTGGGGCCCTAACTACTGAAGGCACGGCCACCAATGGCGGAGCGATGAAAATCGGGGGATGCTCAAGAGGCCAGAAGTGGAAACGCGCAGAGATCTCGGAGGGGCACTGGAAACGGTGCAGCGGAGATTGACAAGAATGTTACCTGGACTGGATAATTTTGACTATGAGGAGAGATTGGAGATGCTGGGTCTGTTTTCTTTGGAACAGAGGAGCCTGAGGGGAGACCTGGTTGAGGTGTATAAAATTATGAGGGTCCCGGATAGAGTGGATAGGAAGGACCTGTTTCCTTGGCAGAGGGGTCAACAACCAGGGAGCATAGATTTAAAGCAATTGGTAGGAGGTTTAGAGGGGGTTTGAGGGGAAATGTCTTCACCCAGAGGGTGGTGGGGGTCTGGAACTCACTGCCTGAAAGGGTGGTAGAGACAGAAAGCCCTCACCTCACTTAAAAATTACTTGGATGTGCACTTGAAGTGCTGTAACCCACAGGGCTACGGACCAAGAGCTGGAAAGTGGGATTAGAAACATAGAAACATAGAAAAATAGGTGCAGGAGTAGGCCATTCGACCCTTCGAGCCTGCACCGCCATTCAATGAGATCATGGCTGATCATTCCTTCAGTATCCCGTTCCTGCTTTCTCTCCATACCCCTTGATATATTAGGCTGGATAGTTCTTGGTCGGCTGGCCCATTGGGCCGTAATGGGCTTCCTTTCATGCTGTAAATGTCTAGGATTCTGTGGTTGTAGGGCAGGAGGAGGTCCCGGAGATAGGGAGGGGTCCGGGGGCCACAAAACACAAGCTAGGGAAGAACGTCGGAGGCTTCATCTGCAGATTCTGATCATTTCCCACCTAAGTCTGCGACAGCTGGATTAATTTACAGCAAACGCTGGTCATTGTGCTTCTCGTTCCGTTGGCCAGTGATTGGCTCGGGAATTAGGAAAACATTCCGAGATTGCTTGGCAACGACGGTGAGGAAGATAAAACCCTTCGCCGCGTGACAATATTGACTCAGTTACTGTAGGGTCAGCACCCTGCTCGTTCCTGACTTGTACTTTCCCCCCCCCACTCATTGAGATCGCATAAGGGCCCAATTCATTCCTTCGCACACATGATACAACAGTGCCAGATGAAGAATTACTTTCAAAACATAATGACTGACAAACAGACCACTTAATGGGATTAAAGGGCAATTATACTTCACATATAAGTGCTTTAAATGTAGTGCACGCATACCAGAAACCCAGAGCTGAAACTGATAAACTGAAGGGGTCAAACCGTAATTAGACAGATAGGAAAAAGCTGTGCCATTCTGATATGTAATTTTCAGAAGCATTTTGGCTGAATAGGTTCATTTTTCTGCTTTTCATCTTTTCCATTTGCCCACAGAACCCGCCCCCTCCGCCCCCCCCCCCCCCGCCCCACCGCCCTTACCGATCTTTTGCTAAAGGTGGGGCACATACTCATGCGGGATTGTTCCTCAAGCATTGCTGCCCCCGGTGCCTCATCAAAGTCGCCATTCTTCATGTGTGAATCTGGCCAGTGAATGCCACAGAGCTATTTGACTTTGGCAAGCATCACAGCTGTGCACTGTATTAGGAAGTTGGGCGCTTGGGGGGAGCGGGGAAGGGATGTTTGGCTGGGGAGGGGTGTTTAATGAGTGGGGTATCCCAGGGATCGGTGCTGGGGGGATGTACTGAGAGAATGTCCCAGGGATCGGTGCTGGGGGGATGTACTGAGTGGGGTATCCCAGGGATCAGTGCTGGGGGGATGTACTGAGTGGGGTATCCCAGGGATCGGTGCTGGGGGGATGTACTGAGTGGGGTATCCCAGGGATTGGTGCTGGGGGGATGTACTGAGTGGGGTATACCAGGGATCGGTGCTGGGGGGATGTACTGAGTGGGGTATCCCAGGGATCGGTGCTGGGGGGATGTATTGAGTAGGGTATCCCAGGGATCGGTGCTTGGAGGATGTACTGAGAGAATGTCCCAGGGATCGGTGCTGGGGGATGTACTGAGTGGGGTATCCCAGGGATCGGTGCTGGGGGGATGTACTGAGTGGGGTATCCCAGGGATCAGTGCTGGGGGGATGTACTGAGTGGGGTATCCCAGGGATCGGTGCTGGGGGGGATGTACTGAGTGCGGTATCCCAGGGATCGGTGCTGGGGGGATGTACTGAGTGGGGTATCCCAGGGATCGGTGCTGGGGGGGATGTACTGAGTGCGGTATCCCAGGGATCGGTGCTGGGGGGATGTACTGAGTGGGGTATCCCAGGGATCGGTGCTGGTGGGATGTACTGAGTGGGGTATCCCAGGGATCGGTGCTGGGGGGATGTACTGAGTGGGGTATCCCAGGGATCAGTGCTGGGGGGATGTACTGAGTGGGGTATCCCAGGGATCGGTGCTGGGGGATGTACTGAGTGGGGTATCCCAGGGATCAGTGCTGGGGGGATGTACTGAGTGGGGTATCCCAGGGATCGGTGCTGGGGGGATGTACTGAGTGGGGTATCCCAGGGATCGGTGCTGGGGGGATGTACTGAGTGGGGTATCCCAGGGATCGGTGCTGGGGGGATGTACTGAGGGAATGTCCCAGTGATCAGAAATATTGAGCAGCTCAGGCGGCATTGGTGGAGAAATATTGCTTGTACTTGTTTTAAACTGGACAATAAAGGGCTTTGCATGGAAAACAATGAGACAAATTCTGATCTGTTGTGCCAAGTACCTCTGACAACATGTCCATTCATTTCTGAATGGGCTGAGGAAATGCTCCCAGTAAAAATTCACATGACATAATGTGTGTGTATCACAATGATTCCTAGATGGTCCACCTGATTAACGCAGTGGGTAACGGAGTCGCGCCCATCACAACAGTCCCAAATTTAACCTCCACTCGGAGTTAGCTGATCTTGATGGTCGGGGTCTTACAGTTAGCCTTTGGGAGGAGAAACTTGGCTATGACTCTTGTTGGGGAGTGAAGTCTTGGAGCATCTTTGTACTATCAATGTGAGGGATGTTGGTGCAGGGGAATAGAAAAATTGCCATTTTGGAGCATTCATTATCAGCATTGAGCACTCCAAGGTCGGGTATGACATGGTTAAACGCAGAGCAAAGGTGCCAGTACCCTGCTCCAAATGACCTGCCTCCATCCCAATCTCAGGACAGTGTTAGCAGCCAATCTCCTTCCCCCCGCCCCGGTTCACAACAGCCTGTTTGAAGTAAGCACGGGACTTCGTAGCAGAGCATTGAGAACAGACTTTTATTGATACTGTACGCAGTAAAGGTGATCAGGCTTAACTGCGTATCAATAAAGTCTGCTCCGTACACTCCACTACAAAGTCCCGTGCTTACTCTAAACGTGTCGTGAACCAGAGGAAGGAGAAGGTTCACGGCTAACAGATGGCACTTCGCTTAAAGGGGGCGAGCGTTGGGCATTTTTAAACTTCTGCCCCCCCCCCCCCCGGGCCATCAGGGAGGGTTTCGGTCGGGCCAGCGGCCTGGCACCCAAGAGGGGGTGGCAGGCTGCCTGTTGACAGCCTGGCCGAACCCGGGGGGGGGGGGGGGGCAATAATCGGCCGGCCGGCAAAAATAACAAGATGGCGGCCACGGCAGAGGGGCCCTCCCCTCGAAGGGCCATTGCTCTGCCGTGCCGCACACACACACACACACACACACACACACACACACACACACACACACACAGAACAAGGTGCACCCACGGAAAAATCTGCCGGGGGGGGCACCACGCAGCGGATTGCAATGGAGGTGCGGGTTAGGGTCGGTGCGCGCTTTGATGACGCGCTTGCGGAGGTCGGCAGTAGCGGGGCGGAAGTGTGGACAGCCCGAAAAATCCCCGAGCTGCATTTGGGTCGTGGCGACCGATGGACTGCAACGCGGCGGCCCCTCGACTCCGCCGCATAACGGGCCGTATACGGACCCTGAATTTCGGCCCCCTCAAGCGAATTTCCATTTCACACATAACCCACATCAAAGCTCTCCCCTGCCAAGTCGCGCAGCTTTACATTTCCCTGCACTAAATTGCGACGGCCATTTTTCCCACCGCTGTTCGAGCTTGTCCGATTCCTTTTGAGTTTGAGTGCGTTGACATTCGTCATTTGCTGCTGTTCCCAGTTTGACATTGTGCGCACATTTGGGACACGTCAGGCCCAAGTCCTGCCACTAAATCATTTATAAAAATACTAAACAACTGCAGGCCCAACAGTGAACCTTGCGGCACTCCACTGGTAACTGCTGTCAACCAGATACCTTGCCGTGGCCATTCAGCCCATCGTGCCTGTGCCGGCCCTTTGAAAGAGTGATCCAATTAGTTGCACTCCTCTGCTTTTTCCCCGTATCCCTGTAAATGTTCCCCCTAGCAAGTATTTATCCAAACCCCTTTTGAAGATTACTATTGAATCTGCTTCCAGGCAGTGCATTCCACATCGCAACTGATACGTCCTTACTATACAGTATAAATGCACACGAGGCCCATGCTTGAGAGAAGGTCACTCTGTGACCTGTCCTTTATTCCATAGCACTCAAGTGATGGAAGTGGGTGGAGCTTCCCCTTTTATATCTGAAGGTCTAGGTTAGGAGTGTCTCCGCCAAGTTCACCACCTAGTGGACATTGTTCTCACAGTGTACAACTTAGGTCAGATTATACATGGGTTACAATGCTGGTTGAATACATGACATCACCTCCCCCCCCAAAGTCTTATTGGGATCACAGGTTGAGTCTCTCTGGTGGTTTACGCTCCCTTGTAGAGCGCCTGAGTTGGGGCTCCGGTTGTTGGGCGCTGGCCTGAGTGTCTGCTGTTTGCGGTGCCTCAGGCCTGTCCGGACTGCCCACAGTGACTGGGCTCTCCTCCCTTTGGTTCCGGTGTTCGGTCACCTGTGGTGGAGTGAACTCTATATCGTGTTCTTCCTCTGCTTCTTCTATGGGGTTGCTGAACCTCTTTTTTGTTTGATCCACATGTTTGCGGCAGATTTGTCCATTGGTAAGTTTAACTACCAGAATCCTATTTCCCTCTTTGTCAACCACAGTGCCTGCAAGCCATTTGGGCCCTGCAACGTAGTTGAGGACAAAAACAGGGTCATTTACATCAATACATCGCGCCCTCGCATTCCTGTCATGGTAGTCATATTGAGACTGGCGCCTGCTCTCGACAATTTCTTTCATGGTGAGGTGTATAAGGGATAACCGGGTTTTGAGCGTCCTTTTCATTAGCAGCTCTGCGGGTGGAACCCCTGTGAGCGAGTGTGGTCGGGATCTGTAAGCCAACAGGAGGCGTGATAAGCGGCATTGTAGGGAACCCCCTTGGATTCTGAGCATCCCCTGTTTGATTATCTGTACTGCTCGTTCTGCCTGGCTGTTTGAGGCCGGCTTCAACGGTGCCGTTCTAACATGGTTAATTCCATTGCCTGCCATGAAGTCCTGGAATTCAGTGCTTGTGAAGCACGGGCCATTGTCGCTGACCAAGATGTCCGGTAGACCATGGGCGGCAAACATTGCCCGTAGACTTTCTACCATGGCAGAGGATGTGCTTGAATTTAAAATGTCACACTCGATCCATTTGGAGTAGGCATCTACTACAACCCAAAACATTTTTCCCATGAAAGGACCTGCGTAGTCCACATGGATGCGTGACCAAGGCTTGGCGGGCCATGGCCAGGGGCTAAGGGGGGCTTCCCTGGGCACATTGCACCTGCGAACAAAATGTTCCAGATCTGCGTCTATCCCTGGCCACCAAACGTGTGACCTGGCAATTGCCTTCATCGTGACAATGCCTGGGTGCTCGTTGTGGAGTTCTCTGATGAACAACTCTCTGCCCATCTGGGGCATGACTACGCGGTTTCCCCACAGTAGGCAATCGGCCTGAATCGAGAGTTCATCCCTGCGCCTGTGAAATGGTTTAAATTCCTCAGGGCATGCCCTGTACGTTGCTGCCCAGTCCCCATTCAGGACACATTTCTTGACTAGAGACAATAGCGGGTCTCTATTTGTCCAGACTTTAATCTGACGGGCTGTCACGGGTGAGCCTTCGCTTCCGAAAGCTTCAACAGCCATGACCATCTCAGCAGCATGCTCAGTTGCCCCCTCAGTGGTAGCTAGTGGGAGCCTGCTGAGTGCATCGGCGCAGTTTTCGGTGCCCGGTCTGTGCCGAATTGTGTTGTCACAGGCAGCTAATGTGAGTGCCCACCTCTGTATGCGGGCCGATGCGTTTGCATTAATGGCCTTGTTGTCGGCCAAAAGGGAAGTTAGGGGTTTGTGATCTGTCTCCAGCTCAAATTTCCTGCCAAATAGGTATTGGTGCATTTTCTTTTCGCATATACACATGCGAGCGCCTCCTTTTCTACCATCCCGTAACCCCTTTCTGCCTGGGACAGACTTCTGGAGGCATAAGCTACTGGCTGTAACTGACCCTTGGCATTGACATGCTGCAACACACACCCGACCCCATAGGACGACGCATCGCACATTAACACAAGTTTCTTACATGGGTCATATAGCGTTAACAGATTGTTGGAACATAACAAATTGCGTGCTCTATTAAAAGCCCTTTCCTGTCTGTCCCCCCAGACCCATTCACGACCTTTGCGTAGGAGCACGTGTAGCGGCTCTAGCAGTGTGCTCAATTTGGGAAGAAAATTACCAAAATAGTTCAGGAGCCCCAGGAATGAACGCAGCTCCGTCGTGTTACGGGGTCTAGGTGCTCTCTGGATCGCTTCCGTCTTGGATGCAGTAGGGCTGATCCCGTCTGCTGCTACCCTCATCCCCAGGAATTCTCCCTCTGGAGCTAGGAAGACGCACTTCGCCTTTTTCAGTCGCAGACCTACCCGGTCCAGTCTGCGTAGCACCTCCTCCAGGTTGTGGAGGTGTTCCTCAGTATCGTAACCCGTGATGAGGATGTCGTCCTGAAAAACCACCGTCCCTGGAATCGACTTGAGGAGGCTTTCCATATTTCGTTGGAAGATCGCGGCGGCCGAGCGAATCCCGAACGGACATCTGTTGTACTCAAACAACCCCTTGTGTGTCGTGATGGTGGTCAGCTTCTTCGACTCACTCGCCAGCTCCTGGGTCATGTAAGCTGAGGTCAGGTCCAATTTTGAAAAAAGTTTGCCACCGGATAGTGTCGCAAAGAGGTCCTCCGCTCTCGGTAGCGGGTACTGGTCTTGGAGTGACACCTGATTGATGGTGGCCTTGTAATCGCCACATATCCTGACCGACCCATCCGCCTTGAGCACCGGCACAATCGGGCTCGCCCAGTCACTGAATTCGACTGGCGAGATGATGCCTTCCCTCAGCAGCCGGTCCAATTCGCCTTCTATCTTTTCCCGCATCACGTATGGCACCGCTCTGGCCTTGTGGTGTACTGGGCTGGCGTCCGGGTTTATGTGAATCACTACCTTGGCCGCCATGAAAGTGCCAATGCTGGGTTGAAATAGTGAGTCAAATTTGTGAGCATGATACTCGCTCCACAGAGCAAATTGCATTGACATCGCCCCATTTCCAGTTCATGACAGCAAGCCAACTCCTTCCCAGTAGTGCAGGACCATTCCCTTGGACAATCCAGAGTGGCAATCTGTTCTCCGAATCTTTGTGGGTCACGACTACCGTGGCGCTGCCTAGCACTGTAATATTCAATTACCCAGTCTCCAGAGCTCTCTGGGGCAGAGAATTCCACAGATTTACAACCATCAGAAGAAATTTCTCCTCATCTCAGTTTTAAATGGGCAGCCCCTTATTCTGAGACTATGTCCCCTAGTTTTAGTTTCCCCCATGAGTGGAAATATCCTCTCTGCATCCACCTTGTCGAGCCCCCTCATTATCTTATAAGTTTCAATAAGATCACCTCTCATTCTTCTGAACTCCAATGTGTATAGGCCCAACCTGCTCAACCTATCCTCATAAGTCAACCCCCTCATCTCCAGAATCAACCGAGTGAACCTTCTCTGAACAGCTTCTAATGCAGGTATAGCCTTCCTTAAGTACGGAGACCAAAACTGTACGCAGTACTCCAGGTGTGGTCTCACCAATACCTTGTACAGTTGTAGCGGGACTTCTCTGTTTTTCTATTCAAAATAGTACGGTGCCATACACATGCAAGTATTATTATAAGTTTGGATATACGACTGCCCTGTTACCTTTGAGAGCATATCCAGTTGATTAACTGAAGAGAAATGTTGCTGTGGTTTGGTTCTCAATGTCACTGGCAAGAAGTTTGTAATAATATCTTGATAATTTGAGAATGAGAAGTAATTGATGAATGCAAGGCTGGTGGTTATTGATCCGTAGCTTTGGCCCTAGCTTGAAAAAAACCAGTAGAGCCGGCAGAAATAATGCAATATCATCGCAGAAAGGGGTGTGTAAGACATCAAAGATCATGGAGACAATTTAATGTCACAAGGGTGGAACGTGTGTATGTGGTAGATATTGCAGATTCCTTCTGTTTGCTAATCGTTGCGACATCATAAATGCATCTTTATACAAACAGATTATTTATAAACACCCCTTTTACGAATAAGTGTGTTGTTTATCAATACATTATTTATAAATGTGCTATTTAAAACACATAAAAAATCTTTAATATCAATGATTTAGACTTGAATATAGGGGCCATGATTAAGAAGTTTGCAGATGATACAAATATTGGCCATGTGGTTGAGAGTGAGGAAAAAAGCTGTAGACTACAGGAAGATATCAGGACTGCTCAGGTGGGCAGAAAAATGGCAAATGGAATTCAATCCGGAGAATTACACGGGATATACGACACAGAAACAGGCCATTCGGCCCAACCAGTCCATGCCGGCGTTTATGCTCCACTCGAGCCTCCTCCCGTCTTTCCTCATCTAAATCTATCAGCATAACCCTCTATTCCCTTCTCCCTCATATGCTTGTCTAGCCTCCCCTTAAATACATCGATACTATTCGCCTCAACCACTCCCTGTGGCAGCGAGTTCCACATTCTCACCACTCTCTGGGTAAGGAAGTTTATTCTGAATTCCCCATTGGATTTCTGGGTGACTGTCTTATATTGATGGCCTCTCGTTATGCTCCTCCCCACAAGTGGAAACATTCTCTTTGTATCCACTCTATCAAAACCTTTCATAATTTTAAAGACCTCTATTGGGTCCCCCCTGAGCCTTTTTTTTTCAAGAGAAAAGAAACCTTTCCTGATATGTGTACCCTCGCATTTCTAGTATCACCCTTGTTATGTATATAAACCTGTAAATACCATGTCTAACCACCAGGGGGCTTATCCCCTGGAGTCCCAAGGGATCCCACAATCCCTTGGGAGGACCTGTATATAAGGAGTCCTCACAGGCTGGAGAGGCACTCTGAGATCTGCAATAAAGGGCTACGGTCACACCCTACTTTGAACTTGCAGTGTCTAGTCTGACTCTTTATTCAAGACTTAACAACTGGCGATGAGATACAATGCAGAGAACCGTGGGCATCCTGGAGAAATTTTCGGAGGGAGATGGTTGGGAAACCTTCGTGGAGCGACTCGACCAATACTTCGTGGCCAACGAGCTGCAAGAAGAAGCGAACGCTGCCAAACAAAGGGCGATCCTCCTCACTGTTTGCGGGGCACCAATGTATGGCCTCATGAAAACCTGCTCGCTCCAGCGAAACCCACGGACAAGTCATACGATGAGTTGTGCACACTGATCCGGGAGCATCTAAACCCGAAAAGTGTTCTGATGGCAAGGTATCGGTTCTATACTTACAAGAGGTCTGAAGGCCAGGAAGTGGCGAGCTACGTCGTCAAGCTAAGGCGCCTTGCAGGACATTGCGAATTTGAAGGACACATGCTCAGGGACCTCTTTGTACTTGGCATTGGCCATGAAGTAATACTTCGCAAACTTTTGACTGTAGAGACCCCAACCTTGAGTAAAGCCATAGCGATAGCCCAGGTGTTCATCGTCACCAGTGACAATACCAAACAAATCTCTCAGCATATGAGTGCTGTTACAAGTACTGTGAACAAAGTAACGTTGTTTTCGAATTGAACTGTACGGGGCAGGACTTACACGCCTGCAGCTGCATGTCCGCAGATGACTCAGACTCTACCATCAAGGGTGGAAAATACAAGAGCATTAACACCTTGTTGGCGCTGCGGGGGTGATCATCGTTTTCATTCATGCTGCTTCAAAGGTTACATTTGCAAGGGCTGTGGAAAAATGGGACACCTCCAATGTATGTGCAGGCGAGCTGCAAATCCTGCTAATCCTGCAAACCATCACGGTGGATCATGATGAACCAGAGCCTCAGACTGAGGAGGCAGAGGTATATGGGGTGCACACATTTACCACAAAGTGTCCCCCGATAATGCTGAAGGTTGAATTAAATGGACTCCTGGTGTCCATTGAGCTGGATACGGGCGCAAGCCAGTCCATAATGAGCAAAAAGACTTTCGATAAATTGTGGTGCAGCAAGGCCTCATGGCCAGTCCTGACTCCCATTCATACTAAACTGAGAATGTACACAAAGGAACTGATTCCCGTAATCGGCAGTGCTACTGTAAAGATCTTCTACGATGGAGCGGTGCACGAGTTATCACTCTGGGTGGTACTGGGCGATGGCCCCACGCTGTTCGGCAGGAGCTGGCTGGGAAAGATACGCTGGAACTGGGACGACATCCGAGCGCTTCCGTCCGTCGATGACACCTCATGTGCCCAGGTCCTCAACAAGTTCCCCTCGCTGTTCGAACCAGGCATCGGGAAGTTCCAAGGAGCAAAGGTGCAGATCCATTTGATTCCGGGGGCGCGACCCATCCATCACAAGGCGAGAGCAGTACCGTACATGATGAGAGAGAGGGCGGAGATCGAATTCAATGAGTGGGCCAGTCCGATTGTTCCAGTCCTCAAGGGAGACAGCACCAAGGCAGAATCTGTGGTGATTACAAAGTAACTATCAATCGTTTCTCACTGCAGGATCAATACCCACTACCAAAGGCGATGCTGGCGGGAGAGAAAACGTTCACGAAGCTGGACTTGACCTCGGCCTACATGACGCAGGAGTTGGAGAAATCATCGAAAGGCCTCACTTGCATCAACACGCACAAAGTTCTCTTCATTTACAACAGATGACCGTTTGGGATTCGACCAACCGCGGCGATATTCCAGAGGAACATGGAAAGCTTGCTGAAGTCGGTCCCGTGCACCGTGGCCTTCCAGGATGACATCTTGGTTACAGGTCGGGACACCGTCGAGCACCTGCAGAACCTGGAGGACGTTCTTAGTCGGCTTAAACGTGTGGGGCTCAGGCTAAAACACTCGAGGTGCGTTTTTCCCGGAGCCTGAAGTGGAGTTCCTGGAGAGAAGAATCGCGGTAGACAGCTTCAGGCCCACCAATTCAAAGATGGAGGCAATCCAAAACGCACCAAGACCACAGAATGTGACGGAGCTGCGGTCATTTCTAGGACTCCTGAATTATTTTGGTGACTTCTTATTGTTAGAACCCCTGCACTCTTTACTGCGTAAAGGAGATGAATGGGTATGAGGTAAAAGCCAAGAAAATGCCTTTGAGAAAGCTAGGAAGCTGTTACATTCAAACAAATTGCTTGTGTTGTACGATCCATGTAAACGTTTGGTACTAGCAGGTGTCCCGGCCCTTTTTTGGCACCACTACCCGATTACCTCATAGGAAGCAGTCTGCCTGTATAGACATTTCATCTTTGCGCCGCTGGTACGGCTTTGTTTCTTCCTGCATCTCTCGGGACGCTAGACCAACTCCCGTGGAGCACACAGTTTTTTTTACTAAGGAAGTAAGGGGTCCTGGCTTGTCCAGGTTCTAATCTGTCAGGCGGTAACAGGTGATTGCTCACTCTCGAATGCTTCCATTACCATGACTAAATCTGCGGGCTGTGCCATCTCCACCCCTGTGGTGGGCAATGGCAGCCTACTGAGAGCATCGGCACAGTTTTCTGTGCCTGGCCTGTGGCGGATGGCGAGGCTGTATGCGAACAACGTGAGCGCCCATCTCTGGATGCGGGCCGATGCATTGGTATTTATCCCCTTGCTTTCAGAAAAGAGGGATTATAAGTGGCAGATGGTTGGTTTCCAATTCAAATTTGAGCCCGAACAGATATTGATGCATTTTCTTTACCCTGTAAACACATGCTAACGCTTCTTTTTCGATCATACTGTAGACCCTCTCGGCCTTAGACAGACTCCTGGATGCAGAAGCAACCGGTTGCAATTTCCCAAATTCATTAGCTTGTTGCAATACACACCCAACCCCGTACAACCACCAGAGGGCTTATCCCCTGGAGTCCCAAGGGAGCCCACAATCCCTTGGGAGCACCTGTATATAAGGAGGCCTCACAGGCTGGAGAGGCACTCTGAGATCTGTAATAAAGGACTAGGGTCACACTTTACTTTGAGCTTGCAGTATCTAGTCTGACTCTTTAAAAGACTTAACAACCCTTGTGAATCTTCTCTGCACCCTTCCAGTGCCTCTATGCCCTTTTTATAATATGGCGACCAGAACTGCACGCAGTACTCCAAGTGTGGTCTAACCAAGGTTCGATACAGGTTTAGCATAACTTCCCTACTTTTCCAATTTTGTATCTCTAGAAATAAACCCTAGAACTGTGAGCTAATGCATTTTGGGGAGGGCTAATAAGGCAAGGGAATTCACAATAAATGGTCGGACACTGAGAAATGTAAAGGAACAGAGGGACCTTGGAGTGCATGTCCACAGATCCCTGAAGGCAGCAGGACAAGTAGTTAAGGTGGTTAAGAAGGCATATGGAATACTTGCCTTTATTAGCTGAAGCGTGGAATACAAGAGCAGAGGGGTTATGCTAGAACTGTATAAAATACGAGTTAGGCAACAGCTAGAGTACTGTGTCATCATCATAGGTGGTCCCTCGAATCGAGGATGACTTGCTTCCATGCCAAAAAGGGATGAGTTCGCAGGTGTTTCAATGAAGGACCTAATATTAAAGTCATAACGGGGAACAAAGAAATGGCAGACCAATTGAACAAGTACTTTGGTTCGGTATTCACTAAGGAGGACACAAACAACCTTCCGGATATAAAAGGGGTCAGAGGGTCTAGTAAGGAGGAGGAACTGAGGGAAATCCTTATTAGTCGGAAAATTGTGTTGGGGAAATTGATAGAATTGAAGGCCGATAAATCCCCAGGGCCTGATGGACTGCATCACAGAGTACTTAAGGAGGTGGCCTTGGAAATAGCGGATGCATTGACAGTCATTTTCCAACATTCCATAGACTCTGGATCAGTTCCTATCGAGTGGAGGGTAGCCAATGTAACCCCACTTTTTAAAAAGGAGGGAGAGAGAAAACGGAATTATAGACCGGTCAGCCTGACATCGGTAGTGGGTAAAATGATGGAATCAATTATTAAGGATGTCATAGCAGCGCATTTGGAAAGAGGTGACATGATAGGTCCAAGTCAGCATGGATTTGTGAAAGGGAAATCATGCTTGACAAATCTTCTGGAATTTTTTGAGGATGTTTCCAGTTGAGTGGACAAGGGAGAACCAGTTGATGTGGTGTATTTGGACTTTCAGAAGGCTTTCGACAAGGTCCCACACAAGAGATTAATGTACAAAGTTAAAGCACATGGGATTGGGGGTAGTGTGCTGACGTGGATAGAGAACTGGTTGTCAGACAGGAAGCAAAGAGTAGGAGTAAATGGGTACTTTTCAGAATGGTAGGCAGTGACTAGTGGGGTACCGCAAGGTTCTGTGCTGGGGCCCCAGCTGTTTACATTGTACATTAATGATTTAGACGAGGGGATTAAATGTAGTATCTCCAAATTTACAGATGACACTAAGTTGGGTGGCAGTGTGAGCTGCGAGGAAGATGCTATGAGGCTGCAGACTGACTTGGATAGGTTAGGTGAGTGGGCAAATGCATGGCAGATGAAGTATAATGTGGATAAATGTGAGGTTATCCACTTTGGTGGTAAAAACAGAGAGACAGACTATTATCTGAATGGCGACAAATTAGGAAAAGGGAGGTGCAACGAGACCTGGGTGTCATGGTACATCAGTCATTGAAGGTTGGCATGCACATGTTGGCCTTCATAGTGAGGGGATTTGAGTACAGGGGCAGGGAGGTGTTACTACAGTTGTACAGGGCCTTGGTGAGGCCACACCTGGAGTATTGTGTATAGTTTTGGTCTCCTAACTTGAGGAAGGACATTCTTGCTATTGAGGGAGTGCAGCGAAGGTTCACCAGACTGATTCCCGGGATGGCGGGACTGACATATCAAGAAAGACAGGATCAACTGGGCTTGTATTCATTGGAGTTCAGAAGAATGAGAGGGGATCTCACAGAAATGTTTCAAATTCTGACGGGTTTAGACAGGTTAGATGCAGGAAGAATGTTCCCAATGTTGGGGAAGTCCAGAACCAGGGGTCAAAGTCTAAGGATAAGGGGTAAGCCATTTAGGACCGAGATGAGGAGAAACTTCTTCACCCAGAGAGTGGTGAACCTATGGAATTCTCTACCACAGGAAGTTGTTGAGGCCAATTCACTAAATATATTCAAAAAGGAGTTAGATGTAGTCCTTACTACTAGGGGGATCAAGGGGTATGGCGAGAAAGCAGGAATGGGGTACTGAAGTTGCATGTTCAGCCATAAACTCATTGAATGGCGGTGCAGTCTCGAAGGGCTGAATGGCCTACTCCTGCACCTATTTTCTATGTTTCTATGTTTCTATGTAATATTCCAGATCCCGAATTACATCCTGAAGGGTGGACGATGCCTGTGCGTGGATTTTTTTAACGTGGGGTGGCCGTTGCACACCAGCCACCACACGGGCTTGACAGAGCGAGGTCTTGGTCCAGTGGCAAGGGTTAACCAAGACGATTGGAGACCAGCTCTGCTGCACGGACCTAGTGCAAGCACATATCGCAGTGTGGGCTGGCTCGTGCTGCCCCTGGGCCTCTTCTTGGCTCCGAACTCACGCCTCTCCTGGGCCCCGGTCACGTTGCTCCACAATCTCTCGCCGCTCCTTCGCCCCGACCTCGCCGCTCCTGTTGTACCCGCCCACGCTCCAATCACTGACCTGGGTTAGGATGACGTCAAATCCAGTCACACTCTTCACAGCTTTCGCCCTCCTGCAGCAGCACGCGTTGAACCTTGTAGTGACATGCCTCCATGCTCTTTTTAAGGCCCCGATCTGCCTCTGGTGTGTACAGGTCTGGTCACCACATGACAGGAAAGATGTGACTGCACTAGAGAGGGGAGACAGAGATTAACGAGGATGTTGCCTGGACTGGAGAATTTTAGCTGTGAGGATCAATTGGATGAGGCTGGGTTTCTTTTCTTTGGAACAGAGGAGGCTGAGGGGAGTCCTTATTGAGGCACATAAAATTATGAAGGGCCTAGATAGAGTAGGACCTAGGGAGGACCTGTTTCCCTCAGCAGAGTGGTCAATAACCAGGGGGCAGAGATTTAAAGTAATTGGTAGGAGGTTTAGAGAGTGGTGGGGCTCTGGATCTCACTGCCTAAAAGGGTGGTAGAGACAGAAACACTCAGTGCATTAAAAAAGTACTTGGATGTGCACATGAAGTGCCATAAACTGCAGGGCTTCAGATAAAGAGCTGGAAAGTGGGATTCGGCTGGGCAGCTCTTTTTCAACCAGCAGGGACCCAATGGCCTCCTTCTGTGCCGTAAGTATCTATGATTCTATGAAGTGTGCTCATTATCAACACATATTTTATGTAAGCGATCTTTATAAACGCATTCTTTATAAACATATTCAGTATCAACGCAATCTTTATAAAGGTGTTCTTTATAAATCTCTTCTTTGTAAGTGCTGTGTTTATAAACACATTTTTATAAGTACGTTCTTCAATCAATGGAATTTTTTAATATAACTCTGAGGGAGCACTGCATTGTCGGGGGTGCCGTCTTTCAGATGAGATGCTAGCCCCAGGTGCACGCGAAAGATCCCATGGCACTAATTCGAAGAAGAGCAGGGGAGTTCTCCCAGGTGCCTTGGCCAATATTTATCCCTCAACCAACATCATTAAAACAGATTATTATCTGGTCATAATCTCATTGCTGTTTATGGGAGCTTGCTGTGCGCAAAGTGGCTGCCGCGTTTCCCACATTACAACAGTGACCACACTTCAAAAAGTACTTCATTGGCTGCAAAGCGCTTCGGGAAGTCCTGAGGTTGTGGAAGGCCTATATAAATGCTAATATTTATTTTCTTCTGTCTGTTATTGAAGGAAGGATAGACTTCCATTGGAGGTAATGCAGAGAAGGTTCACAAGGCTGATTCCTGAGATGAAGGGGTTGTCATATGAAGAAAGGTTGAGCAGGTTGGGCCTATACTCATTGATTGGAGTTTAGAAGAATGAGAGGTAATCTTATTGAAACATATAAGATTCTGAGGGTGTTAGATCTCTTAATTTCCAAGAAATACAAACTCCGGTTGTAGTTTTAATGAAATTTTATTCTGGCAGCAGCAACAAGCTTCTGGCTTTAAGCCAGGCCTTTGTCCTTCTGAGACCACATGGCCAAAATGGCTGTACTTATACCTGGTTCAATTTACAGAAAAGAACTCGCCTTCTTTGACCTTATTGGCTCATTTGATAGTCTTTTAGCCTTTTAATTGGCTCGCTACCCAAAGGTCCTAAAATGTCAAGTTGATTGATGACTTAATGCAATGTGGTCTGTGTTTTCTCAAAAACTGCAGCCAGGCTGCAGAGCTTGAATTCTCTATCAGAGGGGGCTTGACAGGGTAGATGCAGAGAGGATGTTTCCCCTCGTGGGGGAATCTAGAACTAGGGGGCATTGTTTCAGAATAAGTGTCGCCCAGTTAAAACAGAAATGAGGGGGAATTTCTTCTCTCGGACAATCATGAGTCTTTGGAATTCTCTACCCCAGAGAGCTGTGGAGGCTGGGTCATTAAATATATTTAAGGTGGAGATAGACAGATTTTTGAATGATAAGGGAGTCAAGGGTTTTGGGGAGCAGGCAGGGAAGTGGAGCTGAGGCCAGGATCAGATCAGCCATGATCTTATTGAATGGCAGAGCAGGCCTACTCCTGCTCTCGTTTCTTTTGTTCTTATGTTCTGTGTATGTGCCTGGATCTAGCCGAGCAAGTTCATCCACTGACATTCATGAATGCAGCTGTAAACATGATATGAGCGGATTACCATCTGGTCCATGATGATGAGCAGCAAGACCCCCGGCCATTGCCATGACTACGTGGTCAGGAACTGCGTCAACAGAACACACCATCAAAACAATCACTTTGTCCTGTTTACATTGTCGGTGGAATTCATTTCAGATCAGATCAGTATATTGGAAGCCAATCTGATTTAACTCTGTCTTATATGTGGAACCTTGTCCCCAGAACAGTACATGCAATGTCCAACATGAAATGGTTGGCATATCTGCTGTGTTGTACAGAGGTGTCTAAAGCAAGCAATGCGTTTGAACCAGGCCTGTGCAAACAGCCTGATTTTGTCTCTGAAGCTTCAATTTGTCACGATGTGTATTCTCAGCCGAATGAACGCATTTTATGCTGCATTTCAATTCAGAGATGTTGTATATGCTGACTATGGATGTACTCTATGTGTAGTCACTGTGAGATTGTATAAGATGGAGACTTGTTTACCTGAAGTACTTTCAATAAGGTTCACACCGTGTATATGCTGGCACCACTAGAGGGTGCAACTGGTGGAGACCAGGGGTTTCCAGCCCTGGTGGCAGGGCCCTGTATAAAAGGCTACACACCATACTTGCACAGCATGTTGGGGTTTGGAATAAAGGACCAAGATCACTACAGTTCAAGTACAACACATTGCCCCGCGGAATCATTCATAAGTACATTATAGACATAACAAGAATATCTGCAAAGTTAGACCAAAACTGATTTGCAACTATGGTGTAAACAGGAAATACTCGCTTCCACCCACCACCGCCCCGCCCCAAACATGCACACACCCACCCAAGCCCAACAAACAAAACAAGACAGTCAGATGCAGCAAACAACACCTGCCTTTTTTAAGGAGGCTTGCTTCCTGTTGGAGTGAAAGGGGTGTTGAGTATTTAAGGGACGACTGTGGTCTTGGCATCCGAAGCTGAACTAACCTGAACTCGTGCCAGCTTCAGGAGGCAAAGGAGTTGGCCATTCAGCCCCTCATCCACAGGGAGCAGGGAGGTTATGCTAGAAACCAAAACTAATGGACATAGTCTCAGAATAAGGGGTTGTCCATTTAAAACTGAGAAGAGGAGGAATTTCTTCTCTCAGGGGGTTGTAAATCTGTGGAATTCTCTGCCCCAGAGAGCTGTGGAGGCTGGGTCATTGAATATATTTAAGGCGGAGATAAAACTGATTTTTGAGCGATAAGGGAATAAACGGTTATGGGGAGCGGGCAGGGAAGTGGAGCTGAGTCCATGATCAGATCAAGTCATGATTGGTGGAGTAGGCTCGAGAGGCCAAATGGCCTACTCCTGCTCTTATTTCTTATGTTCTTATGTGCTTATGTATACAACACTAGTTCGGCCATGGCTAGAGTACTGCGTCCAGTTCTGGGCACCACGTTACAGGAAGGATGTGATTGCACTGGTGAGCATACAGAGGCGATTTACGAGGATGTTGCCAGGACTGGAAAACTTTAGCTAGGAGGAAAAAGTGGATCGGCTGGGGTTGTTTTCCTTGGAACAGAGGAGGCTGAGGGGAAATTTAATTGAGCTATATAAAATTATGAGGTGGCCTGGATAGAGTGGATAGGAAGGACCTATTTCTTTTAGCAGAGAGGTCAATAACCAGGGGACATAGATTTAAAATAATTGACAGAAGGTTTAGAGGGGAGATGAGGAAAAATGTTTTCATGCAGAAGGTGGTGGGGGTCTGGAACTCACGGCCTGAAAGGGTGGTAGAGGCACAAACCCTCACCACATTTAGAAAGTACTTGGATGTGCACCTAAAGAGCCGTGACCTACAGGGAAGATGGACCAAGTGCTGGAAGATGGGATTAGGCTGGGTGGCTCTCTTTCAACTGGCACGGACACGATGGGCTGAATGGCCTCCTTCTGTGCCGTAATTTTTCTATGGTTCTATGATCCGCCACTCAATTAGGTCATGGCCAATATCGCCTTTAATTTTTTTCGTGCGGCTTTAAGGGGCTGCGTGGCCCATTCAAATTGCTGCGCATGCGCGTTTTTTTCGATTGTGAAGCCAGCAAGTGGTCAGCCGAGAGCTAAAGATAGCTGTGCGGTTTAATGGGAGAATTGGTCACGGCAGATCTGTATCTTATCCGCCTTGGTTCCCTAATCCTCGCCTAAAAAACATCTATCATTCTCAATTTTTACATTTTCAATTGCTGCCCTCCGCGCCCCCTCCCCCCAGAATTCCGCTACCCTTTATATGAAGAAGTGCTTCCTGACATAACCCATAAACTTTTCCCCTTCATGGGACACTAAAGTTGGAATGTAAATGGAGGCGGTTAAGTGATTGCCCATCACACTTTGAATTCGAACATGAACACACCCAACACTTGGGGCGGGGGTGCGAGAGATGGGGGGTGTCAGACATGGTCCGCAGGTCTTCGACCACAGCGTAAACAGGATCGTCAGAAGTTGGGGGTCCTAAAGTCATCTCAACATCTGATAAAGAAAGAAAGATCTTCCACTTATATAGCTTCTTTCACAACCACCGGGCGTCTCAAAGCGTCTTACAGCCAATGAAGTACTTTTGAAGTGCAGGCACTGTTGTAATGCGGGAAACACAGCAGCCAATTTGTGCACAGCAAGCTCCCACAAACAGCAATGTGATAATAACCAGATAATCTGTTTTTTTGTTATGTTGATTGAGGGATAAATATTGGCCCTGGACAACGGGGATAACTCCCCTGCTCTTCTTTGAAATAGTGCCGTGGGATCTTTCATGTCCACCTGAGAGAGCAGACGGTGGTCTCGGTTTAACGTCTCATCAGAAAGACGGCACCTCCGACAGTGCAACACTCCCTCAGCACTGCACTGGAGTGTCAGCCTAGACTTTTGTGCTCAAGTCTCTCGCTAAGAAATCCAATAGGGAATTCAGGAGAAATTTGTTAACCCAAAGAGTGGTGAGAATGTGAAACATTCAGAAGGAGTACTTGAGGTGAATAGCATAGATGCATTTAAGAGAAAGCTAGATAAACACAAGAGGGAGAAATGAATAGAAGGACATGTTGATGGGGTGAGATGACGAGGGCTGGGAGGAGGCTGGTGTGGAGTATAAACACCGGCATGGTCCAGATGGGCCGAATGGCCTATTTCTGTGCTGTAGACGCAATGTAACTCAATGTAAGACTCATCGTTGCTTGATTGGATGAGTCTTGAGTCAGCCAAACAGCCTTTCTTCCCATCTGCAATATTTTCATAACTAGTAAGTGTTCAAAGAAAATTAAGGATTTTAAAGGAGGACAGGCAGGTGGAGAGGTTTACGAAGGGAATTACAGAGATTGGGACCTGGGTGCCTCGACTCATGGCCACCAATGGTCTGGTGAAGCGAGGTTGTTGCGCAAGAGACGGGAGCCAGTGGAAGGAAGGGTTTGGGGAGGATTGCAAAGCTGGATGAGGTTACAGAGCTGGGAAAGGGCAAGGTTTCGGAAGAGCTTTAAAGATGACAAGCTATTTAAATTGGAGGCGTTGAGGGACTGGGAACTCATGTAGATCCGTGAGGATGGGAGGGATGAGCGAGCATGACTTAGCGCAGGATGGGACACAGGCAATTGGGTTTTGGCTGAGCTGAAGTTAATAGAGGATGGAGGATGGGAGGCTGGTCTGGAGAGACTGGAGGTGACAAAGGCATGGATGAAGGCTTTAACACCAGATGGGCTGAGGTAGGGCAATGTTTTGTGTAATGTATTTGCTTCATGGGTTCTTTGCTTAAGAATTCATAGCAACACATTGCCATTAAGAACTAGTTGCTTTATTAGCAAAGGTTTAACAATCACACTACACATTACCAGGTCATCCACTCGGCTCACAACCCCCTGCCTCATCGTGGATCTCCTAAACCCAACTGGCTGGGGTTTTATTGAGTCTTGTGAACAGTCACGTGACTGGCTAAGCCACTCCCAGCTCAACAGCTCTACAACTATTTTGAGGATAACTTTAAATCAAGTGCCCTCTTTCGGTAAGGGCACTGGAACCCACAAATTTCCAAATAAAACTTTAAAGGAAACTTAGTTCAAATTAAAATTTGTTTGCTCAACAGCTCTACAAACCTGTGAGCATATTCATATGTGCATACGTTACATTATGAAGGTGAAAGTGAGCAGATATCTTTGCGATGGAGAGGGATACAGGGTCAGAACATCAGCTTGGGGTCGAACAGGACTTGCAAATAGTCTGGTCCAACTCGTGAAGAGACAGTGATCGGGAGCAGGAAATCCCGGGCGATTTTCCCCTTGCCGAGTCCGGTGGTGCTGGAGCCGATTGTAACAGCTTGCTGCCACCTGAGTTGAGATCAGTAGACTCAACACAGGCATGACCTCAAATCGGCACAGTGGCTTCTCATATCAATACACTGTACCACAAAGTGGCACAGTGTGGGCAGACGCCCACGGATTCCACACAGCGAGTTCCTGTTTCTAGCCAGCGCCATTCAGGGACGGCACCAAGCAGAGACCAATCACTTCCCCTCCGTGGGTAACCATGAGTAACTCTCTTACACCTCCTAGTGGTGAGTAGCATTGGCAGAGTCCTGGCAACACTGCTCAGTCAGGGCTTATTTGACGCTCGGGCTTATGTTGGATTTGTTACAGTCAGATGTGACGAACTTTTGATTTAGATGGACAGTTGCAGAGAATCACACAGAATGTACAGCACAGAAGCAGGCCAGTCGGCCCAGCGGGTCCGTGCCGGTGTGTAGCTCCACCTGAGCCTCCTCCCACCCCTCTTCATCTCACTCCATCAACATACCTGTAATGCATTTTCTTCATGGGTTCTTGCTGAAGAGAGGCAGGCAGTCGGGCTGAACGACCCCCTCGACCGCCCGCTGCCTGGACCGGTTGATGGCCACCTTGGCCAGGCCCAGGAGCGGTCCTACGAGGAGGCCCTCCAACCTGCCCGCTCCCCTCCGCACAGGGTGCCCCAAGATCAGAAGCATGGGACTGAAGTGCAACCAGAATTTGAGGTGCAGCCCCTTCAAATAATGGAACAGGGGTTGCAACCTCACACACTGTAAATACACGTGGAACACGGACTCCTCCAGACGCAACAGCTCCATAAACCTGTGAGCCTGCATTACAGTACCACGCAGTAGGTTCATGACAAAGGTGGACAAATAGTTCAAAGGATAAAAATTGGCTAAAAAAATAGAAAGCAGAGAGTAGGGCTAAAGGGTAGTTAGTCAGATTAGAGGAAGGTAGCAAGTGGTGTTCCACAAGGATTAGTGCTGGCACCGCTGTTATTTATAATTTACATCAATGATTTGGATTTAGGAACAAGTAACTCAATATCAAACTTTGCAGATGATACCACACTGGGGGGTACAGCTGACACTGAGGAAGAACACAACATAATACAACACGTCATTGGAAAACTTGTAGACTGGGCAGTTAAGCGGCAAATGAAGTTTAACATAGATTAATGTGAGATGATACCCTTTGGTCGGGAAAATAGAAACATCAGCGACACCTTCGAAAATAAGAGACTGAATGGGGTAGAAGAGCAAAGGATCGAGAGATACAGGTGAACAAATCATTAAAAGCAACATCGCAGCTCAGCAAAGCAATTAGAAATGCGGACAATGCTCTGGGATTTATTTCTAGGGGTGTAGAATTCAAATACGTAAAGTTAGGTTAAACTTGTATAGAACCCTGGTCAGGCTGCACTGGGCGTACTGGACACAGTTCTGGGCTCCATACTGTAAAAAGAACATAGAAGCACTGGAGAAAGTGCAAAAAAAGATTTAACGGATGGTACAAGAACCGAGAGATTAAAGCTAGCGGGATAAATGTAACAGGTTGGGGCAATTTTCCTTTAGAAAGCAGAAGACTTTGAGGTGACCTAATAGAGGTATTAAAATTGTGAATGGGTTGGACAGGGTAGTTGTGGACAGAATGTTTCCACTTGTGGTGTCAAATCTTTGTCTTGTAGCACTCCTGTGAAGCGCCTTGGGACATTTTACTACGTTAAAGGCGCTATATAAATTACATATATTATATAAATACAAGTTGGAGTTGTGGGAGAATGCAAAACTAGGGACCATAAATACAAGATAGTTACGAATAAATCCAACAGGGAAATAAGGAGAAATTTGCTTTACTCGGAGAGCGGTGAATGTGGTACTCACTACCACAGGAAGTGATTGAGACAGATAGCTTCAGACGCTTTCAAAAGGAAACTGGAGGAGTACGTGGGAGAAAAGCGAATAGAAAGTTATACTGAAAAGCTGAGACGAGGTAGATGGAAATGGAGCAGGCTCGAGTGGAGCATAAACACCAGCAGATAGTTGGGACGAATGGCCTGCTCCTGTGCTGTATATTCTATTCTACGTAGCACTACGTAATCATCCGTGTAAATCTTTTGTGCACCCTCTCCAGTGTCTCAGTGTCCTTTTGGTAATATGGAGAACAGATTGCCAGATACTTAATCCAGTAGAATATTTGTAGGACTCATTTAGGTAATTGCAGGCCTTCAGCTCAGACATGACAGGGCTGAGGCTCGCCTGCATTGTCAACCCCCCTCCCCCCCCCCCCCACTCCACCCTCCGCTCAAATGTTTCTATTTGACCTCCTCACCTAAATGCTGTGGCTGATGCTGGGCCTCACACTCATCCGTGCCAGCAGGTCCATTTTGAGCTGAACGTACCATTTTATCAGATTTTCTATGAGGTTCCCACTGCTCGGGAATCACGTCAGGTAAGGACGTCGGGAGTTGTGTCAGTATATCTGACAGTTGCAAGTGTGCTATAAAAGCTCCCATCTCACAGGTGCTCACTTTCTAAGATCAAAAGCTCCTGCTTACGGCATTTGGAAAGCGCGTTGAGCTTTATGCAAGTTGCAAGTATTTGGACCGAACTCTCTATCCAGTATCACCTCATTGGAACAATCTCTCTCACCATTGACACATCGCTTCTGTCATCTCAACTTCAGCTGCCATCTATTCCATCAGCACCGGTGTCCTTGAAACTGTCTCACCTTGGTCCTCAGAATCCCACCATGATCAGCCCCAACACCAGCATTACCAGGCACACCAGCAGCACCAACGACAACACCAGCCTTCTCCGCAATCAACTGATGCTGCACAGGACACAGGGCATTAGCACCCAACCACATTGCTGCCCGGGAAGCCATGGATGGCCTCACCATGGCCAGATTGACTTCACTTGACACTGTACACCCTGGCTGCCACATGATGCGCCAGTTTGGCACCACCCCATACCAACACCAAGCTCATGGTCACCAGGGCTGTAGTAATACCCGCCCTCCTGTATGGCACAGAAACATGGACCATGTACTGTAGACATCTCAAGTCGTTGGAGAGATACCACCAACGATGCTTCCGCAATATCCTACAAATCCCCTGGGAGGACAGACGCACCAACATTAGCATCCTCGACCAGGCCAACGTCCCCAGCATTGAAGCACTGACCACACTCGATCAGCTCCGCTGGGCGGGCCACATCATTCGCATGCCAGACACAAGACTCCCAAAGCAAACGTTCTACTCGGAACTCCTTCATGGTAAACGAGCCAAGGTGGGCAGAGGAAACATTACAGGGACACCCTCAAAGCCTCCCTGATAAAGTGCAACATTCCCACTGACACCTGGGAGTCCCTGGCCAAAGACCGCCCGAAGTGGAGGAGTGCATCCGGGAGGGCGCTGAGCACCTTGAGTCTCATCGCCGAGAGCATGCAGAAACCAAGCGCAGGCAGCGGAAAGAGTGTGCGGCAAACCAGTCCCACCCACCCCTTCCCTCAACGACTATCTGTCCCACCTGTGACAGGGACTGTGGCTCTCGTATTGGACTGTTCAGCCACCGAAGGACTCATTTTAAGAGTGGAAACAAGTCTTCCTCGATTCCGAGGGACTGCCTATGATGATGATACCAGCACCATAAAGTATCCCTACAAAACCCAAGCCATTCCTTTCCCACTCATCACCATTGCGAGTCTCACCATGTCTCACAATTCCTTGCAACTCACAAAGAAACTTCCAAATGTGCCCATAAATCTGTCCAAGGGGTCAAAGTGTTGAAAATAATGATTTCAATGTTTGACAACACATTAACAGAAACTTTACATGAACATTGGCTAAAGGCCAAAGTGCCGACCCTTGCGTGTTGTTAGTTGGTCTGATTGGACAAGAATCAGGCTGAGTGTGAGGGATGGCTAGTGAGATGGGGAAGTGATAATATAGATAGAGAGAGAGGGATGGGTGGAGGTGCAAGGTAAGTTGGTGTGAGTAAGGATGTGCAGGAGTAGGGTAGGGAAGGCAGGGTGATGGGGATATGATGATTGGCACCAGCAGGATGAGGTTGAGTGTGGTTTTGGAGCAACATTTCATGATCTACTGAGATCATCGAAAGGTTTGTGCCACTGCAGCCTGATCCTCCCGACCACATCGCTGCTTGTGCGCTGCCGTGTAATGTGCAACCAGGCTGCGTTGGTCTCCTGGGGAGGTCTCTTCCGCCCATTGGTAGGGAAGAGAACCTCCTTGCGTATAAGAACATAAGAACATGAGAAATAGGAGCAGCAGTAGGTCATACAGCCCCTCAAGCCTGCTCCGCCATTTAATACGATCATGGCTGATCCGATCATGGACTCAGGTCCACTTCCCCGCCCGCTCCCCATAACCCCTTAATCCCTTATCGGTTGTGACTCCCTCCATAAGCATCTGGAGGGAGGCGTGGGAGAGCCTGAGTGCAACCGCGCACCTCTGTGCAGTACTTGCCACTGTTTGCAGCACTTCAATGCTGTAGAACATGGACACCACAACCGACAAAATCATTGTGGGCATGGTCCCTTTAAGGAAACCGGCTGACGACACATCATCAAATTACGTCGCCAGACCCACTTCCTTTTAATTGGCCGGGAACCTGGTTGGGCAAGCTTAACCAGCCCCGTCAGGGGAAAGTCATGTGTGAGGCCAGGATGGAGACAGGAGCGGAGTCAAACCCCGCCACTGATGTGCCCCGCCTCGGTAGGCATAATCAACTCCCCCGTCTGCCCTCTCAGGTGGACCTTAAAGATCCCACGGCACTATTTCAAAGGAGAGCAGGGGTAGTTACCCCCAGTGTGCTGGGGCCAATATTTATCCCTCAACCAACATCACAAAAAAAAATTGATGATCTGATCATTATCACATTGCTGTTTGTGGGAGCTTGCTGTGCGCAAATTGGCTGCCGCATTGTTTACATTACACGTGACTACACTTCAAAAATACTTCATTGGCTGTAAAACGCTTTGGGACGTGCTGAAAGGCGCTATATAAATGCAAGTCTTTCCTTTGGCAGATGTTTTTTTTTTAATCTGATTTGCTATGACACCACGTCAGATTATTTAAACCAGCTAGCGGATCGTTGCTGACTGTTTGAAGAAAACAGAGAGGCCAGGAAACTGTGCTCCTGGGACCGGTTGATAATCGTTCACACACACACACACACACACACACACGCGCGCGCAGGGGGAAAAAAACAAGCCAACTTTTTTGATCTTGAACTCTGGCTGAACTTGAAGCTCCTGCGTTCTGCTGCTGTTTCAGGTTGTGAGCTTGACCAGAAACCGACTGTGCGCTTAACACAATGAGTTGTAGCCCTGAGTCTGTGTCCAGCAACTGAACTGGAACGGACGCTTTGAAATGAGCAATTAAGGTAACTCAGCCCGTTCACAGACAGAGATTTATTGGTCAAACTGTGTTCATGTGAAATGCACATTCTGCCTCTCCTCACAGCCACTGCTTCCAAAGTTAATTTGGAGGGTGGAGGAGGAGGGGGGCACCGGGGCTGGGCCCTATCTAAACCCTTCACAGTCCCTCGCTCACACCACTGGCTGTGGATTTGGGACCGTCCCACGATCCCTCCCCCTCCCATCACCCCCCCACCCACCCCCCACCCCCCCGTCTGCCCCATTCAAAAGAACATAAGTATTAGGAGCAGGAGTAGGCCATTCGGCCCCTCGAGCCTGCTCCGCCGTTTAATGCGATCATGACTGAACTTCTACCTCAACTCCACTTTCCTGCACTATCCCCGTATCCCGTTATATCCAAACATCTATCGATCTCGGTCTTGAATATACTCAACAGCTGAGTATCTACAGCCCCCCCTGGGGCAGAGAATTCCAAAGATTCACCACCCTCTGAGTTATGAAATTTCTCCTCATCTCCGTCCTAAATGGCTGACCCCTTATTCTGAGAATTCTTATTCTTAATAATTTTGTGTGTTTGAATGAGATCATCTCTCTTTCTTCTAAGCTCTAGAGAATATAGGCCTAGTCTGCTCAATCTCTCCTTGTAGGACAATCCCCCACCCCCCCACCCCCCCATCCCAGGAATCAGTCTGGTGAACCTTCGTTGCACTCCCTCTATGGCAAGTATATCCTTCCTTAGGTAAGGAGACCAAAACTGTACACAATACTCCAGGTGCGGTCTCACCAGGGCACTATATATTTGCACTAAGACATTCATTTCGACAGACTGGATAACCATGCGTTGGTGTGAGTTCAACTGAAGACCCCCTGGACTTTATCTCCAGAGCTAACTAGACAACGAGTGAAGTTGCAGAATTTACCTCCAATGGGGTTCTGGATTAATTTCTTCTCTACTCCTGAAAAATATAGATATTTGACATTTATTTGGTGCATTTTCTAGCACTTTGGGAGTACAGTAGCAAAGTGGTTATGTCATGGGATCCAGAGGCCTGGAATAATGACCCCTGAGACATGAGTTCAAATCCCACCACGGCAGCTGGGGAATTTAAATTCAGGTAATTATATAATTCTGGAATAAAAAGCCAGTGTCAGTAATGGTGACCATGAAACTGCCAGATTGTCGTAAAAACCCAACTGGTTCACGAATGTCTCGATAAGGAAGTAAAGGGTTATGGGGAGCAGGCGGGGAAGTGGAATTGAGTCCATGATCAGATCAGCCATGGAGGAGCAGGCTCGATGGGCCAAATAGCCTACTCCTGCTCCTATTTTTTATGTTCTTTAGGGAAGGAAATCTGCCGTCCTTACCCGGTCTGGCCGATATTTTAATATAACAGAATACACCAGATAGAAAATAGAAAGAAAGACTTGCATTCATATAGCACCTTTCACAACCATTGGATGTCACAAAGCGCTTTATAGCCAATGAAGTACTTTTGGAGTGTAGTCACTGTTGTAATGTGGGAAACGCGGCAGCTAACTTGCGCACAGCAAGCTCCCACAAACAACAATGTGATAATCACCAGATAATCTCTTTTTTGTTATGTGGATTAAGGGATAAATATTGGCCAGGACACCGGGGATAACTCTCTTTCTCAATAGTGCCATGGAATCATTTACATCCACCTGAGAGAGCAGACAGGGCCTCGGTTTAACACCTCATCCGAAAGACGGCACCTCTGACAGTGCAGCGCTCCCTCAGCACTGCACTGGGAGTGTCAGCCCTAGATTTTTGTGCTCATCTGAACCTGGAGTGGGACTTGAACCCACAACCTGCCGGCTCAGAGGCGAAAGTGCTGCCCACTGAGCCACAACTATAACTAACAAAGTCTCAACTAAAATGTCAAATTCACACACATTTTACTTTTAAAGGCCCCTGTGGTTTTTCTCCCGGGGTTTGCTCACAGCAGTGACCCCCAGATTAATCTTTAATTCCTGTAGACTCCAGGCCGATCCTGGAGGAGTTGGCAACCCGGCCCTGGGGCGGTCGGTATCAAAACACAGGGCCTGTGGAATTGTCTCCTTCACCGTTCAGATGGCCAGCTGTTCCTAATGGGCTTTCTCCCCAACCCCCCACTCTCCTTGCAAATGCAAATTCTATCTCTATTGTCGGCGTGCGAAGCCCCTGTATCACGTAGCAATCCGGCTGCCTATTATTCCCACCTGCGCCCTGTATGTGAGAAAACATGGTCGCAAACGGAGGTTTGTGGATAAAAGACCCTGCTGGATTACCTCAGCTGATCAGCAGAATTTGCATCGCTAGAGTTGGTCCGCAGTCGGTGATATATTGGAGTTATATGTGCGCAAGCAAAATTCCAAAGATTCTCTCTGGCTCCCCGTTGCAACACCACGATTTAAAAATCCCTCATCCGTCATTTCAAACCCCTCCATGGCCCTCGCCCCTCCCTAGCTCTGTGATCTCCTCCAGCCCCGCAACCCCTTGAGATCTCTGCACTGCTCCGATTCTGGCCTCCTGCGCATTTCCGATTTTCATCGCTCAACCATTGGCGGCCATGCCTTCTTTAGGGATTGAATGTCTAAGATTGTGGACGGGGTACAATCAAGCGGGCTGCTTTGTCCTGGATGGTGCTGAGATTATCACCATAAAAGGAGCCTCTCTGCTGGAAGTGCCACGTCGGTTCGGTTCACTGTTCGCTGGGGAACGGGGCATTCAATTTTATTGTGGGTACTGCCTGCAAAGCTGCCTCGATTGTCCATCACTGGTTCTTCGCCGTCTTTTACATGAGACGTTAAACCGGCTGCTCTTTCAGCTGGTTGCGAAAGATCCCATGGTACTATTTTGAAGAAGAGCAGGGGAGTTTTCCCCGGGTTCCTGGCCAATATTTATCCCTCCATCACCATCACTAAAAACCAGATGATTTGGTCATTGCTGTTTGTGGGCCCACATCGCAGAGACTGGTCTCCAGTCGTCTTGGACCCCCTTGCCAGCGGACCAAGGTCTCGCTCGGCTAAGCCCGCGTGGTGGCTGATGTGCAACGATCACCCCACGTTAAAAGAACTCACGCACAGGCACCTTCCACTCCTCTAACACGAAGTTCGGGACCTGGCCACCTAAGGACTCATGTTAAGAGTGGAAGCAAGTCTTCCTCGACTGCGAGGGCCTGCCTATGATGATGATGATAAAAGGAGAAATCAGGAGAAAGTAACACTGGGGTTGGTTGTATCTCCAGTGCTGTCTCCCCAGTTTGGATCAGCTCTACTCTGCACAGAACAACAACAACTTGTATTTATATAGCATCTTTAACGTAGTGAAACGTCTCAAGGCGCTTCACAGGAGTATTATGTGATAAAAATTTCACACCGAGCCGCATAAGGAGAAACTAGCACAGGAGAGGTATGTTTTAAGGAGCGTCTTGAAGGAGGAAAGAGAGGTAGAGAGGCGGAGAGGTTTAGGCAGGGAGTTCCAGAGCTTGGGGTCCAGGCAACAGAAGGCACGGCCACCGATGGTGGAGCGATTATAATCAGGGATGCTCAGGAGGGCAGAATTAGAGGAGCGCAGACATCTTAGATCGCAGAAACATCGCAGAGCAGGCTTAGAATGTGAGATCTTCAGGTCTGTATGCCCCAGTTACCAACCGGCCTATCAATTTCTGTATGTGTAATGCTGGATGTTATAAATTTTAATCGAGCGATGTGGGAAAGAAATATTTTTTGTTCCAATATTTTGGAGTATCACTGCAATGCCTGGGGGATGTTTAGTGAAGGATTAACCAGTGATATATTCGGCTTTGGTTCCATGGTATTGAATCGTTCGTTGGGAGTATTGGAAACAGAAGATGAATAAACACAGTATCGTTCAAACACATCATGAATATAGAAACATAGAAACATAGAAAATAGGTGCAGGAGCAGGCCATTCGGCCCTTCTAGCCTGAACCGCCATTCAATGAGTTCATGGCTGAACATGCAACTTCAGTACCCCATTCCTGCTTTCTCGCCATACCCCTTGATCCCCCGAGTAGTAAGGACCTCATATAACTCCTTTTTGAATATATTTAGTGAATTGATGCTGGCATAAGCTGACAGGACAATGAGGGGTGGAAGCATAGTAAGAGAACTGTTGAACCCACCTGTTCCATCCACTGTTCCTGATGCAAAATAAGCCTTCAGGCAAAATCAGAATTAATAGCAATTAGCAAATGGCATTTACATTAACTGTTGGAGGGTCACAAAGAATAAGATCCTAAATAAAATAAACTGATAAAGAAAGAAAGACTTGCATTTATATAGCACCTTGCACGACCACCGGACGTCCCAAAACGCTTTACAGCCAATGAAGTACTTTTTGGAGTGTAGTCACTGCTGTAATGTGGGAAACGCGGCAGCCAATTTGCGCACAGCAAGCTCCCACAAAGAGCAACGTGACAATGACCAGTTAATCTGTTTTTGTGATGTTTATTGAGGGATAAACATTGGCCAGGGCAACGGGGGTAACTCCCCTGCTCTTCTTCGAAATAGTGCCATGGGATCTTTTACATCCACCTGAGAGAGCAGACGGGGCCTCGGTTTAACGTCTCATCCAAAAGACAGCACAGCACTCCCTCAGCACTGCACTGGGAGTGTTAACCTAGATTATCGTACTTCAAGTCTCTGAAGTTGGACTTGAACCCACAAGTTTGTTTTTAGTGATGTTGGTTGAGGGATAAATATTGGCCAGGACACCAGTGATAACTCCCCAGTGACCTCTTACGTCCACCTGAGAGAGCAGATAGGAGTGCCAGCCTAGATCTTGTGCTCAAGTGTTTGGAGTGGGACTTGAACCCACAACCTTCTGACTCAGCAGTCAAGCATGCTACCCACTGTGCCACTACCAACTGGGACAAAGGAATGGAATTGACAGATCCAAAAGGATTGAATGTGTGCTTCTCGAAGGCAAGCAAATGTAATCTACCATGTTAACTGGAACCCACCTCCGGGTACAAAGTAGATCAGAAGTTTATTGAAGTAGAGGAAATTGTTGGAGGTGAGTGTTTCTCACACGCCCCGTTATGTCTTTAATACTCTTACGAATGACTCCACGAGGTCTAGTATTGTACTTGAGCTGTTTTGACCTTAGTCCCATTTATTGTAACTCCAGAGTGAGGCACAAGCATGGTGGCTCCCCTTTTATACTGGGCCCTGCACACCTATGCAGGTGACCCTCAGGTCTCCCACCGCAGTGCCCTCTGGTGGCACACCTTATGTGACTGTACAGTTAGTATACATGGTCTACATACGTGACACGCCCCATGTGCTATCCTATAGTTAGTAGAAATAATTTCTTACGCAGATATATAATTTGAATGCATCATATCACTCAACAATTCTGTGCGGGGAACATAGATTAGCACTCAGACGTACATCTTTTAAAGGCCAACTTCAAAACAATGAGATAAAAGCACTCTAGAAATCGTCAGTTCAGAAAAAAATGCAATACCTCGAGGGACATATCAGGATAAGTATATACTAGGGTCAAGTAAGTGCAGATTAGGCAAAAATGATAAATAGATTAATAAGGCAGTACAAAATTAAATAATAGGCATGTTGGATAATAATAATGTAATTACAACAGTGACGATACCTCAAAAATACTTCATTGGCTGTAAACCGCTTTGGGACATCGGAGATCGCGAAAGGCGTTGTATAAATACAAGCCTTTCTTTTTTATATATAAGCAGGAGAAGCAAACTCTACGAAGCCCACAGAGAAAGAGGTGAAGAGAAACCACTGGACATAATCCAAGAATTTTAACAAAAAGGCTAAATAAGTAGCCGGGGGGAGGGGGGGGAGGCACGAACAGGGAACTGCAAATGAGTATAGCTATAGAAAGAAAAGAGGCCTGCATTTCTATAGGAATGTGATGGTGCTAAATTCTTCAGGTATTATATAACATCAAGAAGGCTATCAAAGAATTGAAAGACGATAAGAATGCAAATGGGCTTGAAGATAAAGATGAATTATTGGCTTCCGGTTGGTCAACGCCTCGATTTTTAAATTCTCATCCTTGTGTTCAAATCCCTCCATGGCCTCGCCCCTATCTCTACCTCTGTAATCCCCTCCAGCCCTACATTGTTGCGAGATCTCAGCGCTCCTCCAATTCTGGCCTCTTGCGCATCCCAGATTTTCATCGCTCCGCCATTGGTGGTTGTGTCTCCAGCTGCCTGGGCCCCAAGCTCTGGAATTCCCTTCCTAAAGCTCTCCGCCTCTCTCTCCTCCTTTAAGACGCACCTTAAATCTATCTCTTTGACCAAGCGTTTGGGCACCTATCCTAATATCTCCTTTTGCGGCTCCGTGTTAAAACTTGCTTGATAACGCTCCTGCGAAGCGGATCGGGACATTTTACTAATTTAAAGGCGCAACATAAATACAAGTTGTTGTTGTTGCTGTCATTATTACATGAGGACTTCATGGAAGTATTCACGAGAGAAGTCACAATAGTGCCCTATCCATCAGAGCAGATTCTACAATTGAACTTAATGAGTTTGGTCATCATCATAGGCAGTCCCTCGAAATCGAGGAAGACTCGCTTGCACTCTAAAAGTGAGTTCTCAGGTGACTGAACAGTCCAATACGGGAATTACAGTCTCTGTCACAGGTGGGACAGACAGTGGTTGAAGGAAAGGGTGGGTGGGGAGTCTGGTTTGCTGCACGCTCCTTCTGCTGCCTGCGCTTGGTTTCTGCATGCTATCAGCGATGAGACTCGAGGTGCTCAGCGCCCTACCAGATGCTCTTCCTCCCCTTAGGGCGGTCTTTGACCAGGGACTCCCAGGTGTCGATGAGGATGTTGCATTTTATCAGGGAGGCTTTGAGGGTGTCCTTGAAACGTTTCTTCGGTCCACCTGGGGCTCGCTTGCCGTGTAGGAGTTCCGAGTAGAGCGTTTGCTTTGGGAGTCTTGTGTCGGGCCATGTGTCCTGCCCAACGGAGCTGGTCGAGTGTGGTTAGTGCTTCGATGCTGTGGATGTTGGCCTGATCGAGGACACTAACGTTGGTGCGTCTGTCCTCCCAGGGGATTTGCAGTATCTTGCGGAGACATCGTTGGTGGTATTTCTCCAGCTATTTGAGGTGTCTACTGTATATGTTTGGTATCACATGCATGAACATGCGAGACAGGCTGAATGGGCTCAAAACCAATAAATCCCCAGCGATGGATGCTACATGCTCCAAAACTGCTAACCGAGGCAAGGGACAAAATCTAGCAAGAGTTGACAGTCAGCATTCAGGACTTAATGAATACAGGAAGGCCCGAAGGAATTGGTGTCAAGCCAACATGGTAACTATTTTTGAGAAAGAGGACAGAACAAAGCCAGGTAATTATAATCCCATGAGTCTTGCAACAGTAACAGGCAAAATGATGGAGTAAATCATGAGCAACAAAGTTGAGGAGAACTTAGTAAGTAGAAGACAAGCAGGCTTTGGTCAGGGGTCAGGCGCTTTGAACTTTTTGAGAAAGTGACATATCCAGTGGATAATCAAAACTTCTTTGTTGTCAGCTGTGGCTCCATTGGTAGCACCTTTGCCGATGAGTCTGATAGGTTGTGGGTTCAAGTCCCAATTGAGCACAAAAATCTAGGCTGACACTCCAAGAAGGGTAACTTTGAAGGTATGAGGCGTGAATTGGCTAAGATAGATTGGCGAATGATACTTAAGGGGTTGACTGTGGATGGGCAATGGCAGACATTTAGAGACTGCATGGATGAATTACAACAATTGTACATTCCTGTCTGGCATAAAAATAAAAAAGGGAAGGTGGCTCAACCGTGGCTATCTAGGGAAATCAGGGATCGTATTAAAGCCAAGGAAATGGCATACAAATTGGCCAGAAATAGCAGCGAACCTGGGGACTGGGAGAAATTTAGAACTCAGCAGAGGAGGACAAAGGGTTTGATTAGGGCAGGGAAAATGGAGTACGAGAAGAAGCTTGCAGGGAACATTAAGGCGGATTGCAAAAGTTTCTATAGGTATGTAAAGAGAAAAAGGTTAGTAAAGACAAACGTAGGTCCCCTGCAGTCAGAATCAGGGGAAGTCATAACGGGGAACAAAGAAATGGCAGACCAATTGAACAAGTACTTTGGTTTAGTATTCACTAAGGAGGACACAAACAACCTTCCGGATATAAAAGGGGTCAGAGGGTCTAGTAAGGAGGAGGAACTGAGGGAAATCTTTATTAGTCGGGAAATTGTGTTGGGGAAATTGATGGGATTGAAGGCCGATAAATCCCCAGGGCCTGATGGACTGCATCCCAGAGTACTTAAGGAGGTGGCCTTGGAAATAGCGGATGCATTGACAGTCCTTTTCCAACATTCCATTGACTCTGGATCAGTTCCTATCGAGTGGAGGGTAGCCAATGTAACCCCACTTTTTAAAAAAGGAGGGAGAGAGAAAACAGGGAATTATAGACCGGTCAGCCTGACCTCAGTAGTGGGTAAAATGATGGAATCAATTATTAAAGATGTCATAGCAGCGCATTTGGAAAATTGTGACATGATAGGTCCAAGTCAGCATGGATTTGTGAAAGGGAGATCATGCTTGACAAATCTTCTGGAATTTTTTGAGGATGTTTCCAGTAAAGTGGACAAAGGAGAACCAGTAGATGTGGTATATTTGGACTTTCAGAAGGCTTTCGACAAGGTCCCACACAGGAGATTAATGTGCAAAGTTAAAGCACATGGGATTGGGGGTAGTGTGCTGACGTGGATTGAGAACTGGTTGTCAGACAGGAAGCAAAGAGTAGGAGTAAATGGGTACTTTTCAGAATGGCAGGCAGTGACTAGTGGGGTACCGCAAGGTTCTGTGCTGGGGCCCCAGCTGTTTACATTGTACATTAATGATTTAGACGAGGGGATTAAATGTAGTATCTCCAAATTTGCGGATGACACTAAATTGGGTGGCAGTGTGAGCTGCGAGGAGGATGCTATGAGGCTGCAGAGTGACTTGGATAGGTTAGGTGAGTGGGCAAATGCGTGGCAGATGAAGTATAATGTGGATAAATGTGAGGTTATCCACTTTGGTGGTAAAAACAGAGAGACAGACTATTATCTGAATGGTGACAGATTAGGAAAAGGGAAGGTGCAACGAGACCTGGGTGTCATGGTACATCAGTCATTGAAGGTTGGCATGCAGGTACAGCAGGCGGTTAAGAAAGCAAATGGCATGTTGGCCTTCATAACGAGGGGATTTGAGTACAGGGGCAGGGAGGTGTTGCTACAGTTGTACAGGTGAGGCCACACCTGGAGTATTGTGTACAGTTTTGGTCTCCTAACTTGAGGAAGGACATTCTTGCTATTGAGGGAGTGCAGCGAAGATTCACCAGACTGATTCCTGGGATGGCGGGACTGACCTATCAAGAAAGACTGGATCAACTGGGCTTGTATTCACTGGAGTTCAGAAGAATGAGAGGGGACCTCATAGAAACGTTTAAAATTATGATGGGTTTGGACAGGTTGGATGCAGGAAGAATGTTCCCAATGTTGGGGAAGTCCAGAACCAGGGGTCACAGTCTAAGGATAAGGGGTAAGCCATTTAGGACCGAGATGAGGAGAAACTTCTTCACCCAGAGAGTGGTGAACCTGTGGAATTCTCTACCACAGAAAGTAGTTGAGGCCAATTCACTAAATATATTCAAAAGGGAGTTAGATGAAGTCCTTACTACTCGGGGGATCAAGGGGTATGGCATGAAAGCAGGAAGGGGTACTGAAGTTTCATGTTCAGCCATGAACTCATTGAATGGCGGTGCAGGCTAGAAGGGCTGAATGGCCTGCTCCTGCACCTATTTTCTATGTTTCCATGTTTCCATGTTTCTATGTTTCTATGTTTCCAGTACAGTGCCGAATGTTAAAGATCCTATGGCACTATTTTGAAGAACAACAGCGGAGTTCTCCTGGCCAATATTTATCTTTTAACTAACATCACTAAAACAGGCTATCTGGTCGTTATCACATTGCTGTTTGTGGGAGCTTTCTGTGCGCAAATTGGCTGCCGCATTTCCCACATTACAACAGTGACTACACTCCAAAAGTACTTCATTGGCTGTAAAGCATTTCGGGATGTCCAGTGGTTGTGAAATGCAAGCCTTTCTTTATTTTATGACCTAGTATACCGAGACCTTATAATAACCCCTTAATAAAACTTCCTTATAAAGGACACAAGCTTAGGCAGTGGATATTCTAGTTAAAGCGTGAAGTGGCTAAAAGATAGGAAGAAGCGGGCACTAGTTATTAGCTAGGTGAGTGATGATGACCTGGGGAGATGTGCTAAGTGGAAGCTGTGGAGATCAGTGCTGGAGCCCCTACTGTGTCCAATCTACATCAATGTTCTGGATTCAGAAACGCAATGACAGTAGGTCGGATTTGCAGATAATGCTAACGTAGAGAGGGAGAGGACAGTAGAATCTGATGAATGAGAAAAAGACTTAATGAATGGCATTGAACTAGTTAGGCAGCACTCTGAAGGAGATCTGGGAGTGATGATGGTCTCTCCACTAACCATGTCCAGTCATTACATAGCAGCAATCAACCCATAAATACCATGGCAACAAGAGCATGTCAGAGGCTGGGTATTCTGCGGCAAGTGACTCACCTCCTGACGGCCCCAAAGCCTTTCCACCATCTACAAGGCACCAGTCAGGAGTGTGATGGAATACTCTCCACTTGCCTGGATGAGTGCAGCTCCAACAACACTCAAGGAGCTCGACACCATCCAGGACAAAGCAGCCCGCTTGATTGGCCCCCCATCCACCACCTTCAACATTCACTCAGAGAATGTGAACCTGTGGAATTCTCTACCACAGAAAGTTGTTGAGGCCAGTTTGTTAGATATATTCAAAAGGGAGTTAGATGTGGCCCATACAGCTAAAGGGATCAAGGGGTATGGAGAGAAAACAGGAATGGGGTACTAAAGTTGCATGATCAGCCATGATCATATTGAATGGTGGTGTAGGCTCGAAGGGCCGAATGGCCTACTCCTGCATCTATTTTCCATGTTGCTATGTTTCTATGTTTCAAAATTCACTCCCTCCACCACCGGCGCACGGTGGCTACAGTATGTACCATCGCTAAGGCTTCTTCGACTGCAACTCTCAATCATACCCTCCAACCTGAATAACTGCAGAAGTTTCTGTCCCCAGTTCTCTGTCTGTGGCCCACTCCAGGTACTGACCTTCCTCTGTTTGAAGAAATGCTTTTTTGACAATAATCCTGAACTTGCCTTTTACAAGCTTGCCCTGTACACATCAATCACTGTGAGTTACCTAAAAATAAATGTTGCGCATTTGTACCTGTTAACTCAGTTAACTACAAGAGGTAATTGTTGTGTTCCTAACATAGATGAGACTGCACTCAGGGAGGTTAAAGTAACAGTGACCTCAGTCTTTATCAAGATACTCCAGAGTGAGTATCAGGCCTAAGGGGCCGGCTTATATACAGTGCTCCCAAGGGTTGCTGGGATCTCTTGGGACTTCAGGGGATGTGCTCCCTGGTGGCGGAACATGGGAGTGCATGCTTTACAGATACACAACATCACTCCCCCACCAAAGTCAAAGTGAAAATTATTTACAAGGTGAGGCAGTCGGGAGCTTTTCTTTCCCTGGTGGAGGACCTCGGTACAAATGTCTGTTCTGGTGTGTTGGCTGTGCCCTCGCTGGGCTGGCGTGTTGTTGGCCCTGCAGGGCTGCTGAGTGAGCCTGGCCTTGCTGGGCTGTTGGGCATGATGGGTTTGATTTCCTGGTCCGGGGTGGTGTCGTTGATCCTTTGGGTGTGTGTTGTGGGCTCAAAAAAGGTGGTGTCTGCTGTGGGTTGTTCAGGGCAGTCTGTGAACCGCAGCCTCGTTTGGTCCAGGTGCTTTCTGCAAATTTGTCCATTGTCTAGTTTGACTACAAACACCCTACTCCCTTCTTTAGCTATCACCGTGCCCGCGATCCACTTGGGACCATGTCCATAGTTTAGCACATACACAGGGTCATACAGATCAATTTCCCGTGACACAGTGGCGCGACCATCGTTTAAATTTTGTTGCTGCCGCCTGCTCTCTACCTGATCATGCAGGTTGGGGTGAACCAGCGAGAGTCTGGTTTTAAGTGTCCTTTTCATGAGTAGCTCAGCCGGGGGCACCCCTGTGAGTGAGTGGGGTCTCGTGCGGTAGCTGAGCAGTACTCGGGACAGGCGGGTTTGGAGTGAGCTTTCTGTGACTCGTTTGAGGCTCTGTTTGATTGTTTGTACTGCCCGCTCTGCCTGCCCATTGGAGGCTGGTTTAAACGGGGCCGAGGTGACATGTTTGATCCCATTGCGGGTCATGAATTCTTTAAATTCGGCACTGGTGAAACATGGCCCGTTGTCACTGACCAGTATGTCAGGCAGGCCGTGGGTGGCAAACATGGCCCTCAGGCTTTCAATGGTGGCAGTGGTGGTGCTTCCTGACATTATTTCACATTCAATCCATTTTGAAAAAGCATCCACCACCAACAGGAACATTTTACTGAGAAACGGGCCCGCATAGTCGACATGGATCCTCGACCATAGTCTGGAGGGCCAGGACCACAAACTTAGTGGTGCCTCTCTGGGCGCGTTGCTCAACTGAGCACACATGCTGCATTGCCGTACACAGGCCACCACACGTGGGATCTGGCTATCGCTTTCATCATTACTATACCCGAGTGTGTGCTGTGGAGATCCGAGATCAACGTCTTCCTGACCTTTTTGGGTAGCACTACGCGGTTACCTCACAACAGGCAGTCTGCCTGAATGGACAGCTTGTCCTTTCGCCCCTGGAACAGCTTGATTAGCTCTTGCATTTCAACGGGGATACTGGCCCAGCTCCCATGCAGTACACAGTTTTATACTAGGGACAGCAGAGGATCTTGGCTGGTCCAAGTCCTAATCTGGCGGGCCATGACAGGTGATTTATCATTTTCAAACGATTCCATGACCATCAACAAGTCTGCGGGCTGCGCCACCATCAAAAAGTTTGCAGGCTGCGCCATTTCCACCCCCGTGGTGGGCAATGGTAGCCGACTGAGAGCATCCGCACAGTTCTCGACGCCAGGCCTGTGGCGGATGATATAGTTATACGCTGATAGCGCGAGTGCTCACCTTTGTATGTGGGCTGAGGCATTAGTATATATCCCCTTGTTTTCAGTGAACAGGGATGTGAGGGGCTTGTGATCGGTTTCCAGCTCAAATTTGAGGCCAAACAGGTAGTGATGCATTTTCTATACCCCGAACACACGCTAATGCCTCTTTCTCAATCATGCTGTAGGCTCTCTCGGCCTTATACAAGTTCCTGGAGGCATAGGCGACAGGTTGCAACTTCCCCGCAACGTTAGCTTGTTGTAATACACACCCGACTCTGTACGACGATGTATCACAGGCTAGCACAAGTCTTTTACACAGTTATACACTACAAGCAGCTTGTTGGAGCATAAAATGTTTCTGGCTTTCTCAAAAGCAATTATTTTTTTTTCCCATATCCAGTTCTCACCTTTATGCAATAATACATGTAGGGGCTCTAAGAGGGTGCTTAACCCCGGTAGGAAGTTACCAAAATAATTGAGGAGTCCCAGGAACGACTGCAGCTCCGTAATGTTCTGTGGCCTGGGCGCGTTCCTGATAGCCTCTGTCTTGGCGCCTGTGGGCCGAATGCCGTCCGCCGCGATCTTTCTCCCCAAAAACTCCACTTCTGTTGCTATGAAGACGTATTTCGATCTCGTCAGCCGCAGCCCTACGCGATCCAGTCACTGGAGGACCTCCTCCAAGCTCAACGGTGTCCTGACCCGTGACTAATATGTCATCTTGAAAAACCACCGTGCGTCGTACCGACTTGAGTAGGCTCTCCATGTTTCTCTGGAAGATCGCTGCAGCCGACCGAATTCCAAACAGGCATCTGTTATAGATGAACAGTCTCTAATGCATGTTGATGTAGGTGAGGCCCTTCGAAGACTCCTCCAGCTCCTGTGTCATGTAGGCCGAAGTCAGGTCGAGCTTGGTGAACGTCTTGCCTCCTGCCAGCGTCGCAAATAGGTCGTCTGCCTTAGGTAGCGGGTATTGGTCCTGTAGCGAGAAACGATTAATAGTTACTTTATAATCGCCACAAATCCTGACTGTGCCATCACTTCTGAGTACTGGAACAATTTGGCTGGCCTGCTCGCTGAATTCCACTGGGGAGATGATGCCCTCGCGTTGCAGCCTGTCCAGCTCGATTTCCACTCTCTCCCTCATCATGTGAGGTACCGCTCGCGCCTTGTGGTGAATGGGTCATGCCTCTGGGAGCAAGTGGATCCGCACCTTCGCCCCGGAAAAGTTTCCAATGCCTGGCTCAAAAACGGAAGGAAATTTGTTAAGAACCTAGGTACATGAGGCCTCATCGACTTGTGATTGCGCTCGGATGTCATCACAGTTCCAGCGGATTTTGCCCAGCCAGCTCCTTCCAAGCAGTGTGGGGCCATCGCCCGGGACAATCCAGAGTGGCAGTTCATGCACCGTGCCCTCGTAGGTGACCTTGACTATGGCGCTGCCCAGGACAGTGATAAGCTCTTTGGTGTACGTTCTCAGTTTCGTGTGGATGGGGCTCAGGGCTGGTCTGACTGCCTTGTTGCACCACAGTCTCTCAAACATCTTTTCACTCATGGTGGATTGGCTAGCGCCAGTGTCCAATTCCATGGCTACGGGTAAGCCATTCAATTTTACGTTTAGCATTATAGGTGGACATTTCGTCGAAAATGTGTGCACCCCATGTACTTCAGCATCTGCCTCCTCTCTCTGAGGCTCGAAATTGCTTTGATCCTCCCTGGACCGATCTTCCTCTGCCACATGGTGGTTAGCAGGTTTTGCAGAGCTTGCAGCTCATCTGAGAGGTGCCCCATTGTTCCACAGCTCTTGCAAACATAACCTATGAAGCGGCATGAATAGGCTGAATGGAAGCCTCCACAACGCCAACAAGGTGTGAATTGCCTTGCATTCATCCTTTGTCAGGGACTCTGAGTTCTCTGGGTCACCTGAGGCCTGCTGGCAGTTGCAGACTCGTGGGTTCTGCCCTGTACATTTCTGCTCGCAAACACAGTTCCAATTATTTTATGAACATTGCTAGCACTTGTATGCTGAGAAATTTGTTTGGTGTTATCACTGGTGGACATAAACGCCTGTGCTATCACAATGGCCTTACTGAGGGTCGGTGTTTCTACAGTCAAAAGTTTTCTTAGGATGGTCTCGTGGCCAATGCCCAGTACAAAAATGTCTCTGAGCATTTGTTCCAGGTAGCCATCAAACTCACATTGTCCTGCAAGTCGCCTTAGCTCGGCGACGTAGCTCGCCACTTCCTGACCTTCAGATCGCTGGTACGTATAGAACCAATACCTCGCCATCAGCACGCTCTCCCTCGGGTTAAGATGCTCCCGTTTAACGTCTCATCAGAAAGACGGCACCTCCGACAGTGCAACACTCCCTCAGCACTGCACTGGAGTGTCAGCCTAGACTTTTGTGCTCAAGTCTCTCGCTAAGAAATCCAATAGGGAATTCAGGAGAAATTTGTTAACCCAAAGAGTGGTGAGAATGTGAAACATTCAGAAGGAGTATTTGAGGTGAATAGCATAGGTGCATTTAAGAGAAAGCTAGATAAACACAAGAGGGAGAAAGGAATAGAAGGACATGTTGTTGGGGTGAGATGATGAGGGCTGGGAGGAGGCTGGTGTGGAGCATAAACACCGGCATGGTCCAGATGGGCCGAATGGCCTGTTTCTGTGCTGTAGACGCAATGTAACTCAATGTAAGACTCATCGTTGCTTGATTGGATGAGTCTTGAGTCAGCCAAACAGCCTTTCTTCCCATCTGCAATATTTTCATAACTAGTAAGTGTTCAAAGAAAATTAAGGATTTTAAAGGAGGACAGGCAGGTGGAGAGGTTTACAAAGGGAATTACAGAGATTGGGACCTGGGTGCCTCGACTCATGGCCACCAATGGTCTGGTGAAGCGAGGTTGTTGCGCAAGAGACGGGAGCCAGTGGAAGGAAGAGTTTGGGGAGGATTGCAAAGCTGGATGAGGTTACAGAGCTGGGAAAGGGCAAGGTTTCGGAAGAGCTTTAAAGATGACAAGCTATTTAAATTGGAGGCGTTGAGGGACTGGGAACTCATGTAGATCCGTGAGGATGGGAGGGATGAGCGAGCATGACTTAGCGCAGGATGGGACACAGGCAATTGGGTTTTGGCTGAGCTGAAGTTAATAGAGGATGGAGGATGGGAGGCTGGTCTGGAGAGACTGGAGGTGACAAAGGCATGGATGAAGGCTTTAACACCTGAGGTAGGGCAATGTTTTGTGTAATGTATTTGCTTCATGGGTTCTTTGCTTAAGAATTCATAGCAACACATTGCCATTAAGAAATAGTTGCTTTATTAGCAAAGATTTAACAATCACACTACACATTACCAGTTCATCCACTCGGCTCACAACCCCCTGCCTCATCGTGGATCTCCTGAACCCAACTGGCTGGGGTTTTATTGAGTCTTGTGAACAGTCACGTGACTGGCTAAGCCACTCCCAGCTCAACAGCTCTACAACTATTTTGAGGATAACTTTAAATCAAGTGCCCTCTTTCGGTAAGGGCACTGGAACCCACAAATTTCCAAATAAAACTTTAAAGGAAACTTAGTTCAAATTAAAATTTGTTTGCTCAACAGCTCTACAAACCTGTGAGCATATTCACATGTGCATACATTACATTATGAAGGTGAAAGTGAGCAGATATCTTTGCGATGGAGGGATACAGGGTCAGAACATCAGCTCGGTTTATATGAAAATATTTAATTAAAATCAATGTGTAGCAGGCACACGTCCTGTCCACAAATCTTATTTCATGTTGTCACGATTTTTGATCACACATAACTGGCAACATTTACCATTGTAAATTGCTATGTCAACTGTCATGATTTAGTTGCGGGCTTTGCCCACTAGGTGGTGCAACCTAGTGATTTTATGAAGTCTCTTGCCTAACCCAGCTGTGGTTCAGTGGGTAGCACTCTCTGTCGCCTCTGAGTCAAAAGGTTGTGGGTTCAAGTCACATTCCTCGAAATTATAGCCCAAAAAATTCTAAGCTGACACTCCCAGTGCAGTACTGAGGGAGTGCTACACTGTCGGAGGTGCCGTCTTTCAGATGAGACGTTAAACCGAGGCCCCGTCTGCTCTCTCAGGTGGTCGTAAAAGATCCCATGGCACTATTTCAAAGAAGAGCAGGGGGAGCTATCCCCGGTGTCCTGGCCAATATTTATCCCTCAATCAACATAACAAAAAAACAGATGATCTGGTCATTATCACATTGCTGTTTGTGGGAGCTTGCTGTGCGCAAATTGGCTGCCGCGTTTCCCACATTACAACAGTGACTACACTCCAAAAGTACTTCATTGGCTGCAAAGTGCTTTAAGACGTCCGGTGGTAGTGAAAGGCGCTATATAAATGCAGGTCTTTCTTTTAACCCTATGGCCATCTTGCTTCTAATAAAAATCCTGTATTTATCACCAGACCATGGGATAACACCACACAGGCACCTTCCTGATATATAATTAAACAAAATGGAAAACTCCGTGACATACACAGGGATCACTCGCTGACAGACAGGGTTTGCTGTGTGATTCTGCATAACTTACCCAGATGTCCTTCGAGTTGCCCATATACGGTCAAACAACTGGCTTTGGAAACAGAATCTCCACTTCTTCAGCTGCTTCACTACCAGAACCTTCTATGATCCAATTCAAGTTAGTTTCAGCGAATCATAAAAGGGTTACAGCACAGAAGGAGGCCATTCGGCCCGTCGAGCCCATGCCGGCTCTCTGCAAGAGCATTTCAGCTAGTCCCACTCCCTTTCCCCGTAGCCCTTCAGGTACTTATCCAACTCTCTTTTGAAAGCCGCCACCACCATTCCCGGCAGTGCATTCCAGATCCTAACCACTCGTTGCGTAAAAAAGTGTTTTCTCATGTCGCCTCTGGTTCTTCTGCCAACCACCTTAAATCTATGTTCTCTAGTTCCCGACCCTTCCATCAATGTGAACAGTTTCTCTCTCTATCTACTCTGTCCAGACCCCTCATGATTTTGAACACCTCGATCAAGCCTCCTCTCAATCTTCTCTGCTCCAAGGAGAACAACCCCAGCTTCTCCAGTCTATCCACGTAACTGAAGTCCCTCATCCCTGGAACCATTCTTGTAAATCTTTTCTGCACCCTATCTAAGGCCTTCACATCCTTCCTAAAGTGTGGTGCCCGGAATTGGACACAATACTCCACAGTTGAGGCCGAACCTGTGTTTTTTACAGATTCATCATTACTTGCTAACTTACTTCCTCGACCCCTCTGTTCTTGCAAACTACCATCCCATCTCCAACCTCCCTTTCCTCTCCAAAGTCTTTGAACGTGTTGTCACCTCCCCAATCCGTGCCCATCTTTCCCGCAATTCCATGTTTGAATCCCTTCAATCCAGTTTCCGCGCCTGCCACAATACCGAGATGGCTCTCATCAAAGTCACAAGTGACATCTTTTGCGACTGTGACAAACGCAAACTATTCCTTCCCGTCCTTCTCGACTTGTCTGCAACCTTTGGCACGGTTGACCACTCTATCCTCCTCCAACGCCTCTCCACCGTCGTCCAGCTGGGTGGGACTGCACTCGCCTGGTTCCATTCTTATCGATCTAATCATAGCCAGAGAATCTCCTGCAACAGCTTCTCTTCCCACTCCCGCATCGTTCCCTCTGGTGTCCCCCCGAGGATCTATCCTTAGCCCCCCTCCTGTTTCTCATCGACATGTTGTCCCTCGGCGACATCATCCAAACACACAGTGTCAGTTTCCACATGTACACTGAGACACCCAGCTCTACCTCACTAACACTTCTCTCGATTCCTCCTCGGTCTCTAAATTGTCAGACTGCTTGTCCGACATCCAGTTCTGGATGAGCAGAAATTTTCTCCAATTGAATATTGGGAACACTGAAGCCATTGTTTTCGGTCCCCGTCACAAACTCCGTTCCCTAGCCACTGACTCCATCCCTCGCCCCAACACCTGTCTGAGGCTGAACCAGACTGTTCGCAACCTTTGGTGTCATATTTGACCCTGAAATGAGCTTTCGACCACATAACCGCAGCATAACTAAGACCGCCTATTTCCACCTCCTTACCATCACTCGTCTCCGCCCTTGCTTCAGCTCATCCGCTGCTGAAGCCTTCATCCATGCCCTTGTTACCTCTAGACTTGACTACTCCAACGCATTCCGAGATGCCCTCCCACATTATACCCAACATAAACTAGAGGTGATCCAAAACTCGGCTGCCCCGTGTCCTAACTCGCACCAAGTCCCGCTCACCCATCACCCCTGTGCTAGCTGACCTACATTGGCTCCCGATTAAGCAACGCTTCTATTTCAAAATTCTCATCCTTGTTTACAAATCCCTCCATGGCCTCGCCCCTCCCTATCTCTGTAATCTCCTCCAGCCCCACAACCCCCCCCTGTGCTCCTCAAATTCTGCTCTCTTGAGCATCGCTCATTTAACTGCTCAACCATGCATCTTAAAGGAGGAGAGAGAGGTCGAGAGGTGGAGAGTTTTAGGGAGGGAACTCCAAAGCTTAGGGCCCAGGCAGCTGAAAACATGGCCACCAATGCTGAAGTGAAGAAAATCAGAGATGCGCAAAATTGAAGGCGCGCAGAGATCTCGGGGGGTTGAGGGGCTGGAAGAGATTACAGAGGTAGGGAGGGGCGAGGCCATGGAAGGATTTGTAAAGAAGGATGAGAATTTTAAAATCGAGGCGTTGCCGGACCGGGAGCCAATGTAGGTCAACGAGAATTGGGGCGATGGGTGAGCGGGACTTGGTGCGAGTTAAGACATGGGCAGCCGAGTTTTGGATCAGCTCAGGTTTATGGAGGGCAGTAGGTGGGATGCCGGCCAGGAGAGCGAAGGAAGGGGGAAGGGGGTAGCTCAGGGCAACAGTGGCCCAAACTACGGCTTTGCTCCTCGTGGCCTCACAGAGATTAGATTTGCATGTATCACTTGCAGCCTTCATTGCTACTGAGCGAAGAGTCCATCGTCGATTGCTGCTCAGCTGGCTGTTCGGAGTCCGAGCGATGTCCTCGCTAAGTGCGGGTGTCTCATTGTCCCGGGCAACTAGTCTGCGGGGCACACAGCGCTAAATGCATCAGTGCCATTTTAATTCATGGCGGAAACTGGGCGGGGAGAGTTAAAACCCATTCCTTAAAGAAACTGGGAGAATTTCTTCATTAAAACAAAGACAGTTAAGAGGAGATCTGATAAAGGTGCGCAAAATTACAAGGGGATTCGACAAGGTAAATTTCGTTTTTTATTCGTTCCTGGGATGTGGGCGTCGCTGGCAAAGCCGGCATTTATTGCCCCTCCCCAATTACCCTCGAGAAGGTGGTGGTGAGCTGCCTTCTTGAACCGCTGCAGTCCGTGTGGTGAAGGTGCTCCCACAGTGCTGTTAGGGAGGGAGTTCCAGGATTGTGACCCAGCGACGATGAAGGAACGGCCGATATATTTCCAAGTCGGGATGGTGTGTGACCTGGAGGGGAACGTGGAGGTGGTGGTGTTCCCATGCGCCTGCTGCCCTTGTCCTTCTAGGGGGTAGAGGTCGCGGGTTTGGGAGGTGCTGCCGAAGAAGCCTTGGCGAGTTGCTGCAGTGCATCTTGTCGATGGTGCACACTGCAGCCACGGTGCGCCGGTGGTGGAGGGAGTGAGTGTTGAAGGTGGTGGATGGGGGGCCAATCAAGTGGGAAGCTTTGTCCTGGATGGTGTCCTACAGGGTAGCTATCCTGTATATAGTATGTAATATGCAAATCCCCTGGGAGGACAGACGCACCAACGTCCGTATTCTCGCTCAGGGCAACATCCCCAGCATCGAAGCACTGACCACACTCGACCAGCTCCGTTGGGCGGGACACATTGTCCGCATGCCCGACACAAGACTCCCAAAGCAAAGGCTCTACTCGGAACTCCTACATGGCAAGCGAGCCCCAAGTGGGCAGAGGAAACGTTTCAAGGACACCCTCAAAGCCTCCTTGATAAAATGTAACATCCCCACCGTCACCTGGGAGTCCCTGGCCAAAGACCGCCCTAAGTGGAGGAAGAGCATATGGGAGGGCGCTGAGCACCTCGAGTCTCGTCACCGAGAGCATGCAGAAAACAAGCGCAGGCAGCGGAAGGAGCGTGCGGCAAACCAGTCCCACCCACCCTTTCCTTCAACCACTGTCTGTCCCACCTGTGACAGAGACTGTAATTCCCATATTGGACTGTACAGACACCTGAGAACTCACTTTTAGAGTGGAAGCAAGACTTCCTCGATTTCGAGGGACTGCCGATGATGATGAGTATGTAGGATGACTGCTAGACAAAGCTGAATTTTCGATGTGCATATGACCCTAAGCTGGTTTGAGAACTGTCCTTGGACAATGCTGTGGGCACAGAAACCCCAAACCGTTGAAGATACTCCGTGTATATCTTTCCCTCCCCAGACCACCTGATTGTCAGGAATGGGAAAAGGCAGGAACGACCCATGGATAGCAACTCCAGGAAGTGGAATAATACCCAAGGACCCAGGAACCTTTCCCGAAGCTTCAGTAAAGGAAAAAACACCAGTAGTCTGAGAACTCACTCGTGGGGAGGGGCAGGGAGTCAATATTCAGCCCACCAGTAGGTTGGAAAAAACATAGAAACATAGAAAATAGGTGCAGGAGTAGGCCATTCGGCCCTTCGAGTCTGCACCACCATTCAATAAGATCATGGCTGATCATTCCCTCAGTACCTCTTTCCTGCTTTCTCTCCACATCCCTTGATCCCTTTAGCCGTAAGGACCATATCTAACTCCCTCTTGAATATATCCAATGAACTGGCATCAACAACTCTCTGCGGCAGGGAATTCCACAGGTTAACAACTCTCTGAGTGAAGAAGTTTCTCCTCATCTCAGTCCTAAATGGCCTACTCCTTATCCTAAGACTATCCCCTGGTTCTGGACTTCCCCAACATCGGGAACATTCTTCCTGCATCTAACCTGTCCAGTCCCGTCAGAATCTTATACGTTTCTATGAGATCCCCTCTCATCCTTCTAAACTCCAGTGAATAAAGGTCCAGACGATCCAGTCTCCCCTCATATGACAGTCCAGCCATCCCGGGAATCAGTCTGATTAACCTTCGCTGCACTCCCTCAATAGCAAGAACATCCTTCCTCAGATTAGGAGACCAAAACTGAACACAATATTCCAGGTGAAGCCTCACCAAAGGCCTGTACAACTGCAGTAAGACCTCCCTGCTGCTATACTCAAATCCCCTAGCTTTGAAGGCCAACATACCATTTGCCTTCATCACCGCCTGCTGTACCTGCATGCCCACTTTCAGTGATTGATGAACCATGACACCCTGGTTTCGTTGCACCTCCCCTTTTCCTAATCTGCCGCCATTCAGATAATATTCTGCCTTCGTGTTTTTGCCCCCAAAATGGGTAACCTCACATTTATCCACATTATACTCCATCTGCCATGCATTTGCCCACTCACCTAACCTGTCCAAGTCACCCTGCAGCCTCTTAGCATCCTCCTCACAGCTCACACCGCCACCAGGCTTAGTGTCACCCGCAAACTTGGAGATATTACACTCAATTCCTTCATCTAAATCGTTAATGTATGTTGTAAAGAGCTGGGGTCCCAGCACTGAGCCCTGCGGCACTCCACTAGTCACTGCCTGCCATTCTGAAAAGGACCCGTTTATACCGACTCTCTGCTTCCTGTCTGCCAACCAATTCTCTATCCACGTCAGTACATTACCCCCAATACCATGCGCTTTGAATTTGCACACCAATCTCTTGTGCGGGACCTTATCAAAAGCCTTTTGAAAGTCCAAATACACCACATTCACTGGTTCTCCCTTGTCCACTCTGCTAGTTACATCCTCAAAAAATTCCAGAAGATTCGTCAAGCATGATTTCCCTTTCATAAATCCATGCTGACTTGGTCCGATCCTGTCACTGCTTTCCAAATGCGCTGCTATTTCATCCTTAATGATTGATTCCAACATTTTCCCCACGACTGATGTCAGGCTAACCGGTCTAGAATTATCCATTTTCTCTCTCCCTCCTTTTTTAAACAGTGGTGTTACATTAGCTACCCTCCAGTCCATAGGAACTGATCCAGAGTCGATAGACTGTTGGAAAATGATCTCCAATGCATCCACTATTTATAGGGCCACTTCCTTAAGTATTCTGGGATGCAGACTATCAGGCCCTGGGGATTTATCGGCCTTCAATCCCATCAATTTCCCTAACACAATTTCCCGCCTAATAAGGATTTCCTTCAGTTCCTCCTTCTCACTAGACCCAATGCCCCCTAGTACATTCGGAAGGTTATTTGTGTCTTCCTTCGTGAAGACAGAACCGAAGTATTTGTTCAATTGGTCTGCCATTTCTTTGTTCCCCATTATAAATTCACCTGAATCTGACTACAAGGGACCTACGTTTGTCTTCACTAATCTTTTTCTCTTCACATATTTATAGAAGCTTTTGCAGTCAGTTTTTATGTTCTCTCCAAGCTTCCTCTCATACACTATTTTCCTCCTCATAATTAAACCCTTAGTCCTCCTCTGTTGAATTCTAAATTTCTCCCAGTCCTCAGGTTTGTTGCTTTTTCTAGCCAATTTATATGCCTCTTCCTTGGCTTTAACACTATCCTTAAGTTCCCTTGTTAGCCATGGTTGAGTCACTTTCCCCGTTTTATTTTTACTCCATCCATGTGATCTTTAAATGTTTGCCATTGCTTATCCACCGTCAACCCTTTAAGTATCCTTTGCCAGTCTATTCTAGCCAATTCACGCCTCATACCGTCGAAGTTACCTTTCCTTAAGTTCAGGACCCTAGTTTCCAAATTAACTGTGTTACTCTTCATCTTAATAAAGAATTCTATCATATTATGGTCACTCTTCTCCAAGGGGCCTCGCACAACAAGATTGCTAATTAGTCCCTTCTCATTACACATCACCCAGTCTAAGATGGCCAGCTCTCTAGTTGGTTCCTTGACATAGTGGTCTAGAAAACCATCCCTTATACACTCCAAGAAATCCTCCTCCACCGCATTGCTACCAGTTTGGTTAGCCCAATCAATATGTAGATTAAAGTCACCCATGATAACTGCTGTACCTTTATTGCACACATCCCTTATTTCTCGTTTGATCCTGTCCCCAACCTCACTACTACTGTTTGGTGGTCTGTACACAACTCCCACTAACGTTTTCTGCCCTTTGGAATTCTGCAGCTCCACCCATACCGATTCCATATCATCCAGGCTAATGTCCCTCCTTACTATTGTATTAATTTCCTCTTTAACCTGCAATGCCACCCCATCTCCTTTCCCTTTCTGTCTATCCTTCCTAAATGCTGAATACCCCTGGATGTTGAGTTTCCAGCCTTGGTCACCCTGGAGCCATGTCTCCGTGATACCAATTACATGATATCCGTTAACTGCTGCCTGCGCAGTTAATTCGTCCACCTTATTCTGAATACTCATCGCATTGAGGCACAGAGCCTTCAGGCTTGACTTTTTGCCCCTTTAGAATTTTTCTGTAATGTGGCCCTTTTTGTTTTTTGCCTTGGGTTTCTCTGCCCTCCACTTTTACTATTCTCCTTTCTGCCTCCATTATATTTCCCTCTGTCTCCCTGCATAGCTTCCCACCCCCCCTGCCATGTTAGGTTAACTCCTCCCCAACAGCACTAGCAAACACTCCCCCTAGGACATTGGTTCCGGTCCTGCCCAGGTGCAGACCGTCCGGTTTGTACTGGTCCCACCTCTCCCAGAACCGGTTCCAATGTCCCAGGAATTTGAATCCCTCCCTCTTACATCACTCCTCAAGCCACGTATTCATCTGAGCTATCCTGCGATTCCTACTCTGACTAGCCCGTGGCACTGGTAGCAATCCTGAGATTACTACCTTTGAGGTCCTTCTTTTTAATTTAGCTTCTAGCTCCCTTAAATCGTCTCGTAGAACCTCATCCAGTTTTTTACCTATATCGTTGGTACCTATATGCACCACGACAACTGGCTGTTCACCCTCCCTTTTCAGAATGTCCTGCACCCGCTCCGGGACATCCTTGACCCTTGCACCAAAGAGGCAACATACCATCCTGATGTCTCGGTTGCGGCCGCAGAAACGCCTATCTATTCCCCTTACAATCGAATCCCCTACCAATATAGCTCTCCCACTCTTTTTCCTGCCCTCCTGTGCAGCAGAGCCACCCACGGTGCCATGAAGTTGGCTGCTGCTGTTCCCCCTTGATGAGTCATCCCCCTCAACAGTACCCAAAGCGGTGTATCTGTTTTGCAGAGGGATGACCACAGGGGGCCCCTGCATTTGCATTTATATAGCGCCTTTCATGGTCTCAGGACGTCCCAAAATACTTTATATCCAACAAAGTACTTTTGAAGTGTGGTCACTATTGTAATGGTGCAACTAATTTGCGCACAGCAAGCTCCCACAAACTGCAATGTGGTAATGACCAGACCATCTGTTTTTTATTGATGTTAATTGAGGGATAAATATTGGCCAAGGCACCGGGGATAACTGCTGTTCTTCAAAATAGTGCCGTGGGATCTTTTACATCCACCTGAGCGAGCAGACGGGGCCTCGGTTTAACATCTCATCCGAAAGACGGCACCTCCGACAGTGCAGCACTCCCTCAGTACTGCACTGGAATGTCAGCCTAGATTTTTGTGCTCAAGTGTCTGGAGCGGGACTTGAACCCACAACCTTCTGATTCAGGTGAGAGTGTTGCCCACTGAGCCACAGCTGACATGAAATGGGGGGGAGAAGAAGTAGGTAGGGGGAAGGGGCATGTGTACAAATCCAACAGGAATGCATGCCGGCTGCAGAGATTGGATTGCAGGAAAAATAATGCTCTTCGAAGACATGAAATAACCAATTCACAGGCAAACTACACATAAGATTACGTAGAATCGAAGGCACAGAAACAGGCCATTCGGCCCAACCAGTCCATGCCGGCGTTTATGCTCCACTCGAGCCTCCTCCTGTCTTTCCTCATCTAAATTTATCAGCATAACCCTCTATTCCCTTCTCCCTCATTTGCTTGTCCAGTCTCCCCTTAAATGCATCGACACTGTTCGCCTCAACCACTCCCTGTGTCAGTGAGTTCCACATTCTCACCGCTCTCTGGGTAAAAAAGTTTCTTCTGCCTTCCCTGTTTGATTTCTTGGTGACTATCTTATATTGATGGCCTCTCGTTATGCTCTTCCCCCCAAATGGAAAAACTTTCTCTGTGTCCACGCTATCAAAACCTTTCATAATTTTCAAGACCCTTATTTTTAAAGTGAAAAGAGACCCAGGAGGCTTTTAACAGACGAACAGACCTGAGGAAGAAACCATTATTGAAGGTACTTCTGGATATGAAATAGAATTCTATGGGCAGGTTTAATGTTGTTATTACAAAATATGCAACTTTTTATTATGTCTACAACCCTTTTTTTGGACTTTAGAAATTTCAGTTACTGATTTTTTTTAAATGGCACATGAAAGGACTTTGAAATTTCGATCTGAATGATTAAATTGTTTCATCTTTTTTTATTCACGGGTTCTTCCGACTGATGGCCTGTGTCCTGTGCAGGATCAGGTGATTGCGGAGAAGGTTGGTGCTGTTGTTGGTGCTGCTGGTGTGCCTGGTGATGCAATGTACAACCAAACTGCATTGGTCTCCCGGGGAGGTCCATTCCGCCCAGTGGAAGGGAAGAGAACCTCCCTGCCCGCTGTGGCTCCCTCCATAAGCATCTGGAGGGAGTTATGGGAGAGCCTGGGTGCAGCCGTGCACCTTTGTGCAGCGATTGACAGTGGTTGCAGCACCTCAATGCTGCAGAGCACTGACACAACAACCGACAAAATGAATGTGGACATGGTCCCTGTAAGGAAACCGGCTGATGACGCGTCATCAGATGACATCATCAAACCCGCTTCCTTTTAATTGGCCGGGAGCCTCGCAGGGCGGGGCTTAACAAGCCCCATCATCATAAAATCATGTCGGGGGCCGGGATCGAGACAACTGCGGGGTCGGGACTCACCAAGGACCTCGCCTGCCCCGGACCCGCCGAGGTTGGTAACACCGGCCCTTAGTGTTCCTTCTCTATTTGGAAATATTTACACCATGTACTGCGATGCCAATCCTTCGTAGACTTCTTTCTATGAAATGTGCCCTGCAGGTTTTGCATGTTGGCATCTGCCCTTCCTCCCAGTATAGATCTATGACAATTGACCTGTGTGAAGAAACAGGCTATCTTTAGAGCACCGTCTTACCAGTCCTCCTACATCTGGGAGTGTCGGGTTACATGCTCCTCACAGTCTCGTAGTATTGGTCTTTCAACTGTTTCTAGGCTGATTTCCTTTTTCTGTATCCTTATTCCGGATGCTAAACTATTAGCTGAAAGTCGATATGCCTTACAATTCTCATCTAACTGCCTACCGTGATGCACACATTCATGGTACTATCCAAGTAAGTCGTAAATGTTCATTCCTAATGGGGACTAACATGATAGTGACTAGTCCAATTATGATAGACTTTTTGAAATAAATCTCTGACCACTTTTTTTCAATTCATTCTCAGGATGTGGGTGTTGGTGGCAGTGGCAAGGCCGGCATTTACTGCCTATCCCTAATTGCCCTTGAGAATCTGATGGTGGGCCTTGTTCTTGAACCGCTGCAGTCCGTGTGGTGAAGGTGCTCCCACAGTGCTGTTATTGAGCGTGTTCCAGGATTTTGACCCAGCGACGATGATGGAACGGCTGATATATGACCATGTCGGGATGGTGTGTGTGCGTTGAAGGGTGTAATGTATTTGCTTCATGGGTTCTTTGCTTAAGAATAGCAACACATTGCTATTAAGAACTAGTTGATTTATTAGCAAAGGTTTAACAATCACACGACACATTTATCAGTTCATCCACCAGACTCACAACCACCTGCCTCATCGTGGATCCCCCGAACCCAACTGGCTGGGGTTTTCATCATCGTCATCATAGGCAGTCCCTCGGAATCGAGGAAGACTTGCTTCCACTCCTGAAGTGAGTTCTTTGGTGGCTGAACAGTCCAATACGAGAGCCACAGACTCTGTCACAGGTGGGACAGATAGTCATTAAGGGAAGGAGTGGGTGGGACTGGTTTGCCGCGCGCTCTTTCCGCTGTCTGCGCTTGATTTCTGCATGCTCTCGGCGATGAGACTTGAGGTGCTCAGCGCCCTCTCGGATGCACTTCCTCCACTTAGGGCGTTCTTGGGCCAGGGACTCCCAGGTGTCAGTGGGGATGTTGCACTTTATCAGGGAGGCTTTGAGGGTGACCTTATAGCGTTTCCGCTGCCCACCTTTGGCTTGTTTGCCGTGAAGGAGTTCCAAGTAGAGCACTTGCTTTGGGAGTCTTGTGTCTGGCATGTGGACTATGTGGCCTGCCCAGCGGAACTGATCGAGTGTGGTCAGTGCTTCAATGCTGGGGATGTTGGCCTGAGTGAGGACACTGATGTTGGTGCGCCTGTCCTCCCAGGGGATTTGTAGGATCTTGCAGAGACATCATTGGTGGTATTTCTCCAGCAACTTGAGATGTCTACTGTACATGGTCCATGTCTCTGAGCCATACAGGAGGGCAGGTATTAATACAGCCCTGTAGACCATGAGCTTGGTGGCAGTTTTGAGGGCCTGGTCTTCAAACCCTCTTTCTCTTAGGTGGCCGAAGGCTGCACTGGCGCACTGGAGGCGGTGTTAGATCTCGTCGTCGATGCCTGCTCTTGTTGATAGGAGGCTCCCGAAATAAGGGAAGTGGTCCACTGTGTACAGGGCCGCGCTGTGGATCTTGATGACTGGGGGGCAGTATTGTGCGGTGAGGAAGACCTCTGTCTTACGGATGTTTAGCATAAGGCCCGTGCTTTCGTACACCTCAGTAAATACGTCGACTATGTCCTAGAGTGCAGCCTCTGTATGTGCGCAGACACAGGCATCGTCCGCGTACTGTAGCTCGACGACAGAGGTTGGGGTGGTCTTGGACCTGGCCTGGAGACGGCGAAGGTTGAACAGGTTCCCACTGGTTCTGTAGTTTAGTTCCACTCCAGCGGGGAGCTTGTTGACTGTGAGGTAGAGTATGGCAGTGAGGAAGATTGAGAAGAGGGTTCGGGGCGATGACGCAGCCCTGCTTGACCCCGGTCCGGACATGGATTGGGTCTGTGATGGATCCGTTGGTAAGGATCACGGCCTGCATGTCGTCGTGGAGCAGGCGGAGGATGGTGACAAACTTTTGGGGGAATCCGAAACGGAGGAGGACGCTCCATAGACCCTCCCGGTTGACAGTGTCAAAGGCCTTTATAAGGTTGAAGAAGGCCATGTATAAGGGCTGGCACTGATCCCTGCATTTTTCCTGTAGCTGTCGCGCTTTAAAAACCATGTCCGTTGTGCCCCGTAGGGGACGAAATCCGCACTGTGACTCCGGGAGGAGCTCCTCAGCCACGGGAAGAAGACGGTTGAGGAGGACTTTAGCGATGACTTTCCCAGTGGCTGATAGCAGGGAGATTCCTCTGTAGTTGCCGCAGTCAGACTTGTCCACTTTTTTAAAGATGGTCACGATCACTGCATCTCTGAGATCCCCCGGCATGCTCTCCTCCCTCCAGGTGAGAGAGATGAGGTTGTGTATTCATGCCAGTAGTGCCTCTCCGCCATACTTCAATGCCTCAGCAGGGATTCCATCCGCACCCATAGCCTTGTTGTTTTAGAGCTGTCTTATGGCTCTTTCTACCTCGTGCAGTGTTGGGGTCTCACTGAGGTGGTGGCGGGTAGCATGCTGCGGGATGGAGTCGAGAACACTCGAGTCAAAGGCAGAGTCTAGATTGAGGAGATCTTCAAAGTGCTCCTTCCAGCGGGCCCTGACTGCCTCAGTGTCCTTGATGAGTGTTTCCCTGTTCTTGGTCAGCAGTGGGGTGGGGCCTTGGGTGCTTGGCCCGTAGGTGACCTTGATTGCGATGAAGAATCCCCGCACATCATGGTTGTCGGCCAGCTGCTGTATCTCCTGTGCTTTCTCCATCCACCACCTGTTCTTTAGGTCCCGGGTTTTTTGTTGGACCTCAGCCTTGAGCCGTCTGTAATGCTGCATTGCTGCTCCCGCGTTGAGTTATTGTTTAAGGCTCAGAAATGCCCTGCACTTGTGATCTATTAGCTCTTGGATCTCCTGATCATTCTCATCAAACCAGTCTTGGTGTTTCCTGGTTGAGTGACCGAGCGACTCTTTGCAGGCATTGGTTATGGAGGCCTGGAGGGCAGACCAAGCGCTGTGACCATTCTGCGTCTTGGGGACATCAAGGCACGCCAGGTTAACTGTGAGGCGCTGGCAGTATAGAGCTCTCTTAGCTAGGTCTTTAAGTGCCCCGGCATTGACTTTTTTGCGGCACTGCTTCTGCTGCCCCCTCCGCTTTGGGGCTATGTTGATGTCAATGATGGATCGGATTAGGCGGTGGTCTGTCCAGCAGTCGTCGGCTCCTGTCATGGCGTGGGTGATGCCCACATCCTTGCGATCCCTGGCTCGGACAATGACATAGTCGAGCAGGTGCCAGTGTTTGGAGCGAGGGTGTTGCCATGATGCCTTGTATTTGTCCCTCTGGTAGAACAGGGTGTTGGTGATGACAAGTTCATGCTCTAGACATTTTGTCAGGAGTAGGGTACCACTGGAGTTGGCTTTCCCTGCCCCCCCTCTGCCAATCATGCCCCTCCCCCCCAGAGTTCTGTGTCCCTGCTGACCCTGGCATTGAGGTCACCGAGGAGGATCAGTTTGTCGCCCGCGGGGACGCAGGTCAGGGATTTTTCAAGGTTGGTGTAAGAACCCTCTTTGGCCTCATCTGTCGCATCGAGTGTTGGGGCGTAAGCACTGATGACTGTGGCGCACTGGTCCCGGGAATAGGGTGAGTCGAAGAGTCATGAGGCGTTTGTTAGCCCCGCAGGGGGAGTCTTTGAGGCGGTCAACCAGCTTGTTTTTCATGGCGAAACCAACTCCTTGGAGGCGGCGTTCTTCTTCTGCTTTCCTTTCCCAGAAGAAGGTGTAACCTCCACCTTGTTCCTTGAGCTGGCCTTCCCCTGCCCGCCGGTTCTCGCTTAGGGCAGCGATGTCGATATCAAAGCGTCTAAGTTCCGGCCTGTCGCTGCTGGGGTTGCCCATGAGGGTCCTGACGTTCTGGGTCCCAAACTTCATGTTAACGGAGTGGAAGATGCCTGTGCGTGAGTTCTTTTAACGTGGGGTGGTCGTTGCACACCGGCTGAGCGAGGTCTTGATCCAGTGACAAGGGGGTCCAAGACGACTGGAGACCAGGCACTGCTAAATGGGCCTAGTTGCCTGCGGCGAGATGTTGGCCGCAGGCTCGGCACTGGGTAGCGCCCTCGATGGTAGGTGGTCCGAGGCCTGGTTGGGGACAGGCATTGGGAGGGTCAGTGGGGTTTTATTGAGTCTTGTGAACATCACGTGACTGGCGAAGCCACTCCCAACTCAACAGCTCTACCAACCTGTGAGCATACTTACAGGTGCATACATTACAGTGGGGAATGTGCAGGTGATGGTGCTCCCATGGTGGTAGAGGTCGCAGGTCTGGGAGATGCTGCCGAAGAAACCTTGGCGAGTTGCTGCAGTGCATCTTATAGTGCAGCCACGGTGCGCCAGGGTTGGAGGACCTTAATCCCTGCATGAGTGGACAGTTGACCAGGTACAAGGCCCGTACAATTTCTATTCTGTAACCACTTTACCAATTCATCAGCCAATCTGCTCTATACCAGAGAGACAAGGACAGGAGCAGCAGATGCTTGGGAACACCACCACCTCCAGGTCCCCCTCCAAGTCACACAAAATCCCAATTTGGAAATATATCGGCTGTTCCTTCATTGTCGCTGGGTCGAAATCCTGGAACTCCCTCCTTAAGCACTGTGGGAGCACCTTCACCACACGGACTGCAGCGGTTCAAGAAGGCGGCTCACCACCACCTTCTCAAGGGGCAATTAGGGAAGGGCAATAAATGCCGGCCTTGCCAATGATGTCATGAGAATGAATAAAAGAAATTGTGAAAATATCAATTGGTGTAATGTATGCACCTGTGAGTATGTTCACAGGTTTGTGGAGTTGTTGCATTGTGAGTGAATTAGTCATGTTCACAAGACTCAATAAAACCCCAGCCAGTTGGGTCACGTTGTGAGCAGTTGTATGCAGTTGTGAGCCGAGTGGATGGACTGGTAATGTGTACTGTGATTGTCAAACCTTTGTTAATAAACCAACTAGATCTTAACAGTTCAGACAAAGGGTCATTGACCTGAAACGTTAACTCTGTTTCTCTCTCCACAGATGCTGCCTGACCCACTGAGATTGTCAGTATTTTCTGTATTTAGTTCTTAATAGCAATGTTTTGCTATGAATGCTTAAGCAAAGAACCCATGAAGTAAATACATCACAATAGGGGCCTTAATTGCTTGTAATTCATCTTCATCATAGGCAGTCCCTCGAAACTAGGATGACTTGCTTCCAAAAAAGGATGAGTTCACAGGTGTTTCAATGAACGAACTAATATTCCAGATCCTGAGCTACATCCTGAAGGGTGGCAGATGCCTCTGTGTGGATTTTTTTAACGTGTGGTGGCCGTTGCACACCAGCCACCACACGGGCTTGACAGAGCTCGGTAATTACAGGCTAGAAACATAGAAACATAGAAACATAGAAACATAGAAAATAGGTGCAGGAGTAGGTCATTTGGCCTTCGAGCCTGCACCACCATTCAATAAGATCATGGTTGATCATTCCCTCAGTACCCCTTTCCTGCTTTCTCTCCATACCCCTTGATCCCTTTAGCCGTAAGGGCCATATCTAACTCCCTCTTGAATATATCCAATGAACTGGCCTCAACAACTCTCTGCGGTAGGGAATTCCACAGGTTCACAATTCTCTGAGTGAAGAAGTTTCTCCTCATCTTATCCTTAGACTGTGTCCCCTGGTTCTGGACTTCCGCAACATCGGTAACATTCTTCCTGCATCTAACCTGTCCAGTCCCGTCAGAATTTTATATGTTTCTATATGAGATCCCCTCTCATCCTTCTAAACTCCAGTGAATACAGGCCCAGTCGATCCAGTCTCTCCTCATATGTCAGTCATGCCATGCCAGGAATCAGTCTGGTGAACCTTCGCTGCACTCCCTCAATAGCATGAATGTCCTTCCTCAGATTAGGAGACCAAAACTGAACACAATATTTCAGGTGAGGCCTCACTAAGGCCCTGTACAACTGTAGTAAGACCTCCCTGCTCCTATACTCAAATCCCCTAGCTATGAAGGCCAACATACCATTTGCCTTCTTCACTGCCTGCTGTACCTGCATGCCAACTTTCAATGACTGATGTATCATGACACCCAGGTCTCATTGCACCTCCCCTTTTCCTAATCTGCCGCCATTCATATAATATTCTGCCTTCGTGTTTTTGCCCGAAAAGTGGATAACCTCACATTTATCCACATTATACTGCGTCTGCCATGCGTTTGCCCACTCACCTAACCTGCCCAAGTCACCCTGCAGACCCTTAGCATCCTCCTCACAGCTCACACTGCCACCCAGCTTAGTGTCATCTGCAAACTTGGAGATGTTACACTCAATTCCTTCATCTAAATCATTAATGTATATTGTAAATAGCTGGGGTCCCAGCACTGAGCCCTGCGGCACTCCACTAGTTCCAAAAAGGAGCCGTTTATCCCGACTCTCTGCTTCCTGTTTGCCAACCAGTTCTCTATCCACGTTAGTACATTACCCCCAAAAGCATATGCTTTAATTTTGCACACCAATCTCTTGTGTGGGACCTTGAGGGAGCCAGTCTGGTGTTGGGTTGATGTTGAGAGTTTGTGTATTGCACAGACTTTAGTTCCAAAACAAACCCGCCTTCGTGAAGTACTTGGGGCTTATTTTGGCCGTAGCTCCCACAATGGGCTGACACACAGATGTAGTTTGGCGTGGTTCTCATCCGACCGCCCTGGGAGGTCCAAGGTTCACAGTCCCTGGCTTGTGCGCAGTTACCTGGTCTCAGTTGAGGTGACAGTGTGAGTACTAAAGTTGGCCTCAGTGCCTTGAGGGAGAGAGGGTGCCTTCTCCTGAACGCTATCCAGCAATCCCTGCTAGGGGTGAGGGGAGGTTTGGTTGCAATACCACCCTTGGGTTGCCAACTCCGCTGGGACGTATTCCTGAAGGTTTCTTCAGCTGACCTCCCGTTTCCAACCGCCCCGCCCTGTCCCACAGCCTTTCCCTGCGTTCCCCCCCCCACCCCGTCACTTCCAATTACTAATAAACTAAAATTTATAAAGAAAATAAAACAGATTCACAATTTCTTTGTTTAATGCCCCTTATGATTATTCTCTTCTGGTCTTTTCTCGTGGCAGTGTCCAGGAAATTAATCTTTAATTCCTGGAGACTCCAGGACTGTCCTGGAGGATTGGCAACCCTTAAGCCAGCTCTCCCATCCCGCTGTCAAATATTTAGCCGACTCTCTCTCTCTCTCTCTCTTTAGGCTCGCAGGTGAAGAGCAGACACTTGTACGGGCAGCCCCAACACCAGACGGGCAAGAGTCAGCATTATAAGAAAATAAGAACATAAGAATTAGGAGCAGGAGTCGGCCATTCGGCCCCTCGAGCCTGCTCCGCCATTCAATAAGATCATGGCTGATCATCTACCTCAACTCCACTTTCCTGCACTATCCCCATATCCCTTGATTCCCCTCGACTCCAAAAATCTACCGATCTCAGCTTTGAATACACTGAACGACTCAACATCCACAGCCCTTTGGGGTCGTGAATTCCAAAGATTCACAACCCTCTGAGTGAAGAAATTCCTCCTCATCTGCATTCCTCTAATTCTGGCCTCTTGAGCATCCCTGATTATAATCGCTCCACCATCGGTGGCCGTGCCTTCAGCTGCCTGGGCCCCAAGCTCTGGAACTCCCTCCCTAAACCTCTCCGCCTCTCTACCTCTCGTTCCTCCTTTAAGATGCTCCTTAAAACTTTGATCAAGCTTTTGGTCATCTGCCTTAATTTCTTCTTATGTGGCTCGGTGTCAAGTTTATTTGTTTTGTCTTAAAACGCTCCTGTGAAGCTCCTCGGGACGTTTTACTACGTTAAAGGCGCTACATAAATACAAGTTGTTGTTGTTAAATAGCCGGCCCCTTAACCTGAGACTATGCCCCCTGGTTCTAGACTCTCCAGCCAGGGGAAAGAACCTCTCGGCATCTATACAACGGCAAAAACACTGCAGATGCTGGAATTCTGAAATAGGAACAGAAAATACTGGGAACACTTAGCAGCATCTGTGGCGAGAGAAACCGAATTAGCGTTTCAGATCAATGAGCCTTCGTCAGAAGTGGGAAAAGTTAGAGCTGCAACAGATTTTACGCAGGTGCAGAGGTGGGGAAATGGGGCAGGGGAGAGGAAAGAACAAAAGGGGAAGGTCTGTGAGAGGACGGAAGGCAGGAGAGAGTAAGCAACAAAAGGGATGGTGGTACAAAGCAAAAAGAAGATGGTACTGGGACCAGCAAAACAATCAAAAGATGAATCAAGCATGTCAAGCCTCCTCAGAATCTTTAATGTCATAATGCTCCTGTGAAGCGCCTTGGGGCATTTCACTACGTTAAAGGTGCTATATAAATATAAGTTGTTGTTGTTGTTTGATTGAGATCATCTCTCATTCTTCTAAACTCCAGAGAGTATAGGCCCAATCTACTCAATCTCTCTCGGCATCGGGGGTGGGAGGGGGAGGGGGAGTGGGTAGGGGGAGGGGAGCAGTAAGGGGAGAAGACTGATGTAGAAACAAACTGCACCTATAATGATAACAGCTCCGACTTATTTAAGCTAGATCGGCGTCGCCATGGTAACCTCCGCACTCTTTGCGTGGCTCAGTCGTTTGAAGAGGTATTTTTCTTAAAATAAAATGTGTTTATGAGTTTGAAAGGCAGCCATAGCTCACTGGTGCCGGCAACCCATTGCACATCTGGCAAGGGAAAGGGCCAGATGTTAATGGCCTGTTGTTGGCTGCACCAATCTTAGAATCATAGAAATTTACAGCACGGAAGGAGGCCATTTCAGCCCATCATGTCTGCGCCGGCCGACAAAGAGCTAACCAGACTAATCCCACTTTCCAGCTCTCGGTCCGTAGCCCCGTGGGTTACGGCACTTCAGGTGCACATCCAAGTAGTTTTTAAATGTGGTGAGGGTTTCTGCCTCTACCACCCTTTCCGGCAGTGAGTTCCAGACCCCCACCACCCTCTGGGCGAAAACATTTCTCCTCAAATCCCCTCTGAATCTTCTACGAAGTTGACGCCCTCGATATTGAAAGAAAAGGAAGACTTGCATTTCTATAGCGCCTTTCACGATCACCAGACGTCCCAAAATGCTTCACAGGCAATGAAGTACATTTTGAAGTATAGTCACGGCAGCCAATCTGCGCACAGCAAGCTCCCACAATCAGCAATGTGAAAATGACCAAATAATCTGTTTCAGTGGTGTTGATTGAGGGATAAATATTGGCCAGGACACATAGTCACATCGCTGCATTTTCCTAGCTGCTTGCCTCATTTGCCTGATAAGCAACTTTGAAATCGATAAATCGCCTGCAAACTCCTGCCCGTTCTGTTCTGCAAGTACTTCCCCCAAGCTCTCCAAAGGTGTGGAATCTTTTGTTGCTCTCTAATCCTGAACGTAAAGCTCATTTGCAAAGTTACTGCTTCTAGTTGGCTTGTGTCATCAGTCTTGTTCTGCTTGCCTCTCAATATCAGTCGCTGATTTATGCCGTGCTTGTGTGTGTGCGTGTGTGTGTGACATGCTGGGGTACCTTATGATATATTCATGAGATTCACACCCTGCATAAAAGGCTGACGTGTGCGAGAGCTTCGTTACTGCCAATTGAGGCTGCGAGTTTGTGCAGCACGCCTGTGCTTCGGACTGTAAATAGGCTGGGAAGAAAGGCTTGACAAACTGCAAGAAATGAGGGATTGAATGGTTTACAACCAACATTTCCGCTTAGCTGGGAGGCCATCCAGCGGTCTGGAGGTCCCGGCTTCTAAATCGAAGAAAAAAAGAAAGACTTGCATTTATATAACGCCTATCACCACCACCGGACATCTCTCGGTGCTTTACGGCCAATAAAGTACTTTTGGAGTGCAGTCACTGTTGTAACTTCAACCACTATCTACCCCACCTGTGACAGAGACTGTAATTTCCGTATTGGACTGCTCAGTCACTGAAGAACTCATTTTTAGAGTGGAAGCAAGCCTTCCTCGATTTCGAGGGACTGCCTATGATGATGAATGTAGGAAAGAAATTGAGGTGAATAAAATTATGAGGGGCCTGGATAGAGTGGATAGGACGTACATATTTCCCTTAGCAGAGGGGGCAATAACCAGGGGGCATAGATTTAAATAATTGAGGGGAGCTTTAGAGGGAATTTGAGGGGAAATTTCTTCACCCAGAGGGTGATGGGGGTCTGGAACTCACTGCCTGAAAGGGTGGTAGAGGCAGAAACCCTCACCACATTTAAAAATTACTCGGATGTGCACTTGAAGTGCCGTAGCCTACAGGGCCACGGACCGAGAGCTGGAAAGTGGGATTAGGCTGGGTAGTCTCTTGGTCGGCCGGCGCGGACACGATGGGCCGAATGGCCTCGTTCCATGCCGTAAATTTCTATGATTCTATGAAACCGCGCATGCTACACAGCCAGTTAAAGGGACCGTGCACAAAAATAAATTGGAGGAAACATTGGTAACAACAACTCTATCAGGACAAATGAGAATACTTCACCTGAGTCATTGCCCAGGAGAAATAAAGTGACTTAGTTATTAGGCTCAGCCCGTGATTAAGTCATAAGAACATAAGAACATAAGAATTAGGAACAGGAGTAGGCCATCTAGCCCCTCGAGCCTGCTCCGCCATTCAACAAGATCATGGCTGATCTGGCCGTGGACTCAGCTCCACTTACCCGCCCGCTCCCCGTAACCCTTAATTCCCTTATTGGTTAAAAATCTATCTATCTGTGATTTGAATACATTCAATGAGCTAACCTCAACTGCTTCCCTGTGCAGAGAATTCCACAGATTCACAACCCTCTTTGAAAAGAAATTCCTTCTCAACTCGGTTTTAAATTGGCTCCCCCATATTTTGAGGCTGTGCCCCCTAGTTCTAGTCTCCCCGACCAGTGGAAACAAGCTCTCTGCCTTTATCTTGTCTATCCCTTTCATTATTTTAAATGTTTCCATAAGATCACCCCTCATCCTTCTGAACTCCAATGAGTAAAGACCCAGTCTACTCAATCTATCATCATAAGGTAACCCCCTCATCTCTGGAATCAGCCTAGTGAATCGTCTCTGTACCTCTTCCAAAGCTAGTATATCCTTCCTTAAGTAAGGTGACCAAAACTGCACGCAGTACTCCAGGTGCGGCCTCACCAATACCCTGTACAGTTGCAGCAGGACCTCCCTGCTTTTGTACTCCATCCCTCTCGCAATGAAGGCCAACATTCCATTTGCCTTCCTGATTACCTGCTGCACCTGTAAACTAACTTTTTGGGATTCATGCACAAGGACCCCCAGGTCCCTCTGCACCGCAGCAGGTTGTAATTTCTCCCCATTCAAATAATATTCCCTTTTACTGTTTTTTTCCCCAAGGTGGATGACCTCACACTTTCCGACATTGTATTCCATCTGCCAAACCTTAGCCCATTCGCTTAACCTATCCAAATCTCTTTGCAGCCTCTCTGTGTCCTCTACACAACCCGCTTTCCCACTAATCTTAGTGTCATCTGCAAATTTTGTTACACTACACTCTGTCCCCTCTATCAGACTATCTATGTATATTGTAAGTCGCAGAAGGTTGGTGAAGTTTCTCAGATTCTAAATGCTGAGAATAGAATAGAATAGTATGAATGTGTTTAGGGGAGGCTAGACATGCATATGAGGGAGAAGGGAATAAAGGGTTATATCGATAGAGGTCGGTGTGGAATGACGGGAGGAGGCTCGAGTGGAGCATAAACGCCGGCATGGACTGGTTGGGCCGAATGGCCTGTTTCTGTGCCATATATCCGATGTAAAATAAAACCCATTTCAGATAGCCCCATTTGCAAATAAAGCAATTTAAGCATCATTCTTTCCCCGCTAATATATAACGTTGCAATCACCCACCCACCGCACACCCCCCACCCACCGCGCACCCCCCACCCCCACACGCCCCCTCCCCCCCCCACCGCACTCTCTGCTATTGAGGGAGTGCAGCGAAGGTTCACCAGACTGATTCTCGGGATGGCAGGACTGACATATGAGGAGAGACTGGATCGGCTAGGCTTATACTCACTGGAATTTAGAAGAATGAGAGGGGATCTCATAGAAACGTATAAAATTCTGATGGGACGGGGCAGGTTAGATGCAGGAAGAATGTTCCCGATGTTGGGGAAGTCCAGAACCAGGGCACACAGTCTAAGGATAAGGGGTAAGCCATCTAGGACCGAGATGAGGAGAAACTTCTTCACTCAGAGAATTGTGAACCTGTGGAATTCTCTGCCACAGAACGTTGTTGAGGCCAGTTCTTTGGATATATTCAAAAGGAAGTTAGATGTGGCCCTTACGGCTCAAGGGATCAAGGGGTATGGAGAGAAGGCAGGAATGGGGTACTGAAGTTGCATTATCAGCCATGATCTTATTGAATGGTGGTGCAGGCTCGAAGGGCCGAATGGCCTACTCCTGCACCTATTTTCTATGTTTCTATGTAACTCACTAGTTGCCTGTATTTTGTTGCAGGATTAGATGTGTAACTATATTCTTCCCTCTGTGCTGCAGTAACAGGACCAGTTATCCCTCAGTGTCAGAGCAGACATCTAGCTTTGCATGGGGATAGGGAAGACTCTGAACTTAAACATCCTCGGTCTCGTCGGAGAGCAACACTGAATCTTAACAGCTGCGATGCTGAGAGAATCCGGGTGCCCAGCAATTGGTGGAGCAGGAAGTCTCCCCTTCCGTCGAAAGTAGAAAGCCCTCGAAATTTCACCCGCCCCATGGTCCTGGTGAAGGTCTCATTTCGCACACTGAAATCAGCAATTAGGGCAATCGCCCGATGGCTATACTCTATCAGGCTAGGGGCTGAAGGAGCAGTGCGGCGGCCTAGCCCAGCAGGCTGAGTGGCCCCCAGCCCGCGAGCACCATCGGGGCAGGCCGGGGAGCGGAAGAAGCAGAGAGGCAGCACACCATTCCAGGGAGCAGCACGTGCTGGAGCAGGAGAACAACAGCTCCAAAGAGGGACATCATCAAGATCCAGGTCAGTGATTGGAGCGTGGGGCAGGTACAACAGGAGCGGCGAGGTCGGGGCGAAGGAGCGGCGAGAGATCGTCGAGGGACGTGATCGGGGCCCAGGAGAGGCGCGAGTTCGGGGCCCAGAAGAGGTGAGGGCCCAGGGGCAGCACGGGCCAGCCCACACTGTGTGATATGTGTGCGCACACTAGGTCCGTGCAGCAGAGCTGGTCTCCAGTCGTCCTGGTTAACCCTTGCCACTGGACCAAGACCTCGCTCTGTCAAGCCCGTGTGGTGGCTGGTGTGCAACGGCCACCCCACGTTAAAAAAATCCACGCACAGGCATCTTCCACCCTTCAGGATGTAGTTCGGGATCTGGAGGTCCTTCATTGAAACACCTGCGAACGTTTTGACGTTAATCTCGATTCGTGGGACTGCCTATGATGATGATACTCTATCAGTATAACACAAGTCAGATGGGGATGTGCTGTAAATATTCTCATCGCGAATTACCAACTAGACCACTTGATTTGCACTCCAGGTTATGTACTGCATGTGTCAGGGCTCCCCCCAACCCCCCCCCCTCCCCCCAACCCCCCCCCTCCGCCCAACCACCCCCCCTCCCCCCAACCACCCCCCCTCCCCCCAACACCCCCCCCTCCCCCCAACCCCCCCCCCCCTCCCCCCAACCCCCCCCCTCCGCCCAACCACCCCCCCTCCCCCCAACCACCCCCCTCCCCCCAACCCCCCCCCTCCCCCCAACCCCCCCCCCTATCCCCTTCCTCACCCACACCTTCTTTGTTTTAAGTGCACCTTAAATTATTGATGTTCAGGTTGAGGTGATGCAGAAGGGGTTGGTTCTCTGCTCCTGAGAGCTGGAAGGTTTTATATGTGTTGAGTAATTAAACGCGAGAGTGTGAGGGGAGGGGAGGGGGGATGGGGGGATTCTCTGGGGAGCTGATGGAGCACCCCGGAGAGAGCTGGGCTGACGTTTAATACAGCGTATATATCCGTCAAACGCTAGAATTCATTTCCCGACTCTGTTGGGATCATGGTGCCAGCTGTGGCTCAGTGGGCAGTTCTCTCGCCTCAGACCCAGCAGGTCGTGGGTTCAAAGTCCCACCTCGGGGACTTGCGCACCTCAGGGCACACCATCAGAGCGGCTGTATTTCGCATGAGACGTTAAACCGAGACACCCGCCCCCCCCCCCCCGTCTGTCCTCACACATAAAAGATCCCGCGGCACTATTCCGAAGAAGAGCAGGGGAGCTCACCCCGGTGTCCTGGGCCAATATTTATCTCTCAACCAGCATCATTAAAAAAAAACCAGATTATCCTGGTCATTATCACATTGCTGTTTGTGGGAGCTTGCTGTGCACATTTTTTTTAAATGTATTTGTTCACAGGATGTGGGCATCACTGCCAAGGCCGGCATTTATTGCCCATCCCTAAAGGTGGTGGTGATACTTCTTTGTAGCGGTTTGGTACGACTGAGTGGCTCGCTGGGCCATTTCAGAGGGCAGTTAAGAGTTAACCACACTGCTGTGGGTCACATATAGGCCCAGACCGGGTAAGGGCGGGAGATTTCCTTCCCTAAAGAACAAGATGTGTTTGTACTTAGTTGTACTGTTGCTCAAGGAAAAGTTACCTCAGGCTTGGCTCTGCTTTGCAAAGCTAGCTTTGGGGATTGATGGGAGACCCATAATGAGAATGCACAGCTTTTCCGGCACAGCACAGTCTTGCTATCAGTCATAAGAAAAAATCCTGGCACATTCCACAATCTGTTCGCCACTGTTCAGTAGATGGTGTAACGAAGCATTGACCATGCGTAACCAGCTCCGATGGACGGGCCACATTGTCCAATGGCCGATACTAGACCCCCGAAACAAGCGCTCTGTTCCGAGCTCCGTCACGGCAGGCGAGTGCCGGGAGTGCGGAGAAAATGATTCGAGGACACCCTCAAAACCTCCTTGAAAAAATGTAACATCTCCACTGACTCTTGGGAATCCCTGGCCCAAGACCGCTCAAAGTGGAGAAGCATCCGGGAAGGCTCCGAACACCTCGAGGCTCTTCGCCGGGAGCACGCGGAAGCCAAGCGCAAACAGCGGAAGGAACGTACTGTTGCGCGAGCATAAATAACTGACAAACTGAGCCAGGAGAAATGTAACTTAACTTTACTGTGCTTTTATACAACCCAAAATGGAGTTCCCAAACCGGCATGAACCAGAATGAATACAGCAACTATGAATAGCTCCTGCAGGGTCCGAATGCCTGTCCAGTGATTTCAAAATTCTCATCCTTGTTTTCAAATCCCTCCATGGCCCTCGTCCCTTCCTATCTCTGTAATCTCCTCCAGCACCACACCCCCCCCCCCCACCCCCGAGGTGTCTGCGCTCCTCTAATTCTGCCCTCCTGAGCATCCCTGATTATAATCACTCAACTATTGGTGGCCGTGCCTTCTGTTGCCTAGGCCCCAAGCTCTGGAACTCCCTCTCCGCCTCTCTTTCCTCCTTCAAGGCGCACCTTTAAAACTATACCTCGTTCACCTGCGCTAATTTCTATTTATGAGGCTCGGTATCCAATTTTTAATCGCATAATACTCCCGTGAAGCACCTTGGGACGTAATAGGTGCTATATAAATACAATTGGTTGTTGCTGATTAAGCAAGCCGCAGGCAGCATGGTCGCTCATGATGAAACCAAGCTCTCGCGCGATATCTAACTATACACTATACACAGTTTCCAGCAAGGTTCACGCCACAGCGCTCAGAAGCAGTAAATGTGGTGGACTTTGCCCTTCCGAGCTCGGTGGGCTTTGAGGTCAAATGGCAGTGGCCCAACTGCTAACCCAGCCTCGATCAAAGCTGGAACTGTCTGGTCTGTGTGGCTCCGTACCACACCAGCTAGTCTCTTTTTTTAAATTTTAGATTAGACGGATTGATAAAAAACTGAGGCAGCAGAAGGCTCAAAGTAGTATTAATTTATACACAAATATGAATTTTGATTATTATAAAAAAACATATGTACTAAATATAAGAGTTACTTTCATGTCTCTGCATTTACCAAAGGCTGCAGTGACCAGCTGTGTGTCCACCAATGATGAAAAATTTCGAGTGCTTAGATGTTGATAAAGGATGTTGAGGGAGTGCAGCAAAGGTTCACCAGACTGATTTCCGAGATGGCAGGACTGACATATGAAGAAAGACCGGATCGACTAGGCTTATATTTACTGGAATTTAGAAGAATGAGAGGGGATCTCATAGAAGCATACAAAATTCTGGCGGGATTGGACAGGTTAGATGCAGGAAGATGTTGGGGAAGTCCAGGGGTCACAGTCTAAGGATAAGGGGTAAGCCATTTAGGACTGAGATGAGGAGAAACTTTTTCACTCAGAGAATTGTGAACCTGTGGAATTCTCTACCGCAGAAAGTTGTTGAGGCCAGTTCGTTGGATATATTCAAAAGGGAGTTAGATGTGGCCCTTACGGCTAAAGGGATCAGGGGGTATGGAGAGAAAGCAGGAGTGGGGTACTGAGGTTGCATGATCAGCCATGATCATATTGAATGGTGTTGCAGGCTCGAAGGGCCGAATGGCCTACTCCTGCACCTATTTTCTATGTTTCTATGATGCTATAGATGGAATGAAGTGCATCTTGTCCTGGGAAACTCACAGCGAAGACACAGAAATGATGCTGAAGCCGAGAATCAATTGTAAAGCTCCAGCTAGTCTCTTTACCAACCATGCCAGCTTGGGCTCTCGATTAGGGTTGCCAACCCCTCCAGGATTGTCCTGGACTCTCCAGGAATTGAAGATTAATCCCCTGGACGAGAGCAAATACCCGGGAGAAAAATCATAGGTGCAATAAAAAAAATTTAAAAATAATTCTTTGAACACCTATTTATTAGTTAGAAAAATATCCGACATAGGAGGGAAAAAAAATGACTCCTTCACTGACAAGAATCATCCAATTTGGTAATGAAGGGTCTATTCGCTTTCCAATTGGAAGGGAGGGCGGGGCTCCGCGAAGATGGTCATGTCGGGCGACCAATGGCAAGAGCGTGGGGGCTGGGGGCGGGAGGTCATGTGATGAGACCTCCAGGAATACGTCCAACCAGAGTTGGCGACCCTACTCTCAATAGCTAACCCTGGTGTGACTTAATCAATCGCGACCCCTTAATTTACCTCGTCATCTGCCGACTCGAATCCATCCTCCACCATGAGCCTGGGCCTCACATAGGTTTTTCAATCTAACACAGAAAGAAAAAAACCTTTGTTGACGTTGATTTCCTGGCTTTGAACCGGCTGGTAGGAGGCGGACTAGAAGCAGCCATTTTGTGCAGAACTTCCACAGATGTGACATCATGAAATGGGGGGCGGGGGGGGGGGGTGTCACAAAATGTCTGCCTTCAGGCTGATTCTAATTGATGGTTCTACTGCATAAAACAGCAGCACAGAGGTGACCGAGAGACACCGGTGAACGTACTGATCCACCTCTCTTTATAACATTTAAGACAACGTCGCAATTTAGCAGGATACCTCCCTCCCTTACTTAATTTAGAAAGCAAATTAAGATGCAAGTTGTCTTCAAGTTTGATATTAACCTAAAGTGGAGTTGCATTCAATTGATCAAAATTAAAAATGTGAAAGGTTACAGTTTTCGCTCATTTATTGAGACTGTAAATTAAGAAATAACACCGCCGTCAGAAAATCAATGCCGTTGGCTATATACAGTTGTGGTTATGTACAACAACAACTTGTATTTACATAGCGCCTTTAACGTAGTGAAACGTCCCGAGGCGCTTCACAGGAATATTATAAGATAAAAATTTGGCACCGAGCCACATAAGTAGAAATTAGGGCAGGCGACCAAAAGCTTGGTCAAAGAGGTATGTTTTAAGGAGCGTCTTGAAGGACGAAAGAGAGGAGAGGTTTAGGGAGGGAGTTCCAGAGCTTGGGGCCCAGGCAGCTGAAGGCACGGCCACCGATGGTGGAGCGATTGTAATCAAGGACGCTCAGGAGGGCAGAATTAGAGGAGCGCAGACATCTCGGGGGGGGTTGTGGGGCTGGAGGAGATTACAGAGATAGGGAGGGGGGGGCGAGGTCATGGAGGGATTTGAAAATAAGGACGAGAATTTTGAAATCGAGGCGTTGTTTAACCGGGAGCCAATGTGGGTCGGCGAGCACAGGGGGTGATGGGTGAACAGGACTTGGTGCGAGTTAGGACACGGGCAGACGAGTTTTGGATCACCTCTAGTTTACGTTGTTCTCCAAGGTGCGTGGTCACGGGACGTCCCGCACAGACTGCTCACCAGCCGCTGAAGATACCGCGCATGCACGGGTGTGCAGCAAATTTAAAGGGACCATGCACGAAGACAAAAATTAGAGGGAGCATTGGTTATATATCTAACTAAACAGTTAATTAAACCAACCCTGCATTGCACAACGCTGGAATTAGAGATTTCAGCACTTGCGTACAGTATACAAACACAACAGTATAGTTGTCTTAACTTCAGAAACGCCTAAAGCATTGATAGATTGAGTTAATAAAAAGAAAAGACTTGCATTTAGATAGCGCCTTTCACGACTACCGGACGTCTCAATGAAGTACTTTTGGAGTGTAGTCACTGTTGCAATGTGGGAAACACGGCAGCCAACTTGTGCACAGCAAGCTCCCACAAACAGCAATGTGATAATCACCAGATAATCTGTAGGGAACTAGAATACCCTCATCTTAATTACTGCTTCAGATATAACCTATTTATTTGTTCACTATTCACTTAATAGTGTCCTGGCCAATATTTATCCCTCAACCAATAGCTAAAGTAACAGATTAGCCGGTCATTATCACACTGCGGTTTGTGGGACCTTGCTGTGCACAATTTGGCTGGAGAGCGCTTTGGGTCGCCCTGAGGTTGTGAAAGATGCTATATAAATGCAAGTCTTTGGAATTCTCTACCCCCAAGGGCTGTGGATGCTGGGTCGTTGAGGATATTCAAGGCCGTGACCGATAGATCTTTGGACTCTAGCGGAATCAAGGATCGGGCGGGAAAGTCGAGTTGAGGTCGAAATTCAGGCATGGTCTTATTGAATGGCGGAGCAGCCTGGTAGGGTTGAGTGGCCCACTCCTGCTCTTAATTCTTATGTCTTTTCCTTCTAGTAGTCTACAGTCTTGCTTGATTAATTAAGTAGTACTAATGTTATTACTTCATGTGTACATTTAAAAAAACGAATCACAAAATTCCTCAGTTCATGTTGTGAGTGGAAGCATTGCTCAGAGTCAGATCCATCTCAGTCGGATCTTTCACCTTACCCACTGGGACTTCGCATGAAGTTTTTAGAAGTTTCTCTCCCCAGTAAATTCTCAAACAGCGCCACCTCCAGGCCATTCTTCATAGAACCATAGAAACATTCCGACACAGGAGGCCATTCAGCCCATCGTGTCCGTGCTGGCCGAAATAGAGCTACCCAGCCGAACCCCACCCTCCAGCACTACGTCCATAGCCCTGTGGGTTACGGCACTTCAGGTGCACATCCAAGTACTTTTTAAATGTGGTGAGGGTTTCTGCCTCTACCTCCCTTTCAGGCAGTGAGTTCCAGACCCCCCACCACCCTCTGGGTGAAAATATGTTTCCACCAACTACTTTAAATCTATGCCCCCTGGTTGTTGACCCCTCTGCTAAGGGAAATAGGTCCTTCCTATCCACTTTATCCCGGCCCCTCACAATTTTATACACCTCAATTAAATCTTCCCTCAGCCTCCTCTGTTCCAGCTGCCGCAACTTTCCATGATTCTGTGATTTGACATCAAGCAGAACACACCTGTGATCTACGAGAGCTGTTTGAGGGGAGCTGGTGCAGAATTGGGACTTCTATGAGAATGCAGTGCTTTGTCGCTAAGCTCCCAGCACTAAATGCCAAGTCTCCGATCAGCTTGTTGGCTCCTGTCTGCTTTTGAGGCTGGGATAGGTGATGATAGCTGACTCCACGGGGGAAGGGCCACCCCTGCTTCTCTCCACAGGACTCCCCCACACATCTCTCGGATGAATTTGTGTTTTTATTCCAGCTTTGCGACGAGTGCAAACAAGCTGTCGGTTCGAGTTTAGCAACCTGCCAAAGTCGAGCTGCCCTTCATTGGCTCAAATCAGTCCTGACACGATAAGGGATCTAATTAGGAGGCTGGTTAATGAGAAATCAAATGTAATGATCCCCACTTAACTCAGGTGTCAGGTAGGATTCGTTCTTGTCAGGTTCTCTCTATCTATCTATCTTCTATATATAAATATATATATATATATATAAAGCCAATAAAAGTTTTGAACAATTGATGGTTCCTGAACGTTGCACATTAACTTTCCCAGGTGCTGTAAACCCTAAGGTGAGCCTTCAAGGGACACATTGTTATACAGGTAGAATCTCTTACATAATGCGCTAAGTGCTGGAATATGTCTTCAGGTTGCAAATAGCACCATTACTTTTATCGGGCAATACCAAACACTGGATAATATAAAACAACAACTTGTATTTATATAGCGTCTTTAGAAAGAAAGACATAAGAAATAGAAGCAGGAGTCGGCCATTTGGCCCCTCGAGCCTGTTCCACCATTCAATAAGATCATGGCCGATTGATCAAAGACTCAACTCCACTTCCCCGCCCACTCCCCATAACCCTTGACTCCCTTATCTCTCAGAAATCCATCTATCTCCACCTTAAATATATTCAATGACCCGGCCTCCACAGCTCGCTGGGGCAGAGAATTCTAAAGACTCTCGACCCTCTGAGAGAAAAGCTTTCTCATTTCCATTTTAAATCGGCAACCCCTTATTCCAAGACTATGCCATCTAGTTCTAGATTCCACCACGAGGGGAAACATCCTCTCTGCATCTACCCTATCAAGCCCCCTCAGAATTGTATACGCCTCAATAAGATCTCCTCCCAGTCTTCTGAACACTAATGAGTATAGGCCCAACTTGGATTTATATAGCGCCTTTCACCACCAAAGTCTCAAAGTGCTTTACAGCCAATGAAGTACTTTTGGAGTGTAGTCACTGTTGTAATGTGGGAAATGGAGCAACCAATTTGCGCACAGCAAGCTCCCACAAACAGCAATGTGACAATGACCAGATAATGTTTTTGCTATGTTGATTGAGAGATAAATATTGGGCCAGGACACCAGGGATAACTCCCCTGCTCTTCTTCGAAATAGTGCCACGAGATCTTTTATGTCCACCTGAGAGAGCAGACGGGGCCTCGGTTTAACGTCTCATCCGAAAGACAGCACCTCTGACAGTGCAGCGCTCCCTCAGCACTGAAGCGCCAGCCTAGATTTACTTGTGCTCACGTCCCTGGAGTGGGAGTGTAAGAATTATTCCCTTAAAGGCTCTATATCTGAGTCACATTGGGATAAGGTTCCATAAGAGGCTTTTTTTGACTTGTGAACCGAGACAATCATAGAATGACAGCACAGAAGGCCATTCGGCCTATCATGCCTGTGTCGGCTCCTTGATAGAGCTAGCCAATTAATGTCAGTTGTGGATCAGTGGGTAGCACTCTCACATTTGAGTCATGAAGATTGTGGGTTCAAGTCCCACTCCAGGGACTTGAGCACAAAAACAAAACTAGGCTGAGGGAGTGCTGCACTGTCGGAGGTGCCGTCTTTCAAATGACGTTAAACCGAGGCCCCGTCTGCTCTCTGAAGTGGATGTAAAAAGATCCCACGGCACTACTTCGAAGAAGAGCAGGGGTGTTCTCCCGGGTGTCCTGGCCAATATTTATCCCTCAATTAACATAACAAAAACAGATTATCTGGACAGTATCACATTGCTGTGTGTGGGAGCTTGCTGTGCACAAGTTGGCTGCCGCGTTTCCCACATTACAACAGTGACTACACTTCAAAAGTGCTTCATTGGCTGTAAAATGCTTTGAGACGTCGGGTGGTCGTGAACACCGTTGTATAAATGTAAGTAGTTCTTTCTTGTTCTCCTTGGAGCAGAGAAGGTTGAGAGGTGGTTTGACAGGGATATTCAAAATTACGTAGAGAGAAACTGTTCCCATTGGCGGAAGTGTGGAGAACCAGAGGACACAAGATTTAACGCGATTGGCAAAAGAAGCCAAGGCGATGTAAGATAAAACGTTTTTACGCAGAGTGGTTAAGATCTGGAACGCATTGCCTGAAAGGGTGATGGGAGGCAGACTCAATCGTGGCTTTCAAAAGGGTTTTGGATAAGCACCCGAAGGGCGGGGGAGTGGGACTAGCTGAAGTGCTTGTGCAGAGAGCCGGCACGGGCTCGACGGGCCGAATGGCCGGCTTCCGTGCTGTGAACATTCGATGATTCTATGAAGTTGTGACTAGGAGCAGTCAGCTGGCGTTTTGGTAGAAGCACCCAATCTTACACACGCAATCAATGTTCCCCCGATGGTGCACGGCTGCCAACCATGAGGTCCCGTGCAGGGCGCTCACCGGCTGTTGCTGCTGGAAGAGGACGCCGCGCATATACGCAGCCGCGAAGCAAATTTAAAGGACCCCGTGCAGGGGGGAAAAAAACAGTTAGCGGGAACATTGCAGGCAATGCTGTAAAAGTATCAGGAAAAAACGGTTTTAGCAATTATTAAGTTGGCGTAAAGCCTTAGTTCTGACGAAGGGTCATCGACCAGAAACGGTAACTCTGTTTCTCTCGCCACAGATGCTGCCTGACCCGCTGAGATTTCCAGCGTTTTCTGTTCTTATTATAAAGCCTTAAAGATGGGCTTTTAACTTCAGCTGGCTGATGCAACCCACATTGACAGTTATTCGGAGAACAGAGGTGGATTACATTATTAGAGCAAAGCTCATTATTAGGACAGTGGGTCCCAGCGCTGAAGCACATCATGAGGGGATTGTGCCTCATTAGAGAACGAGACCAGAGTAATTATGTCTCCTGGTCCTGTCTGAATGTTGCGACAAGATCTTTGCTTCTTTCGGTGGAATCAACACATTTCTTTCCACATTATTTCATGAGATTGCAAAAAAAAAACTCAATGGTTTTAACAAGTACAGGCAGTTCACCTCAAGCACTCTGCTTTCTGCCCCATCCACGCTTTTTGTTTTTAAGAACACAATTAAATCGGGCTTGACCACGATGCGTCACCGTGTTGGAGGGATTCAGATTGTTACTTGCCATCAGTGCGATGAAAGGATCAAGGGGATACAGCAAAGGATCCATTGCAAGATCACCATCTCTTTCTGATGTAGCTTGACAACAGAATCAAGAGAGAATACGCTTTAACACAAGAGAGATTGCTATCTGGAGGCTGGATAGCTGAACTGGAGTGAAAGCTGTTAAAATCTCTAAACCCTCTTAAAAGAAAATTATAAAAATTTGCGGAAGGATGCCATTTTGGCCCATCGTGTCCGTGCCGGCTGACAAAGAGCTATCCAGCCTAATCCCACTTTCCAGCTCTTGGTCCGTAGCCCTGTGTACGTTTTAAATGTGGTGAGGGTTTCTGCCTCTACCACCCTTTCAGGCAGTGAGTTCCAGACCCCCACCACCCTCTGGGTGAAAAAATTACTTCTCAAATCCCCTCTAAACCTCTTACCAATTACTTTAAATCTATGCCCCCTGGTTATTGAGCTTGTGGGCAAACAAATTAAGCTTCTTATGAGGAGAGGTTGTGGTTTCGATTGATTTGAAGTACATTTCACTGGTTTCTAGTTGTTGAACAATGGATGCGGTCAGATATTCACAGCATTGTTGCAATCCCAGTATTCAGATCTGCTAGAAAAGTAAAATGGAGTTTCACTTCTGGCGAAGGATCATCGGCCTGAAACATTAACTCTGGTTCTCTCTAACGCTGCCTGACCTGCTGAGTATTTCCAGCATTAGATCTCCAGAATCCGCAGTATTTTGGCTTTCATTAATGGGAATAGCGTGCCGAATCGATCTGATGTGTCGCTGGGATCCTGCTTCAGATGTCCGGGAAGTTTGGAGTGTGGAATCTCCAAGGACCATCCGCACTGAATTGGGCCCGACGGGCGAAATCCATCGGGGCACCTGCAGGTTATACTGTGTCCCGTCGATAAGCTCACTGGAAGGCCAGCTGTGGCTCAGCGGGTAGCACACCCACCTTCCAAGTCAGAAGGTTGCAGGTTCAAGTCCCGCTCCAGGGACGTCCTGTGGTGGGGAAAGGCGCAGAATGCAAGGCTTTCTTACTTAACTCACTTTCAGCTGAACAAAACATAAATCTCTCTCAAGGCAAAATACTGGCAGCTTCCCATCTGTATCTTTGCACTGGGTATACATCGGGCGACATTGCTATAGAATCGTGCTGCACAGGAGGAGGCCATTTGGCCCATTGTGCCTGTGCCGGCTCACTTAAGGAACTCTCCAATTAGATTCACTCCACCTGCTCATTCCCCATAGCCTTGCATGTTTTTCCTCTTTACAGAGATCCAATTCCCTTTTGAAAATTACAATTTAATCTGCTTCCACCACCCTAGTCAGGCATTTCACTCCAGATCACAACTCGCTGAGTAAATAACATTCTCATCTCCCCTCCTGGCTTTTTTTGCCAATTCCTGCTACATTAATTTGACTTTACATCATTTTTTTTTTCCTGTTCTCTTCAGGAAAGAGTCATAAACTGGAACACCAAACCAATTCAACTGCTTTATTCACATTATAGATAAATCTGTATCACACATTTACACATACTACAGAAAAATAATATCTCCAACGTACAACTTTAATTTTTAAATTTCATCATCCCAGCATCACAGACAACACTTATAGTGCAATTAATGCTTCGACTATGATTTGACACACATTCTATGCTCTATAATCGTAAAGAGTGATTGAATATCAATTTTTGTAACAAGTGATTGTTGTGAGGTCCCAAAAAACACGGTTTAAGATACAGCCGTTACAGACAGGTAACACAAACGGAGGCTAAAAAAGTGCAAGAATTATACAGTAGTGATAACAGCATAGTCACGCGCTCATGTTTGGAGGCGGCGACAGGGCAGGTCCGAGCTCGTCATCAGTACGGGATCTGGTTCTGGTAGTACTGGATCATGTCGTACGTTTTACTCCTGAAAAGTAACGATGCAGTTATAGCATTTCATTCCGTGCACGCTTTACCTTCACTCTGAATCTCGTACGTCACTTTCCTTCATCCTCCCGACTCCTCCCAGGATGTTACCAACTCCAATCCAGAAGCCCGTCGAGCACAGCTCGAGGTGACTATGCACAGATTCAGAAATTTATGGCACAGAAGGAGGCCATTTGGCTCATCGTGTCCGCGCCAGACTGACAAAGTGCTACCCAGCCTAATCCCACTTTCCAGCTCTCGGTCCGTAGCCCTGTAGGTTAGGACACTTCACGTGCACATCCTTTTTAAAATGCGGTGAGGGTTTCTGCCTCGACCACCCTTTCAGGCAGAGAGTTCCAGACCCCCACCGCCCTCTGGGTGAAAGAAGTTCTCCTCAACTCTCCTCTAAACCACCTACCAATTATTTTAAATCTATGACGATACTCGCTCTCCCGCCCTATACCGCAGGAAGTATGTGGCACATTCCGTGACCAATTGTGAACAATGTGATCCGATATCCTGCCACCTTGGCGCTTTGCCCACTCTCAACTGGGGAAATATTGCTGAAGAAGAAGAAAGGGAATCTACACAGGATTACATCGGGTATACGGCACAGAAACCGGCCATTCGGCCCAACCAGTCCATGCCGGCGTTTGTGCTCCACTCGAGCCTCCTCCCGTCTTTCCTCATCTAAATCTATCAGCATAATCCTCTATTCCCTTCTCCCTCATGTGCTTCTCCAGCCTCCCCTTAAATGCATCGATACTATTCGCCTCAACCTCTCCCTGTGGTAGCAAGTTCCACATTCTCGCCACTCTCTGGGTAAAGAAGTTTATTCTGAATTCCCCATTGGATTTCTCGGTGCCGATCTTATATTGATGGCCTCTAGTTATGCTCCTCCCCACAAGTGGAACATTTCTCTCTGTATCCACTCTATCAAAACCTTTCATAATTTTAAAGACCTCTATTAGGTCACCCCTCAGCCTTCTTTTTTCAAGAGGAAAAAAAAAAGAGACCCAGCCTGTTCACCCTTTCCTGATTATGTATACCCTCGCAGCTGGAGAATGGAAGAGGAGAAATCATCTACCTGTTACTTAGGAAGCAATTCTGAATGACTTTGATGATAAAATTTGCTGCCTCTTTCTCGCTCACATTCGGGTTGAACCTTTGTCTGAAACACAGCAGGAAAAGTGTTCATAAAAATCTGAAGACTTTTATTCTGGGCTTTTGAAGTGCTGTCATTTCAAATTATGGCAAAATGTTAAATGTGTGGCTTAATAAAACTGCATGCACATCAACTGAACAATAGATTTAATGCAGGCTTATTCAAGAACTCAAAAGGACTCTCAGTACATTCTCACTAAAGGTCATAAAACGGGATTAACATTTTTTGACAAGTGATGGGGGAATCTCTAAAGATACTTACAAGTTCCAAATCCGGATATGTTTAAAAGGTTTAATCACATCAAAAGCTCACAACATAAACCATACGCTCTTACTTCAGAAGCTTAATAGTCTGCCCTCGGAAACAAGGAAGTCCAGTATCGAGCATGAGTGTAACGAGTGACACCACTGCATCCATGTAAGGCCTGAGGAGTGAGAACATTAGCAGTTACCAGAGGCTCCAAATGGTTCACACATTGAACAGTAAGTGAGACTAGAATAAACCAAGCAGGAGCACAGGAAAGTTCCACAGGCGTCTTTCTAATTAAATGTGTTTCCTACACGAGAAACTAAATAGATTTCACCATTGACTGGGACTGATATCAGCTCCAATTTTCTCGCCTTTTCTGATTGTGTTGGCTTCTTCTCAGCTGGATGTAAAAGATCCCATGGCATTATTTCGAAAAAGAGCAGGGGGAGTTTTCCCCGGTGTACTGGCCAATATTTATCCCCCAATCAACATAACAAAAAAAAACAGATTATCTGGTCATTATCACATTGCTGTTTGTGGGAGCTTGCTGTGCGCAAATTGGCTGCCGCGTTTCCCACATTACAACAGCAACTACACTCCAAAAGTACTGTGTTGGCTGTAAAGCGCTTTGAGACGTTCGGTGGTCGTGAAAGGCGCTATATAAATGCAAGTCATTCTTTCTTTTCATACATATTACATAGAAGTTACAGCACAGAAACAGGTCATTCAGCCCAACTGGTCCATGCCGTTGTTTATGCTCCACACGAGCCTCTTCATCTAACCCTATCAGCAGAACCTTTCCATTCCTTTCTCCCTCATGTGTTTATCCAACTTCCCCTGAAATGCATCTGTGTTATTCACCTCAATAACTCACTGTGGTAGCGAGGTCCACATTCTAACCACTCGCTGGGTATAGAAGTTGCTCCTGAATTCCTGATTGGATTTATTAGCGACTATCGTATATTTATGGCTCCCCCCACCCCCCACAAATGGGAACATCTTCTCTACAGTCTAACGAACCCCTTCATCGTTTTAAAGATCTCTTGTTGGATAAAGTCCCCTGGATGACCGGTCACCCAATGCCCATTATTCAGGTGTGAGGCTGGACCATGATGGCTGCAGTTGATTCGTTCACGTGGCAGAGTAGGGTAGATTAAAGCCGAGTCCAATCTGCTCAGCGCCGGCAGAACTCAGCGCCGGGAACAGCAGCTTAATGTTTGTGTTACTGGACTAGTAATCCAGAGACCAGGACTAATCTGCCCAGTCACAGGAGTTCAAATCCCACCACGGCAGCTGGGGAATTTAAATTTCAGTTAATTAAATAAATCTGGAATATAAAGCTAGTGTCAGTAATGGTGACCATGGGCCCAAATTTCTCCATGAGTTGCACCGGTGTTTTTGGTGTAACTTGATTTTTCTGGTGTATCTTTTTAGTTTCAAATATGGCCATTTAATTTGCGCCAGTGTAAGTGAGTTAGTTAGGTTTTTTGTTAGGTCAGTTTTTTTTCCCAAAAGGGGGCGTTCCCAGCCTCTTACACCATTTATGCTAATTTGGCCAGAAAAAAGTTGTACTAAACTAACTTAGGGCAGCGTATGTGTCCACTTTGGTCCTCACAGAAAGACCTTACTTACAGTTAAGGAATCGGCGCAAGTAACTACATTTAAAACACCACCAAGCACCAAAGCACAAAAAGTAATAAATAACAAATAAAATAGAAGGAACCCTGCACCTAAAGCACCAAAATCAATCAGTAAATAACAAATAAAAAATAGAACTCCCACCTTAGGGAACACAGCGGGCCGCCGATGAGGGAGCCCATTCGGCCAGGGCCAGGGACGGCGTGCTTCGGGCCTCTCCCACACAGCCTGCAGAGCGCGTTTGCAGAAACGGCCTGCCAGGAACTACTGCACATGCGCGCAGACTCTAGCGCGCATGTGCAGCGGTCCCGGCACTGTTTTCAGCGGCAGGACCTGGCTCTGCCCACAATCCATTGGGCCACGCTGCCCCACGACGGAGGAGAGGCTGGGGACCGGCCAGAATACGGAGGTCTTTTTTCGGTGGGCTTGGAGGCGGGCAAAGGCGGCGTAGCTCGAGTGAGGGCGCCAGAAAAAGAGGTTAGGGAAATTTGGGCCCCGTGAAACTACCGAATTGTCGTAAAAACCCATCTGGTTCACTATTATCCTTCAGGGAAGGAAATCTGCCGCCCTTACCTGGTCTGGCCTATATGTGACTCCAGATCCACAGCAATGTGGTTGACTCTTAACTGCCCCTCTGAAATGGCCCAGCGAGACACTCAATTGGCCAAGAAGGTGGTTCATCCCCAGGGCAATAAGGGATGGGCAATAAATGCTTGCCTCGCCTGCGATGTCCATGAATGAATTTTTAAAAAAAGCCTTTATGGGGCCCAACCAGTATTGCCCATCATAAGCCAGAGGCAGACGGCATCAGTGCAAGCTGTTCGTGAGATGCTCCTAATCTGTACAGCTCAGCTGTGCCTTGCCCAAACATGCTGAGCTATCAGGGAAGCATGCAGCAAGCCGAGAAGGATCACTTGTTTCAGTTTGAAACCACAGATGACCTCACTTTGTATACCAAGGCATTCACACGTTAGAACAGAGACATTTTCTAGTGAAGCAAAGAGATTTTATTTTTAATTCCCACTCATTTAATTTGTGGACCATCAAGTAAATCTGTCATCATACAGCAAACCTAAATTCCTCGAACCAGAATCTTACAGCACAGAAGGGCGCACTTCGTAAACATGCTGCCTCACTGAAAGAGCTATTCACTAAGTCTCTTCCTCTGCCCTTTTCCTGTACCCTTTTTACGTTTCTTCTTTTTCGAATATTGATCCATTTTCTTTTTAAGAGCGACTCGGAATTCTGCTTTCGCCAGTTTCTGGTAGGACAGAAACAAATTCTCCAAACAACTGCCCGAATCTTAAATTTATGTCCTCTGGTTACAACTCACCAGCCGAATGAGCAACTTTCAGAGCATGAGAATTAGGAGCAGGAATCGGCCATACGGTCCCTCGAGCCTGCTCCGCCATTCAATAAGATCATGGCTGATCATCGACCTCAACTCCACTTTCCCGCTCGATCCCCACATCCCTTGATTGCCTTAGTGCCCAAAATTCTAGCAATCTCAGTCTTGGATATACTCAATGATTCACCCTCTGGGGTAGAGCATTCCAAAGATTCACAACCCCCTGCGTGATTAAATTTCTTCTCATCTCAGTCCTAAATGGCCAACCCCTCAAAGTGAGACTGTGACCCCTGGTTCTAGACTCTCCAGCCAGCCTTCTCAGCATCTACCCTGTAAGAGGCCCTCTAAGAATTTTTAAAACGTTTCAACGAGATCACCTCTCATTCTTCTAAACTCCAGAGAATATCAGCCCATTCTTCCTAATCTCTCCTCAGGACAGCTCTCTCATTCCACAGGAATCAATTCAGTGAACCTGCGTTGTACCCTCTCTAAGGCATACATGTCCTTCCTGTGATTATCACTGCCACATTAGTTATCTTGATGCAGTTAGTATCCAGATACAGGTATCAGTAACAAATGGATCATGGGTGAACACAACATTGAAAAGATTAACCATCCATTCAATTCTATTCAATACAAAATGACCATATGCAGTGCAGTTCCAACTACACAAGGCCACCATTATCTTCATAATGGAGGGAATGTTCGCCATAATGGAATGGTCTCTGCTTTTATGAATATTGCCAACTGTTTAAATTACACAGGATATACGATACAGAAACAGGCCATTCGGCCCAACCAGTCCATGCCAGCGTTTATGCTCCACTCGAGCCTCCTCCCTAAATCTCTCATCTAAATCTATCAGCATAACCTTCTCTTCACTTCTCCCTCATATGCTTGTCTAGCCTGCTCTTAAATGCATCAATACTATTCATGTGGCAGCGAGTTCCACATTCTCATCACTCACTGGAAAAAGAGGTTTCTTCTGAATTCCCTATTTGGATTTCTTGGTGACTATCTTATATTGATGGCCTCTAGTTATGCTCTTCCCCACAAGTGGAAACATTCTCTCTGTATCCACTCTATCAAAACCTGTCATAATTTTAAAGATCTCTATCAGGTCACCCCCTCAGCCTTCCCTTTTCAAGAGATGATATGTACACACTGATATGTACACCCCTCGCATTTGTGGTATCATCCTTGTAAACCTTCTCTGCACCCTCTCCCATGCCTCTATATCCTTTTTATAATATGGCGACCAGAACTGTACGCAGTACTCTAAGTATGGTCTAACCAAGGTTGCACCATAGTCTTCAAATGACTCAATGTCAGTTTTTCTATTGGTTTCTTACCTGACTGCTAAGTATCCCTTAACGCACATCTCCATGAACCATTTAAAGGGTGTAGCCTCCATCTTCCCTCCCATGATCATCACCATCTCGTCAGTTAACTTGATATCAGGCTCCCAGCCAAGGTTGCCTCCTGGCGAGCTTTCAAACATGAAACCGAAATCTGCAAAAACACACCAGGCTTGATTTAATCAACAGTCAGCGGGTTTCTGTCCAACATGGACATCATTAATACTGATAGGTTTTTTTGAGCTATTCAGGTGTGTGAAATTCATTGAAATCCATCGCTATTCTTCAGGACACTCCAAACCAAGCTGCCGCTAAATCCACATGGTGGGAGTTTCTGTTTACCTGATGTAAACTGTATGCTCTCTCTCCCCATGGTGCAACGCCCTCTTAGCGCCATCCAGCAAGTTTAGCTGGAGGCTTAGCTTTTGGAAGCCCATTGTGTACATTGGCATTTAACCAGATAAAACATGCATAATGAAAAAAAAGACTTGCATTTATATAGCACCTTTCACAACCACCGCTTTACAGCCAATGAAGTACATTTTGAAGTGCAGGCACTGCTGTAATGTAAGAAAACACGGCAGCCAATTTGCGCACAGCAAGCTCCCACAACTATCAATGTGATAATGACCCGATAAACTGCTTTAGAGATGCTGATTGAGGGATAAATATTGGCCAGCACACTGGGGATTAACTCCCCTGCTCTTCTTCAAACTAGGGTCTTTTATGTCCACCCGAGGGGGCAGACGGGACCTCGTTTAATGTCTCATCAGAAAGACAATGCAGCACTCCCTCGGTGCTGCACTGGGTGTGTCAGCCTAAATTTTTTTGTGCTCAAGTCTTTGGAGTGGGACTTGATCCCACAACCTTCTGACTCAGAGGCGAGTGTGTTACCCACTGAGCCACAGCTGACACTAAGCATCTTATATAACTTGTCCAGCTAGATCTTTGCTCCTGTCAAGCCGGGCCATGGTGTTGGGTACAGGCTACATTTATACCATCACTGCAGTCAGTGTGAATACTTATTTAGTGACAGTATTGTTGGATGTCAGCCTTGGCTCAGTCGTAGCACTCTTGCCCAAGAGTTCAAGCCCCAATCCAGAGACATGAGCACATAGTCTAGGCCAACACTTCTGTGCAGTACCGAGGGAGTACTGCACTGTCGGAGGTGCTGTCTTTCGGATGAGATGTTAAACCAAGATCCTATCTGCCCTCTCGGGTGGGTATAAAAGATCCCATGGCATTGTTTCAAAAAAGAGTGGAGGAATTCTCCCTGCCCTCCTGGATAATATTGAGCCTTCAACCAACATCACAGATTATCATTATCTCATTGTTGTTTGTGGGAGCTTGCTGTGTGCAAATGAGCTTTTTAAAAATATAATTCATTCATTGGATGTGGGTGTCGCCGGCAAGGCCAGCATTTAATTGCCCGTCTCTAATTGGCCTTGTGAAGGTGGTGGTGAGCTGCCTTCTTGAATCACTGCGGTCTGTGTGGTGTTAGGGAGGGAGTTCCAGGATTTTGACACAGTGACATAGAAAATAGGTGCAGGAGTAGGCCATTCAGCACTTCGAGCCTGCACCACCATTCAATATGATCATGGCTGATCATGCACTTCAGTACTCCATTTCTGCTTTCTCTCCATACCCCTTGATCCCTTTAGCCGTAAGGGCAACATCTAACTCCCTTTTGAATATATCTAATGAACTGGCATCAACAACTTTCTGTGGTAGAGAATTCCACAGGTTCACAATTCTCTGAGTGAAGAAGTTTTTCCTCATCTCGGTCCTAAATGGCTTACCCCTTATCCTTAAGAGTGTGACCCCTGGTTCTGGACTTCCCCAACATTGGCATCATTCTTCCTGCATCTAACCTGTCCAATCCCGTCAGAATGTTATATATTTCTATTAGATCCTCTGTCATTCTTTTAAATTCCATTGAATATAAGCCTAGTCGATCCAGTTTTTCTTCATATGTCAGTCCTGTCATCCCGGGAATCAGTCTGGTGAACCTTCGCTGCACTCCCTCAATAGCAAGAATGTCCTTCCTCAGATTAGGAGACCAAAACTGTACACAATACTCCAGGTGTGGCCTCACCAAAGCCCTGTACAACTGCAGTAAGACCTCCCTGCTCCTATACTCAAATCCTCTCGCTTTGAAGGCCAACATGCCATTTGCCTTCTTCACTGCCTGCTGTACCTGCATGCCAACTTTCAATGACTGATGTACCATGACACCCAGGTCTCGTTGCACCTCCCCTTTTGAAGGAAATGAGGATATATTTCCGAGTCAGGGTGGTGTGTGACATGGAGGGGAACGTGGAGGTGGTGGTGTTCCCATGAGCCTGCTGCCCATGTCCTTTTAGGTGGTCGAGGTGGCGGGTTTGGGAGGGACTGCCGAAGAAGCCTTGACCCTGCAGTGCATCTTGTAGACGGTGCACACTGCAGCCACGGTGCGCCGGTGGTGGAGGGAGTGAATGTTGATGGTGGTGGATGGGGTGCCAATCAAGTGAGCTGCTTTGTCCTGGATGGTGTCGAGCTTCCTGAGTGTTGTTGGAGCTGCACTCATCCAGGTAAACTGTCACATTCCCACATTGCAACACAAGACCACAATTCAAAAAGTACTTCATTGGCTGTAAAGCGCTTTGGGACATTTTGAGGTCGCGAAAGGCAGTGTTTAAATGCAAGTTCTTTGTTTTTTTATTCTACCTGTTAGGTTTGCAGGGATATTCGAGGGTTGAATGGGGAGAATCCTAACCCCCAGGGTCAGATTTACCCTCTAAATATCATCAATGAGCCAGCGCAACCATTCTATGATTCTGTGGAGGTGTTCAAAATCATGAGGGGTCTAGACAGAGTAGCTAGAGAGAAACTGTTCCCATTGGCTGAAGGGTCGAGAACCAGAGGACACAGATTTAAGGTGATTGGCAAAAGAGCCAAATGGCAACGCAAGAAAAAACTGTTTTACGCAACGAGTGGTTAAGATCTGGAGCGCACTGCCTGAAAGGGTAGTGGAGGCAGGCTCAATTTTATCTTTCACGAAAGGGAGTTGGATAAATTTCTGAAGGAAAAAATTTACAGAGCTACGGGGAAAGGGCAGGGGAGTGGGACGAGTCGAGAGTCAGCACGGGCTAGATGGGCCGAATGGCCTTCTTCCGTGTTGTAACCACTGTATGATTCTAGTGCCCTGGAGCACAGAAAACCCGCTTGGCTCAGTGACCAGATTACTGACTGTGGCACAGAGGGCTGGCTCTGTTCTAATCATCCAGCATCAGTAGTGTCACCTTGTTGCCCCAAAGAGCCCACATACCACCTTAACTCTGCCCTCTCCACCCCCCCCCCATAAGATAGTCCTTGGATAGTTAGCAATCATGGAATTCAGCCCTCGCTAGACAGAATGCAGAGACCAGGGATACACCACCCTCCTAACAGAAGAACATAAGAAATAGGAGTTGGAGTAGGCCATTTGGCCCTTCGAGCCTGCTCCACTATTCAACAAGATCATGGCTGATCTTCGCACAATTCCACCTTCCCGCACTATCCCCATATCCCTTAATCCCCTTTGTCCCTCCCAAATTTATCAACCTCTGTCTTGAATATACTCAACGACTGAGCATCCACAGAGAATTCCAAAGATTCACAACCCTCTCAGTGAAGAAATTTCTCTTCATTTCAGTCCTAATTGGCCGACCTCTTATTCTGTGACTGTGACCTCGTGTTCTACATTCCCCAGCCGGGGGTAAACAGTTTCTCAGCATTAGCCCGGTCAAGCCCGTTAAGAATTTTATATGTTTCAATTAGATCACCTCTCATTCTTCTAAACTCTAACCACAGCATAAAACAGTAGTTCCACCAGATGTAGGTGTGGATCTTTAGCAACAACTGCAAGCTCCTCTGTTGCCAGTTGCTTTGACCCTAAAGGCATTGAGCACCTGGATGCGTACCAGCCTCCGTGTGATGCCCATCACCAGCGGTTGTGTCAGGATCAGACGGACAGCTCTGAGGCAAAGGAGGGCTCATGGCGCTGATGTGCAAGACCATTAGTGTTTCCGCCCCCTTTGCCGTGAGAATTTTATTTGTTTCGGAATTCGGCACGACGACTGTCCATGCCTGTTGCTTGACCATTGGCTCGGAGCAGCCCGGAGTCAGCGTCCTTCCAGTGGGCTGGTTACACCGGTACGACAAATAAGCACAACCGCCAATGTTACAATTACAGCATTCTTGCAGCTTTAAAGCTGTCGTATGCTTCAACAAACAATTGTTCTCGAAGTGCTAATAGTCCCTTAGTGTTCTAGTACCCTCTTATCTAAATGCACTGCAATTTCAAAAAAAGACTGCATTATGTTAACTGCTTCATTTGGATTACACGTGAAATAAATTGTATTTCTTTAATTCATTCTTCTCAAAAAGCTGTTAACCCCAAATTCTTAAGCCAATGAGGTATTTCACTAAACTTTCTACGGAGACAGCACGCAAAAACCACAACTTGTATTTATATAGCACCTTTAACGTAATAAAACTTCCCAAGGCGATTCACAGGAGTGTTTTAAGACAAAATAAAAATATGTGGCACCGAGCCACATAAGAAGAAATTACGGCAGATGACCAAAAGCTTGGTCAAAGAGGTAGGTTTTAAGGATCGTCTTAAAGGAGAGGCGGAAAGGTTGAGGGAGGGAGTTCCAGAGCTTGGGGCCCAGCAGCTGAAGGCACGGCCACCGATGGTTGAGTGATTATAATCAGGGATGCTCAAGAGGGCAGAATTAGAGGAGCGCAGACATCTCGGGGGGGATTGTGGGGCAGGAGGAGATTACAGAGATAGGGAGGGGCGAGGCCATGGAGGGATTTGAAAAAAAGGATGAGAATTTTGAAATCGAGGCGTTGCTTAACCGGAAGCCAATGTACTTCAGCGAACACAACAACTTTAACTGAACATCAGTCACCTCCATGAGGAACTTGAGCAAGGTGTATGCCACAGCTGGGGCAATAGATTAGAATACAGGCCTTTCATTTCTAGCAATGAAACTTGACAGCAGGCCAGACTGATGGGCTGACAATGTGCACTCTCTTGGACAGGTGTAAAGAGCCGCCATCAAATAAATTTGAGCAATCTCAACTCATTTCCAACTGGGCATGGGTCCACAGCAAGTATACGGCAGACAAATCAGAAGGCACTAAAAGTTGGTAGTTTCACTCATGGGTTGCAAAGATGGATTGTGTGGGATATGGAAGTGTCAGACTGATGCAGTAAGGGTCGTTCTTCTGATAATGAGGTGCTATTGGGGAAACTCTGAAGGATGATATACTTTGTAGTCATCTATGCTATATCTGTCCTCGACATGCCTGAAAACAAAGAATTACATCGAATGTACAGAACAGAAACAGGCCATTCTCCCACCTCTTGTCATCTAACCCCATCAGCATATCCTTCTATTCCTTTCACCCTCGTGTACTTATCCAGCCTCCCCTTAAATGCATCGATGCTATTCGACTCACTACTCCGTGTGGTTGCGAGTTCCACATTCCAACCACTTTCTAGGTAAAGAAGTGTTATGTATGCAATAAAGGTTCAAACTGAGTACTGTTTAACTAAGCAAGGTACAACCTTGGTTCTGCTTTATTTAGGCCCAAAGAGCCTGACTCACAAAGTGGCTGGCCTTTTATACCAGAGCAGCACCATGTGCGTGCTGCACAGTGGCCTCCAACAATGACACCATCTGGTGGCTACCATCAGCATGTACATACATGACGAGAAGTTTCTCCTGAATTCATTTTGAATTTATTAGCGACTATCTTATATTTATGGCCCCTAGTTTTGGTCTCCCCCCCAGAAGTAGAAATATCCTTTCTACATCAACCCTATCAGACCCTTTCATAATCTTAAAGATCTCCATCAGGTCACACAACAGTCTTCCCTTTTCTGGAGGAAAGAGCCCCAGCTTGTTCAATCCTTTCTGATGGGCGTATCATCTTATGAATCTTTATTTGCACCTTCCTCACTGCCTCTGTATCCTTTTTGTAATATGGGGACCAGAACTGTGGACAGTACTCCAAGTGTGATCTAACCAAGGTTCTAGACAAATTTAACATAACTTAAATGACATCAGTGATGACGATGGTTGAGGGCAGAAATAAAGGAAAATGCTCCTTTCTGATGTTCTCCACTTGTTTTCTGAACCAACCCAACCCAGAAACAAACAGTAAGCTGAAGCCAACAAGCGACAGACTTGAATACCCGCTGATCATCAGTTTATTCTTGATGCGTCAAGATACAAATTCTTAAGAGAACAGAGATGTGCATTTGTGGAGAGAGAGAAACAGAGTTAACGTTTCAGGTTGATGATCTTTTGTCAGAACTGGAAAAAGTTCGGGATGTAACAGGTTTTTAAGCAAGTACGGAGGCAGGGAAAGGGGGGGGGGGGCGGGGGGAAGAACAAAAGGGAAGGACTGCGACAGGTTGGAAGACAGGAGAGATTAAATGACAAAAGGGATGCGAGGCAAAAGGAGATGGTAACGGGACAAGTAAAGAAACAAAAGGTGCGCCAAGAGGAGTGTAAATGGGAATGGCAGAATTATCAGTAACAGCTGGCGTCCGAAAAAATGGGGGCAGAGGTTATGATCGTAAATTGTTGAACTCAATGCTGTGTCCGGAAGGCTGTAAATTGCAACACTGAGTTCAACATCTGGTGCTTTTGCACAGGCCAGTCACAGAGGACTTCTTCTATTCTCTTCAATCTCCATCGCCAATCTCCACAGGTCATTGGTTATAGTTTGTGTGCATTTGTATCACTGATAGTTCCTATCCAGTGAATTACCATCTCCTTTTACATTCAATTTTAGATTTTATAAAGGAGCAAATGGGTGATTAAAATGATTTCAGAGGCAGACCGCGCAAGAACATAAGAAATAGGAGCAGGAGTAGGCCCATTTGGCCCCTTGAGCCTGCTCCGCCATTCAATAAGATCATGGCTGATCTGATCATGGACGCAGCTCCACTTCCCTGCCCGCTCCCCATAACCCTCGACTCCCTTATCGTTCAAAAATCTATCTCCACCTTAAATATATTAAATGACCCAGCCTCCACAGCTCCCTGGGGTAGAGAATTCCAAAGATTCATGACCATCTGAGAGAAGAAATTCCTCATTTCCATTTTAAATGGACGACCCCTTATTCTGAAACTATGCCCCCGAGTTCTAGATTCCCCCACGAGGGGAAAACATCCTCTCTGCACCTACTCTGTCAAGCCCCCTCAGAATCTTGCATGTTTCAAAAAGATCACCTCTGTCTTCTAAACTCCAATGAGTACAGACCCAACCTGCTCAACCTTTCTTCATATGACAACCCCTCCATATCGTGAATCAAACCCATGAACCGAAGACTGGAGACTGCATGTGGAAAGTGGCAAGACTTGGAAAGGTATGAGACAGCACTGGTGATTTGACGGAGGCACATTGAAAGCCACTGACTCAGTATTTGATGCTGAAGAGACGCTGCACTGTGGTGGCAGGCTGAGCACTGACCTATGTGGATGAGATGACCTTTCCTGTCCAGCATGATGTTCCCATTGTGTCGGTCTTTGATTTGGAGCAAGAAGAGAAGGAGGCTGTACGCAGCCATACTGCGGATAAAATTATACCGCGCCTTCGAGAAAGACAGACAATGTTAATTGTGGAATAAATAATTGATGAATATACATCAAAGATAGCATGACTTACTAGCTCCCCGCCTTACTTTCCCCTAAAAATTCACCTTGATCGCAGTCTGATAAACACATCCTACTCAGCAGATCATAATACCCAATGATCATCTGCTTAGGCTTGGCATATCAAGGTGCAAATTCTTGAGGAGAGAGCTGTGTGTTTGCTGCTTTTGCACGGACCAGTCACAGGAGTAACTGTTAGCAGATAGACTGCCTGCAGAATGCATAACTAAGTTATACCCAGCAGTATCGTCTGGCAGTCATTTTTCATCTGCCTTGCATTGCTCCATGGAGTTTCTTGAGAACAGAGTAAGGCCAACTAATTACACCAAAGGTAAATTCTACTTAATATTGCATGTTCTCCAGAGCTTCCAAGATACAGCTACACCCATTTTCTGGCTGTATACATTAATTCTGCTGATTTCGAATTGTGCTGGAACATTATGCCAAAATAAATTTTCCTTCCTGCATTTGGTTATCAAATTATGCATTAAATTAAATATATCGGCACCAAAAATTAGAACTTTCTCTCCCCCCACTCCAAAATCATTATTAAATCTCTCAATTTTTCAAAACAAGGTTGAACTCAAAATTGTATGAAATCCTATACACAGAAGTGTGTACAGCTGTGATAATATGCACCTTTGAGATTGATCACTGATCTAATTGCACTGGATCAAATGGGCAAGATCATATTTACATAGTATTTACAGCACAGAAACAGGCCCTTCAGCCCAACGGGTCTATGCCGGTGTTAATGCTCCACATGAGCTTGCACCCACCCCACTGCATCTCACCCCATCAGCATATCCCTCTATCCCTTTCTCCATGTACTTAGCTAGCTTCCCCTTAAATGCTTCTATGCTATTCGTCGCAATCATTCCCTGTGGCAGCGAGTTCCACATTCTCTCCGCTCTCTGGGTAAAGACGCCTCTCCTGAATTCCCCATTGGATTTATATTTATATTTATGGGTCCGAGTTTTGGACTTCCCACAAGTGGAAACATTGTCTCTATCAAACCCTTGTTAAGACCTCTATTAGGTGACCCCTCAGCCGTCTCTTTTCTGGAGAAACAAACATTTGTTTCTTTGTAACACTAAATCATTGGTAACAGTTCGCTCCTCCCAGTTTACAACCGACGTACTTAGTTGCATGCCTTGACTTTACCTTCTGGAATGCCAAAGTTGATTCATCTCCATACTGGTTCCTGAAGTAATCGTACATTCCAAAATCAGTCTGTCGGCCCAGCTGATCGCGTGACTTACAGTCAGGGATGCATTCAATAACTCCACACTGGAAAGTTAACCGTTAGCAATAAAAAGGCTGTCACATTTGAATTATTCTTGCAATGAATATCCATTTGAGAACTCCAGTCCTGTACAGGATTTATTTCACGGAGTAAGCTGGCAATATCCCAGACAGTAAACACTATGGGGCTGGTTTTACCAAATGCTTGTTTTCCCCCTCCTCACCTAGCAGTTGCTGGTAGTCCTATGGTATCTCACACAAATAGCCGTAGTTCAGATATGAATCTAAATGAGTGTTGGCCGGCAATTTGATCTTGTTCTGCCTAGTGTGTACGCACTTTCTGGAAGAAGTCATTTGCTAGCCATCAAGACTGAGAATCCTGGCTGATGCTTATTTCCCTCTCCCAAGCCGAGGACAAAGCGAGCATTTTCAATTATACATCATAGCAGTATAGCCCCATTTCGTCGCCTGCCTGATGTATCGAAGGATTCACAGAGTCTTTTCGGATGAAATGGTGTAAACATAATATAAGAAATAGGAGCAGGGGTAGGCCATATGGCCCCTCGAGTCTGTTCCACCATTCAATATCATCGACCTCAACTCCACTTTCCCGCCCGATCCCCATATCTCTTGATTCCCCATGAATCCAAAAATCTATCTATCTCAGCCTTGAATATACTCTATGACTCAGCATCCACAGCCCTCTGGGGCAGAGAATCCCCAAGATTCACAACCCATTGAGTGAAGAAATTCATCCTCGTCTCAGTCTTGAGTCTTTATCCTGAGACTATGACCCCTAGTTCTAAACTCTCCAACCAGGGGAAACAACCTCTCAGCATCTACCCGGTCAAGCCCCCTCAGAATCTTATGTGTGAAAATGGGATCACTTCTCATTCTTCTAAACTCCAGAGAGTATAGGCCCAATCTACTCAATCTCTCCTCATAGGACAACTGGAGTTCAGAAGAATGAGAGGGGACCTCATAGAAACGTTTAAAATTCTGACGGGTTTAGACAGGTTAGATGCAGGAAGAATGTTCCCAATGTTGGGGAAGTCCAGAACCAGGGGTCACAGTCTGAGGATAAGGGGTAAGCCATTTAGGACCGAGATGAGGAGAAACTTCTTCACCCAGAGAGTGGTGAACCTGTGGAATTCTCTACCACAGAAAGTAGTTGAGGCCAATTCACTAAATATATTCAAAAGGGAGTTAGATGAAGTCCTTACTACTCGGGGGATCAAGGGTTATGGCGAGAAAGCAGGAAGGGGGTACTGAAGTTTCATGTTCAGCCATGAACTCATTGAATGGCGGTGCAGGCTAGAAGGGCTGAATAGCCTGCTCCTGCACCTATTTTCTATGTTTCTATGTTTCTATGTAACTATCTCATCCCAGGAATCAATGAATTCATGACTCCCCATTAGTAGCGAACATGGATAAATATCAGCTTTTAGGACCACAGGCGTCATAACTTTCACCATGAAATACAATACATTGCAGCAAGGCCTAAAGGACAGGTCAGCACTTAACCAGTTTACTGAAAACAGCAAATTGTTGAAAAGAAAGTATGCATACTAAAAGGACTCTAAATTATTTTAAGCAAAGGTTCTGACATGGAGAGGAATTCTCAATTTGCTGGAATTTAGCCGACATATTAAAAAACAACCGTACTTCTATGAGTTAGATTTGCTTCCTGGTTTTATGCCTCATCCACAGTCTATAAGTATGTAATCCCGACATGTGAATATGGCACAGTGTTTTGAGGTCAGTTCTTTACACAGTAACAGTTTAGTTGTCCTATTTTCAATGTTAGTGCATATAACTGGATCCCATTGAGTTTATTGAATAATCACAATTAAGCAACATTAACATTTTCAATCTCATTGAATCTCATCATGTAGGACGTACCCCCGGGGCTGTAGCCACAACTCTGTAGGGAAAGACGAACAAATCCAAACCCACAAGCTGAATAATGTTCTTGAAAAGACCAATGATCTGCAACGCCAACATATCCTGCGGAGATTCACACAGTGAGCACACTTTGAGAGACAGGCATCAAAACACATGCAACTATTAGAAACTAAACATCGAACAAAAAAAGTGTTTCAGGTAAAACTGAGTGCAGAAATCAGTTATCATTAAGTGGTTTATAAGTTGTACATTTATCCACCTTTTCTAGATCTTCATCATCATCATAGGCAGTCCCTCTAAAAATGAGTTCTTAGGTGACTGAACAGCCCAATAGGGGAATTACAGTCTCTGTCACAGGTGGGACAGACAGTCATTGAAGCAAAGTGTGGGTGGGGAGTCTGGAGAAACATCTTCACTCAGAGAGATGTTAACCTGTGGAATTCCCTATCGCAGAGAGTTGTTGATGACAGTTCATTGGATATATTCAAGAGGGAGTTAGATGTGGCCCTTATGGCTAAAGGGATCAAGGGGTATGGAGAGAAAGCAGGAAAAGGGTACTGAAGTGAATGATCAGCCATGATCTTACTGAATGGCGGTGCAGGCTTGAAGGGCCGAATGGCCCACTCCTGCACCTATTTTCCATGTTTCTATGGATGTCGCACGCTCCTTCCCCTGCAGTTAATATTAAAACGCAAATACTTTAAAGGAACGATCCAGGGAAGTTTTAGAAAAATCATATTTCTAAACCTAGCTCCCGTGCAAAAAAAACTGGGAGTTGAAACTCGTCTCAGTTTGTAATTATGAATTTTTATTCTGCAAAGCAGGTCTTGCATTGTGGGGTTTGTGTGGTCACTGGTCTTTATCGCATTCAACCAGGTTTTATTTTATTTGAACCACATACTGGCCCTTCCCACCAACAGATCATTGAAAGTGTAGCTGACCTGTCTCGCTGCGGGAGGCCAAGTGAAGCTTTGTTTTAATGCAGCACGCAGCTCATTGTTGGAGAATTGTTTGGTTCAAAGCTCTCTGCAAAGCAGTGCAAAATGATTCTCTAACAGCAGTACAGATCCTAAACTTTTAGGGCAGGAGGAAAATTAGAATTACAAAGGGGAGGGGAGTTTCAATCTCATTTTCTGCAGAATAAGAAAAAATGAATAAACTTGGATTTATATTGTGCCTTATTGGCCCAAAAATCCCGGTCGGCAGCTTCCCGCGGGCGATCGGGTAAAAAAAACTTTTAAAAATGCGCACTTACCTGAAGCTGCTGTGCCCAGGCGAGTTCCCGGTCCTGAGGCCTCCACTGGCTGCGCGTCGCAGCGCGTGCTCAGGACATGCGCTGGGCTGGAGCTGCAGTCACATGGCTCTGGGCAGCCAATCCAGGTACAGTATTTTCTCATTCATAATAATGGGAACTCCGTAAGTTGGAATTCCCATTATGATGAATGAGAACATCGCCCCCCAACCCAAACACTAATAAAAAAATTTAAAAAAATACACCACATATTTTTATTAATTTAAATTAAAGTTATTTATGTATTATAAAAAAATATATATTTTCCCGATTAAAAAAAATGTAAAATTATGGTTTAAAATGAACTTACCGTAGTGGAGAGGGTTTTTGAACAATAAAATGTGTTTTTATAATTTTATTTTAAAATATGTGTGTGTGTTTTAACACTCTTACGCCTGTAACAGTAGGCGATGCATCTGCTTTTATCAGGCGCAAAAGTTTTCAGGACATTTGTTGGGCAAGATATGGGTAAATCCCGCAATCTTGCCCATGCAAATGTCCTGGCTGCCAAGATACGGAAGATCTGTCAGCTTGACAGATCGGAAAAGCCGGTTTTCAGCGCGTGCACAGTGTGTGCTGAAAACCGTTTTTTGCAATGCCTTCCCCAGGTCCATACACACTCCGTACAGACCCGGGGAGGCCAGAATCTCTGCCCCATTATGTACTCTGGACATCCAAAACTGCTTCACGACAATTTAATTACTTTGTGCAATGCCTCGATTTAAAAATTCTCATCCTTTTTTTCAAATCGCTCCTTGGCCTCACCCCTGTCTGTATCCTCCTCCAGCCCTACAAACCTCCGAGGTATCAGTGCTTCGCAAACTCTAGTCTCTTGAGCATTCCCGATTTTAATCACTCCACCATTGGCGGCCCTGCCTTCAGCTGCCAGGGCCCTTAGCACTGGAATTCCCTCCCCAAACTTCTCTATCTTTCTTTCCTTCTTTAAGACGCTCCTTAAAACCTGCCTCTAACATCTCCTCATGTGGCTTGGTGTCAAATTCGGTTTGATAATCGCTGCTGTGAAACGCCTTGGGGCACTTTACTACACCGATCATCCAAAAACGCGGCATCAGTTTCCACATGTACACCGACGAAACCCAGTTTGACCTCTTCTCTCGACCCCCGTGGTCTCTAAATTGTCAGACTGCTTGTCTGATATCCCGTACTGGATGAGCAGAAATTTTCTCCAATTAAATACTGGAGAAGCCATTGTCTTTGTTACCCTCCACAAACTGCATTCCCGAGCCACCGGCGCCATCCCTCTCCCTCGCACCCGTCTCAGGCTGAACCAGACTGTTTGCAACCTAGGTGTCATATTTGACCCTGAAATGAGCTTCGGGCCACATATCCGCAGTATAACTAAGACCGCCAATTTCCACCTCCGTAACATCACCCGTCTCCGCCCTTGCCTCAGCTCTTCTGCTGCTGAAACCCTCATCCATGCCTTTGCCTCTAGACTTTGACTATTCCAACACACTCCTGACTGGTCTCCCACATTCTAGCCTACGTAAACTAGAGGTGATCCAAAACTCAGCTGCCCAGTGTCCTAACCCGTACCAAGTCCCACTCACCTATCACCCCTGTACTCGCTGACCTACATTGGCTCCCGGTTAAGCAACGCCTCGAAATATAAGTTGTTGTACCTAAACGCACACAACATTCGAAATAAAGTAAATGAGTTGACGGCACAAATCATTACAAATGGGTATGATTTGGTGGCCATTACAGAAACGTGGTTGCAGGGTGGCCAAGACTGGGAATTAAACATACAGGGGTATCTGACGATTCGGAAAGATAGACAAGAAGGGAAAGGAGGTGGGGTAGCTCTGTTAATAAAGGATGATATTAGGGCAGTTGTGAGAGACGATATTGGCTCTAATGAACAAAATGTTGAATCATTGTGGGTGGAGATAAGAGATAGTAACGGGAAAAAGTCACTGGTGGGCGTAGTTTATAGGCCCCCAAATAATAACTTCACGGTGGGGCGGGTAATAACCAAGGGAATAATGGAGGCATGTGAAAAAGGAACGGCAGTAATCATGGGGGATTTTAACCTACATATCGATTGGTCAAATCAAATCGCACGGGGTAGCCTTGAGGAGGAATTCATAGAATGTATACGGGATTGTTTCTTAGAACAGAATGTTACAGAACCTACAAGGGAACAAGCTATCTTAGATCTGATCCTGTGTAATGAGACAGGAATAATAAACGATCACCCAGTAAAAGATAGTCTAGGAATGAGTGATCACAGTATGGTTGAATTTGTAATACAGATTGAGGGTGAGGAAGTAGTGTCTCAAACGAGCGTACTATGTTTAAACAAAGGGGACTACAGTGGGATGAGGGCAGAGTTGGCTAAAGTAGACTGGAAACACAGACTAAACGGTGGCACAATTGAGGAACAATGGAGCACTTTTAAGGAGCTCTTTCATAGTGCTCAACAAAAATATATTCCAGTGAAAAAGGGCGGTAAGAGAAGGGATAACCAGCCGTGAATAACCAAGGAAATAAAGGAGAGTATCAAATTAAAAACCAATGCGTATAAGGTGGCCAAGGTTAGTGGGAAACTAGCAGATTGGGAAAATTTTAGACGACAGCAAAGAATGACTAAGAAAGCAACAAAGAAAGGAAAGATAGATTACGAAAGTAAACTTGCGCAAAACATAAAAACAAATAGTAAAAGCTTTTACCGATATATAAAACGGAAAAGAGTGACTAAAGTAAATGTTGGTCCCTTAGAAGATGAGAAGGGGGATTTAATAATGGAAAATGTGGAAATGGCTGAGACCGTAAACAATTATTTTGCTTTGGTCTTCACAGCGGAAGACACAAAAACCATGCCAAAAATTGCTGGTCACGGGAATGTGGGAAGGGAGGACCTTGAGATAACCACTATCACTAGGAGGGTAGTGCAGGACAGGCTAATGGGACTCAAGGTAGACAAGTCCCCTGGTCCTGATGAAATGCATCCTAGGGTATTAAAAGAGATGGCAGAGGTTATAGCAGATGCATTCATTAGAATCCACCAAAATTCTCTGGACTCTGGGGAGGTACCAGCAGATTGGAAAGCAGCTAATATAACGCCTCTGTTTAAAAAAGGGGGCAGACAAAAGGCAGGTAACTATAGGCTGATTAGTTTAACATCTGTAGTGGGGAAAATGCTTGAAGCTATCATTAAGGAAGAAATAGCGTGACATCTAGATAGGAATAGTGCAATCAAGCAGACGCAACATGGATTCATGAAGGGGAAATCATGTTTAACTAATTTACTGGAATTCTTTGAGGATGGCGGAGCAGGCTTGAAGGGCTAGATGGCCTACTCCTGTTCCTAATTCTTATGTTCTTCTGTTTGTTGAGGTACATCACTGTTACGCAGGCAAATGCAGCAGCCAATTTGTGCACAGCAAGGGTGCACAAACAGCAAATGAGATGAGTGACCAGTTAATCTGTTTTTGATGGTGTTGGTTGAGGGAGGAATGTTGGCCAGGATATTGGGAGAACTGCCTTCTCCCTCTTTAAATAATACCATGAACTCTTTACTGTTCACTTGAACAGCCAGACAGTAGCTCATTTGAAAGATGGCCCATGTACAATGCAGCACTCCCTCAGTACTGCACTAAAATGTCAGCAAAGATTATGTGCTCAAGTCCAGGAATTTGACTGGAGCCACAATCTCCACAGGTAATTTAGTTATTGGGGTTGCGGTCATAAATAAGATTCACATTGAGTCTCTATAACCCACTCCGGCCTGACAAGAAGCGAAATCTCTGCGCTCCTCCAATTCTGGCCTCTTTCGTATCCCCAATTTCCTTTGCTCCACCATTGGTGGCTGTGCCTTCAGCTGCCAATGCCCTAAACCCTGGAATGTCTTCTCTCAACCTCTCTCCTTCTTTAAGTCGCTCCTTAAAACCTACCCCTTTGTCTAAGCTTTTGGTCACCTATCCTAATCTCTGATGTGGCTCGGTGACAAATTTTGTCCAAAAACGATCCTGTGAAGCGCCTTAGGACGTTTTACTACGTTAAAGGTGCTATATAAATACAAGTTGTTGCTGAGTACTGCTTTTATCCCAACCCCAACTAACATCAGCAGATCCCACCGAATCTTCACTCGTTCGTGTTTTAATTACCTCAGACCTGTGAAGTTATTATAAAATGTTTGCCGAGATATAATTACTGAAATTAAATGCAGGGTGAACAGGTTTACCTGTCTGCAGTCATCGCCAACTTTAAAAATGGCAGCCTGCCAACAAATCCTTTCAGAGTCATCTTTCTCAGTACTGTCATCTGTGAAGCCAGCACAGCAGCGAAGACCTGGAAATCATATCCCTATGTTATTCCTCACCGTTTGAGCATGTCGCATCAATGTTTAAGCATGCCTAAAATGTCTATTGCATATAGTTAAAGCATAAAAGTGGCACACATCATTGGGAAAAAGCAAAGTAATCATCAATATTTGACTATTTATTCAAATTTGAAAATGCTTGGAACACACACACACACACACACCACACACGTACAAACTTTTGACTATTTTCTCTGGAAGGCACTGACCCTCGTGTAGTATGATTCCCACAGGCACTGGCGTCTCAGCTCCCCTTCTGGGCGCCCCCGGATGTCCAGTCTTTAGGCCGAGTGTCTGCAGTGCAGAGCAGCATGCACAAAGCCAATCTTGCACTCATCCAACATTTACACACAAGACCTCGCCAAGAAGGATGTTTGGATAGCACACCAAGAGGAGGAACCCCCCCCGCCCCGACTTCATGTTTCCCCTTCCTAGCCTACAGATACAGAGGAAAACTGTAAAAAGAAAAGAAAGACGTGGATTTATATAGTGCCTTTCATGACCACCGGATGCCTCAAAGTGCTTTACAGCCAACAAAGTACTTTTTTGGAGTGTAGTCACTGTTGTAATGTAGGAAATGCAGCAGCCAATTTCCGCACAGCAAGCTCCCACAAACAGCAGTGTGATAATGACCAGATAATGTTTTTTGTTATGTTGACTGAGGGATAAATATTGGCCCCAGGACACTGGGGATAACCCCCCGGCTCTTCTTTGAAATAGTGCCCTGGGATTTTTTACGCCCACTTGAGGGCAGACGGGGCCTCGGTTTAACATCACATCCGAAAGACGGCACCTCCGACAGTGCAACACTCTCTCAGCACTGCACTGGGAGTGTCAGCCTACATTTTTTTGTACTCAAGTCTCTGGAGTGGGACTTGAACCCACAATCTTCTGACTCAGAGACTACCCACTGAGCCACAGCTGACAACTGCAAATGTAACGCCCCTATTTAAAAAAGGAGGCAGACAAAAAGCAGGACACTATAGACCAGTTAGCTTAACATCTGTGGTTGGGAAAATGTTGGAGTCCATTATTAAAGAAACAGTAGCAGGACATTTGAAAAAGCAAAATTCGGTCAGGCAGAGTCAGCACGGATTTATAAAGGGGAAGTCATGTTTGACAAATTTGCTGGAGTTCTTTGAGGATGTAATGAACAGGGTGGATAAAGGGGAACCAGTGGATGTGGGGTATTTGGACTTCCAGAAGGCGTCTGACAAGGTGCCACATAAAAGGTTACTGCACAAGATAAAAATTCACGGGATTGGAGGTAATATATTGGCATGGATAGAGGGTTGGCTAACTAACAGAAAACAAAGAGTCGGGATAAATGGTTCATTCTCTGGTTGGCAACCAGTAACTAATGGGATGCTGCAGGGATCAGTGCTGGGACCCCAACTATTTACAATCTATATTAACGACTTGGAAGAAGGGACTGAGTATAACGTAGCCAAGTTTGCTGATGATACAAAGATGGGAGGAAAAGCAATGCGTGAGGAGGACACAAAAAATATGAAAAAGGACATAGACAGGCTAAGTGAGTGGGCAAAAATTTGGCAGATGGAGTATAATGTTGGAAAGTGTGAGGTCATGCAATTTGGCATAAAAAAAATCAAACATCAAGTTATTATTTAAATGGAGAAAGATTGTAAAGTGCTGCAGTACAGCGGGACCTGGGGTACTTGTGCATGAAACACAAAAGGATAGTATGCAGGTACAGCAAGTGATCAGGAAGGCCAATGGTATCTTGGCCTTTATTGCAAGGGGGATGGAACATAAAAGCAGGGAAGTCTTGCTACAGCTATACAAGGTATTGGTGAGGCCACACCTGGAATACTGTGTGCAGTTTTGGTTTCCATATTTACGAAAGAATATACTTGCTTTGGAGGCAGTTCAAAGAAGGTTCACTAGGTTGATTCCGGGGATGAGGAGGTTGACTTATGAGGAAAGGTTGAGCAGATTGGGCCTCTACTCATTGGAATTCAGAAGAATGACAGGTGATCTTATCGAAACGTATAAGATTATGAGGGGGCTTGACAAGGTGGATGCAGAGAGGATGTTTCCACTGATGAGGGAGACTAGAACTAGAGGGCATGATCTTAGAATAAGGGGCCGCCCATTTAAAACAGAGATGTGGAGGAATTTCTTCTCTTAGAGGGTTGTAAATCTGTGGAATTTGCTCCCTCGGAGAACTGTGGAAGCTGGGTCATTGAATAAATTCAAGACAGAAATAGACAGTTTCTTGAGTGATAAAGTGATAAGGGGTTATGGGGAGCGGGCGGGGAAGTGGAGCTGAGTCCATGATCAGATCAGCCATGATCTTATTCAATGGCGGAGCAGGCTTGAGGGGCCGTATGGCCGACTTCTGTTCCTATTTCTTCTGTTCTTATGTTTAACTGTCGGGCCAAACTAGTCATTAGCCCCTGCCGCCCACACCCCCACTCCCAACCTAATCATATAGCTGTGAATGTGCTAAATTATCTATGTTCACACATAGATCTCGTGCTGACGTACTGCATATGACAGTGCCCTACCTGGCCATTGTCTGAGGCTGAACTAGTCTGTTTGTAAACTCGGTCACCTATTTGAGCCCAAGCTGGGATTAGACTGGATGACCTTTTGTTGGACGCCGCAGATATAATGGTAAGTACTGCAGGGAATAGAATACGGCCAGGGCGATCTCCTGGACTAGTTTTGATCGCCTGGATGGGTCGGAATTTTCCCAGATTATTTTCTCCCTAAATTGGCCTGGGTTTTTAAAATCAGGTTTTTGCCTCTCCCAGGAGATCACATGGCTCCGGTTGGGGTAAAGTGTAGAATGTTTCAGTACAAGGGGTGTCGCAGTTGTGTGAGGTGGTTTGGGCTGGGTTCTCTTTGCCTTTCCGTCATTGGTCATGGGTTGGTGACCAAGAGCTGTGCGGCTCTTTGTCGGCCGGCGCGGACATGATGCACCAAAATGGCCTCCTTCTGCGCTGTAAATTTTTATGTTTCTATATCTTCATCACCAAAACTGCCTAATTCCACCTCTAATATCGCACATCTCCGCTCCTGCCTCAGCCCAAGGACTGCTGAAACTCTCATCCATGCTTTTGCTCCCTCCAGACTTGACTATTCCAAAGCTCTCCTGGCCGGCCTTCCAACTTCCACCCTCCATAAAGTTGAGCTCCTCCAAAATCCTGCTGCCCGTTCCATCAAGTCCCGTTCACCCATCACCTCTGTGCTCGCTGACCTAGATTGGCTCCCGGTCCAGCAACACCTCAAATTTAAAATTCTCATCCTTGTGTGGCCTCGCCCATCTCTCTCTCTCTGTAACCTCCTCCTACCCTTCATCCCTCCAAGAACTCTACTTTCTTCCAATTTTGGCCTCTTGTGCATCCCCCACTCCCTTCGCCCCACCACTGGCAGCTGTGCCGTCAGCTGTCTGAGCCCTAAGCTCTGTAATTCCCTCGCTAAGCCTCTCTCTCTCTCTCTCTCTCTCTCTCGTGTAAGCCGCGCCTTAAAACCCAACGCTTTGAACAAGCTTTTGTTTACCTGCAGTAATATCTCATGTTGCTCAGCACCAAATTTTATCTGATGACGCTCCTGTGAAGTGCCTGGGGTGTTTTACTACGTTAAAAGCATTAAATAAATGCAGGTTGTTCTTTTTGTGTCAAGCATAGTAAGTGCGGTGAGCATAATGAGTTACACTGACGTAACCTTTTTGGGTATAGTTATTATGGGAACTCAAACAGCAACTCATTTTTATATAGTGCATTTAATGTTGAAATTGTCTCCAAATGTATTTATGGAGAGCATAGGTTCAGACGGTGAGACATGGCAGGAGAAACCAGGGGGTGTGACTCGGTGACTGTAAGCTTGGTCAAATAATAACATAAGAAATAGGTGCAGGAGTAGGTTCTACGGCCCCTTCAATAAGATCATGGCTGATCTGATCATGGACTCAGCTCCACTTCCCCGCCCACTCATCATTTAAGAATCTGTCTATTTCTGTCTTAAATTTATTCAATGACCCAGCTTCCACAGCTCTCTGAGGCAGCGAATTCCACAGATTTACAACCCTCTGAGAGAAGAAATTTCTCCTCATTGTTTTAAATGGGCGGCCCCTTATTCTAAGATCATGCCCTCTAGTTCTAGTCTCCCCCATCAGTGGAAACATCCTCTCTGCATCCACCTTGTCAAGCCCCCTCATAAGCTTATATGTTTCGATAAGATCACCTCTCATTCTTCTGAATTCCACTGAGTAGAGGCCCAACATACTCAACCTTTCCTCATAAGTCAACCCCCTCATCCCCGGAATCAACCTAGTGAACCTTCTCTGAACTGCCTCCAAAGCAAGTATATTCTTTCGTAAATATGGAAACTGCACGCAATATTCCAGGTGTGGCCTCACCAATACCTTATATAGCTGTAGTAAGACTTCCCTGCTTTTATACTCCATCCCTTTTGCAATAAAGACCAAGATACCATTGGCCTTCCTGATCACTTGCTGTACCTGCATACTATCCTTTTGTGTTTCATGCACAAGTACCCCCAGGTCCCGCTGTACTGCGGCACTTTGCAATCTTTCTCCATTTAAATAATAACTTGCTCTTTGATTTTTTTCTGCCAAAGTGCATGACCTCACACTTTCCAACATTATACTCCATCTGCCAAATTTTTGCCCACTCACTTAGCCTGTCTATGTCCTTTTGCAGATTTTTAATGTCCTCCTCACACATTGCTTTTCCTCCCATCCTTATATCGTCAGCAAACTTGGCTGATCATTGACCTCAACTCCACTTTCCTGCCCAAACTCCATATCTCTTGATTCCCCAAGACTCCAAAAATATAGTTTGGAAGCACACCGATTCCTCAGGTTATAATATTTTGTAATCTGAAACACTGCCCAAGCTAGAAAATGTTTAATTTGATTATTATTGTAAAGTTCAAACTTAAATCATTGGTGGTTAGGCCAACTTAACTGTAATCTCCACTGCTTTTAATACCAAGCCAATATCAGAGACAAATAAAATTTGAGGAATATCTTCATTTGCAATTAGATTTCTCTTTAAAAAAAAATCTAATGAAAACACATTTTTTGTCCCACCCCCCGACACAACAAACAAAAGCAACACAATTCGATGATATGAGCGGATAATAATCGGCTAACATGGCAATGTAGTACTCAGCGATTGCTCAATGTCAGAGCCACTGTCTTTCAGATTATATCTTGAACTCTAGCATTATCCGCTTTCAAGATTTCATTCTAAGAATCACAAGGAATTCTCCCGGTGTCCAGGCCAGCATTTTCCCCTCAACCAACGCCATCAAAAGCAGGTAACCAAGCCATTTAACTTGTCATTTGAGGGATCTCAAAATGGCTGCCTTGGTTACAATCACTAAACTTCAAAGTCGTTCATGACACATGAAGTGCCTGGAGACATTTCTGTGAAACAGGAAACACTATGAAAGTGCAACTCATTGTTTAAAAAAATTGGGGAACAGCTGGTAGTGTTATCCCACTCCCAGATTTCTCTCCATATTAGGTATAAAAATTCAGCTGAGGAGATGATACTCCTGAAATTAGCTACCGGATTTTTATAAAAATATATATTTTTAATTCATTCATGGGATGTGGGCATTGCTGGCAAAGCCTGCATCTATTTATTTATTTATATTCGTTTTGGGATGTGGCCGTCGTTGGTAAGGCCGGCATTTATTGTCGATCCTCAACTGCCCTCGAGAAGGTGGTGGTGAGCCGCCTTCTTGAACCGCTGCAGTCCGTGTGGTGAAGATGCTCCCACAGTGCTGAGCTCCAGGATTTGGACTCAGCGACGATGAAGGAACGGCAACACTTTCAGGTAAGGATAGTTCCCTGATTTGCGGGGCACCATTTTGAGACAGCACCTCCCAAACCCATGCGCCTGCTGCCCTTGTCCTTCTCGGTGTTGAGGTCACGGGCTTGGGAGGTGCTGTCGAAAAATGGTGCACGCAAATCTTCCATCCCTTGGGGAAATGCACAGTCCCAGGTGGATTGAGAGATGGGCTTGCATACTAATGCAACAGTGGAGAGACTTCAGTTCTGAATGGAGCACTGTAAACAATTGGCAAATACATCTGAAGTTTACTTTTCATCCTTCATTAGTGCAGCCAGGAATGTTAAGTGATATGGCAGGTGATGCGATGAGTTCATTGGTTTGGGTGTGACTGATGCTTATTTTCAATGTGCGATTGTTATTTTTAAAAGATTGTATCTGCTACAATTGTACGAGGGTTTCAAATGGTCCTTGGAAGTGATTGGCTTTAAAGGTTTATAGACATGAATTCTGTAGCTATAAACAAAAACTAGATAGCTCTTTCAAGGAGCCAGCACAGGCACGATGGACTGAATGGCCTCCTTCTATGCTGTGTTTCAGCTTTACGTCCTTCCCACAGTACCGAAACGGCTCTGATCAAAGTCACAAATGACGTCCTTTGTGACTGCGACCATGGTAAACTATTCTTCCTCGTCCTTCTCGACCGATCTGCAGCCTTTGACACAGTTGACCACACCGTCCTCATCCAACATCTCGCCACCGTCGTCCAGCTGGGTGGGACTGCATTTGCCTGGTTCCATTCTTATCTATTTAATTGTAGCCAGAGAATCATCTGCATGGCTTCTCTTCCTGCCCCCGCAACGTTACCTCTGGTGTCCCCCAAGGACCTATCCTTGGCCCTCCTATTTCTCATCCATAGACGGAAACCTACCTCTTTGACCAAGCCTGCGGTCAACTGCCCTAATATCTCCTTATGTGGCTCAGTGTCAAATTTTGTTTTGCAACCCTCCTGTGACGTTTTACTACATTAATAGCAACAAGTTGTTGTTGATGTAGTATCATTCTATGAAATCATTTCCAAACTATCAACAAAGAAAATACAATATTGTTTCTCTATAATACTGTGTCAGCTGTGGCTCAGTGGCCAGCACTCTCACCTCTGAGTCAGAAGGTTTTGGGTTCAAGTCCCACTCCAGAGACTTGAGCAGAAAAATCTAGGCCGACACTCCAGTCAGTGCAGTGCTGAGGGAGCGCTGCACTGTCAGAGGTGCGGTCTTTTGCACAAGACGTTAAATGTCTGCTCTCTCAGGTGCACGTAAAAGATCCCATGGCACTATTTCAAACAAGAACAGGGGAGTTATCCCTGTGTTCTGACCAATATTTAACCCTCAATCAACATAACAAAAACATATTATCTGGTCATTATAACTCTGTTGTTTGTGGGAGCTTGCTGTGTGCAATTGGTTGCCATGTTTGCTACATTACAACAGTGATTGCACTTCAAAAGTTCTTATTGGCTATAAAGCACTTTGGGGTATCCTGAGGTTGTGGAAGGCGCTACAGAAATGCAAGTCTTTTTTCCTATTGACCCTGCCCATTATATCTCATAATTATCTGGACTTCGTAACAGGAGTTGATTAGATACCAACAAGAAATCTTTATTGTAGGTAGATTTTACAATGACAGGTATGTGCAATGCCCAGAGTACAAATGGTTTTACTGACCTTCCCTTTCCAGCTCAGATACTCCACATCGTTTTACTTTAAACTTTGCCAAGTAGGGAGCTTTTGCAGCACTGTGTAACAAGAAGCAAACACATACACGTTTATACAAAGGATTTAAATAGCATAGAATTAGGATATTTTAAGAACTTACGCCCAAGTTACACTACAGACTTTCCAGCCCCCCATTTTATTTGTAGAAATGGCAGAAATGAACATAATGTGCAATTAAGATGTTTCAAAAGTAATTAATTGTTCCGAAAAAAAAAAAGAGTCATCTACTGCAATAAGTGCTTAAAAGGGGTGGCTGACTGGAGTGCTAAACGACAAATCAAATTCACCTTTGCATGGGAGTTCCTGACTTGTAGTCGATGTCCAAGACAATCGCTTCTGGATTACTGGGAAGGTAGCATCCTGAAACCAAAATAAACCAGGGCAATGCTTTGATGTCATCCGTTAATTATTGCACCTTTATTTTAATAGGAGAAATCAATTAGGAACACAATGGCGTCTTCTGGAGTGGAGGAGTCCCAAAATTGCAACAGTCCATCTTTAAAGATAGGGACACATTTACAAAATGAGAAGTGATAACACCCTGCCATTGGGGATGCTGAAATAACAAGAGGAAAAACATAGAAACATAGAAAATAGGTGCAGCAGTAGGTCATTCGGCCCTTCGAGCCTGCACCACCATTCAATGAGTTCATGGCTGAACATGCAACTTCAGTACCCCATTCCTGCTTTCTCGCCATACCCCTTGATCCCCCTAGTAGTAAGGACTTCATCTAACTCCTTTTTGAATATATTTAGTGAATTGGCCTCAACAACTTTCTGTGGCAGAGAATTCCACAGGTTCACCACTCTCTGGGTGAAGACGTTTCTCCTCATCTCGGTCCTAAATGGCTTACCCCTTATCCTTAGACTGTGACCCCTGGTTCTGGATCTCCCAACATTAATAAGAACATAAGAATTAGGAACAGGAGTAGGCCATCTAGACCCTCGAGCCTGCTCCGCCACCCAACAAGATCACAGCTGATGTGGCCGTGGACTCAGCTCCACTTACCCGCCCGCTCCCCGTAACCCTTAATTCCCTTATTGGTTAAAAATCTATTTATCTGTGATTTGAATATATTCAATGAGCTCGCCTCAACTGCTTCCTTGGGCAGAGAATTTCACAGATTCACAACCCTCTGGGAGAAGAAATTCCTTCTCAACTCGGTTTTAAATTGGCTCCCCTGTATTTTGAGGCTGTGCCCCCTAGTTCTAGTCTCCCCGACCAGTGGAAACAACCTCTCTGCCTCTATCCTGTCTATCCCTTTCATTATTTTAAATGTTTCCATAAGATCACCCCTCATCCTTCTGCACTCCAACGAGTAAAGACCCAGTCTACTCAATCTATCATCATAAGGTAACCCCCTCATCTCTGGAATCAGTCTAGTGAATCATCTCTGTACCCCTTCCAAAGCTAGTATATCCTTCCTTAAGTAAGGTGACCAAAACTGCACGCAGTACTCCAGGTGCGGCCTCACCAATACCCTGTACAGTTGCAGCAGGACCTCCCTGCTTTTGTACTCCATCCCTCTCACAATGAAGGCCAACATTCCATTCGCCTTCCTGATTACCTGCTGCACCTGCAAACTAACTTTTTGGGATTCATGCACAAGGACCCCCAGGTCCCTCTGCACAGCAGCATGTTGTAATTTCTCCCCATTCAAATAATGGAAGAAGCATTTCTCTTACCAGGCTGGACTTTAACCTCAGATAAGGCCTTCAGACAAGCTTTCTTCCTCTCTTCACCTTTAGGATACGGCCTAAGAGAAGTACGAGACAGTCAGTGTAAGATTCAGCGTTCTCAATGTTTCTGCTGCTCTTTCGGAGAAGAATTAACTGCACTTTCATAGAATCATAGAAATATACAGTACGGGAGGAGGCCATTTCGGCCCATTGTGTCCGTGCTGGGCGACAAAGAGCTATCCAGCCCTATCCCACTTTCCAGCTCTAGGTCCGTAGCCCTGTAGGTTACAGCACTTCAAGTGCATATCCAAGTACTTTTTAAATGTGGTGAGGGCTTCTGCCTCTACCACCCTTTCAGGCAGTGAGTGCCAGACCCCCACCACCCTCTGGGTGAAGAAATTTCCCCTCAAATCCCCTCTAAACATCTTAACAATTACTTTAAATCTATGCCCCCTGGTTGTTGACCCCTCTGCTAATTTTCTGATGGAAGCTGGTAAATACCATCTATCTGTAATCAGATTTTCACCGATCTACACTTTCTGCAACACACGGTCAAGAGTGGAACATGAGGAACCTGGAGCACCGCGGGTGTAATTTTGGGGTCTGTCCAGGCAGGCGCTGTGCTTGTCAAGATTCTCCTTTGCAGCTCACGCTGAATCAATGAAACAGCAGGCGGTGCATTCACATTGCACGTTTAGTGTCAGCACAAAGACCCTTCAGCTTCGCAGTCCTGCACAACCTTCAGTGCAAATCAGGAGTCAAGGCTAAAACCGAGTCAGAAGTGGAACGAGAGCACTCTTCCGGGGACCCTAGTTCCTCTTCCCCGGATGTCAGCTCGGACTCTGGGTCCCGATTTCACAGTCTATACGAAATGCGAGTGGACCACTGGAACTTTAGGCAGTTTTGCAGAATTCCTCAATGCAGGTAGACGAGAGATAAAATGCAATTCACAGAGAAAGGCCGATGGAATGTGCTGGCAAGCCAAATATAATTGCCAAAATAAAGAGAGTTAATGCAGTAACTTCCAATTAAAGATTTACACAAGGCTGCATTTAAAAACAGCAAAAGCAACTCCTGTAATGAGGCCAAGCTAATCATAATGAGGCAACTGGGATTTGTTTTCAGTAAACAAGGTGCACAGATTGTCCTGCTTCAATAAGTCATGTTGACTCAAATCTCAATCTCGATACCCCTGCCATTTTTTTTTTTTTTTACATAGAGTTTCAAAACATTTTGAAAAGCCTATACTTTTAGCAAGAAACCCATTTTGTAAATGCAAGTTTGTAATTTCCTTTCATTTTTGTGGATTTTACTGCTACATAATCAGCATATAAAAGATAAATTACACGTGTTGTCACCACTTTACTGCACAAAACTCAGATCGTAATGGCATTGAATTTTTCCAGTAGGAAAATCATACAATGAAAAAACTACTTCCTATTTGTTTCAAGGTCACACATATTTCTAGGTTGGAATATCGTAGCTAATCACATCTAGCATTATTTAATATGCCTTCACACTGAACTAGACTGCACTTATTCTGTATTAGAAAACCGGAGAAATTTGACTGATTGAAGAGTTGTTCCTAGAAGCCAACAACAACTTTCATTATATAGCACCTTTAACGTAAGAAAACGTCACAAGGCACTTCACAGAAGTGTTATCAAATAAAATTTGGCACCGAGCCGCATAAGGAGATATTCGGGCAGGTGACCAAAAGCTTGGTCAGACGTAGGTTTTAAGAAGCGTCTTAAAGGTAAAGAGAGAGGCAGAGAGGTTTAGGGAAGAAATTCCAGAGTTTAAGGCCGAGGCAGCTGAAGGCACGGCCACCAATGGTGGACCGATTTAAATTGGGGATGTGCAAGAGACAGGCCTGAATTGGAGGAGCACAGAGATCTCGGAGGGTTTTGGGGCTAGAGAAGGTTGCAGAGATAGGAACGAGTGAGGCCATGGAGGGATTGGAAAACGAGGCTGAGAATTCTAAAATTGAGGCATTGCCGGACCGGGAGTCAATGTAGGTCAGTGAGCACAGGGGTGATGGGTGAGTGGGACTTGGTGAGAGTTAAAATGGGAGACCGGCCAGAAATGCGTTGGAATAGTTAAATTTAGAGGTAACAAAGGCATGGATATCAGAAGCAGATGAGCTGAGGCATGGACGGAGTCGGGAGATGGTACGGAGGTAGAAATAGGCGGTCTTAGTGATGGGAGAGGATGTGTGGTCAATTATGACACCAAGTTTGTGAACAGTCTGGTTCAGCCTCAAGACAGTTGGCAGGGAGAGTGATGGAGTCGGTGGCTAGGGAACAGAGCATGGACTGAAGACAATGGCTTCAGTTTCCCCAATATTTAGTTGGAGGAGGTTTTTGCTCATCCAGTACTGTATGTCAGACAAGCCGTCTGACAATTTAGAGACAGTGAAGAGGAGTCGAGTGAAGTGGTGGTGGTGAGGTAGAGCTCGGTGTCGTCAGCGTACAGGTGGAAACTGATGCTGTGTTTTCGGATGAGGTCACCGAGAGGCAGCATGTAGATGAAAAATAGGAGGGGGGCCAAGGACAGATCTTTGGGGGACACCAGAGCCAACGTTGACGGAGCAGGAAGAGGAGTCACTGCAGGTTATTCTCTGGCTAAAGTGACGTAGACCAAGCAGATTCCAATACTTGTCTGTGAATATTGAAAAACATTAAACAGATATTGGAAGCAAATGATTTGTTCCTTCCCATGTACATCAAACTGGATCAACTGGGCTTGTATTCACTGGAGTTCAGAAGAATGAGAGGGGACCTCATAGAAATGTTTAAAATTCTGACGGGGTTAGACAGGTTAGATGCAGGAAGAATGTTCCCAATGTTGGGGAAGTCCAGAACCAGGGGACACAGTCTAAGGATAAGGGGGAAGCCATTTAGGACCGAGATGAGGAGGAATTTCTTCACCCAGAGAGTGGTGAACCTGTGGAATTCTCTGCCACAGAAAGTTGTTGAGGCCAATTCACTAAATATATTCAAAAAGGAGTTAGATGAAGTCCTTACTACTAGGGGGAATCAAGGGGTATGGTGAGAAAGCAGGAATGGGGTACTGAAGTTGCATGTTCAGCCATGAACTCATTGAATGGCGGTGCAGGCTAGAAGGGCCGAATGGCCTACTCCTGCACCTATTTTCTATGTTTCTAAACACAGGCAAACGGACGAAAATCTTTAATAACTGTATCAGATCAAGCAGAGACAGACTTTCTGGAGGGGTGGGGGGCAGTTTTTTAACCCCTCCAATCCTGACAGAATTTAAAAAAAAGATACTGTACAAAGTCTTAGACAAAAGTATTTCACTCTCTCACTACTGTCTTACTTCAGCAACAACATGGTATCCATGCACAGTGAACTCAAGTGTGCTTCTCCCTGTTTTCATTGCGCAAAGTAAAATGTGTATGAAAAAAATTCCAAAATCCTTTGTGGAACTAAAGTGCTCTCTGTTGACTGGCATGGGTAATACAACAGTCATGCCACCAATTTCAAACTCTTAATTACGAAGGGTTTTGAGAGGAGACTATCTTACTTGATGATAGCAGAAACATTAGTGATCTTGTCGAAGAAGTCGTACTCTCGCTGGTAGAAGTCCTTAGCTGGGCCAGACAGTGAACCAGTGATCTCCTCTATCAATTGCTCCAGTAATTCACCAATATCAGCTGCCAACAAAGCACACAGGAAACATTCAGTTGTTTTTAAAGTGAAGAAATCTGTCAATTCAGGAGTCAAACGGTGCTTGCCCCACTCTGAAGCGAGAGTCGATTTATCACAGATTGTAAAGCTATGTAATTTGGGTAACAGACAGGTAATGTACACTTTGCAAACATAAAACCATTTCCCATTGTTCTTTGTTTTTGATCTCTCCACTCCCTTAGCTCTGCTGGCATCATAAGCCCATTTCACAGGCATAAAAGGGCAAGTAGCCAACATTTTTCCCAGGCCGCTGTCAAACACCATTCTTCAATGTGCCCCCAGGCTGTGAGAGTGGCCTGTGGGGAACTCGCCCTCTAATTTTCAAATGCTTTTAGTGGCAAAGTGTTTTGTCTTCATTCATGACCCCACCCAGACAGTACGATGGGAGACTCTGGAGACTGCAGGCAATCATGCACGGAAACCTTGTATTCTACCATTCTATTCTACAACAAGTTAGTCCACCAGCAGACTGTGCCACCATAATCACCTTCCATTCAGCATATCGATTGGCTGAAAACAACCTGTATTATTTTTTTACAGGTTGAAATACATCCCATCACCTTGCCTCTTCGTGCCCAAGACGGATATCAATTCGCTGGTCTAATTAATTGAAGCAAAACCCTTGAAGCTCAACAGCTTCTTATATTCACATGAGTCAAGGTACCCATTTTCTCAGAGCTTTTACATAATGGGTCAAAATTTGCGGCCTTGCCGGGCACGTACGATGTGCGCAGGCACCCAAAGAGGCCTTGCAAATGCCGGTTCTCGCAAGAAACCAGCTTTTTGCGATCTGTCAAAATTTTGCATGCGGAGATTTGGGCTATTTGCCCAGCGAATGTCAGCCTACTTTTACACCCTCAAAGCCTCCCTGATAAAGTGCAACATCCCCACCGACACCTGGGAGTCCCTGGCCAAAGACCGCCCGAAGTGGAGGAAGTGCATCCGGGAGGGCACTGAGCACCTCGAGTCTCGTTGCCGAGAGCATGCAGAAACCAAGCGCAAGCAGCAGAAAGAGCGTGCGGCAAACCAGACTCCCCACCCACCCTTTCCTTCAACAACTATCTGTCCCACCTGTGACAGGGGCTGTGGTTTTTGTTTTTGTGGTGACTGTTCAGCCACCTAAGGACTCATTTTAAGAGTGGAAGCAAGTCTTCCTCAATTCCGAGGGACTGCCTAGAATTGATTGACGATGATTGACTTTTACCAGCGTAAGAGTTTTAAAACATTGAAAAATTACATTTAATCTCTCATTTTTACATCAACATCCCTGTCCATTAAAGTAAGTTTGTTTTTAACCCTATTAAAAACACATTTAAAAAAAATGCAAAAAAAAATATTTTTCTAAAACATTTAATTACATTAAATGTCAATTAATTTTAAATATGTGGGGCATTTTATTTTAATTTATTTTACTGTGCTACTTGTTTTAGGGGGTTTTCTCATTGATACTAATGGGAGTTCGTAAAAACGGAACTCTTAACCTTATCAATGAGAATACTGCTCAGTGATTGGTGGTCCAGGCCCACGTGATTCCAGGATCTGTATCCGTACCTGGAGGACATGTTCCCGTTCTTGCACGCTGCACAGCGAATGGAGGCCTCCGACCTGAATCCTACGTTCCTCCGGGATCACCAGGAAATTTCGTAAAAAAATGTCGGGTCGGAGGTGTTCGTCCGAAGGAAGCCTCCAACCGCAATTCCCCCCCCAATAATGAATGGTCTTTTCTGACCAACAACCTGTAGCAGTGTGTTTGAGATATTAATTGGTGCAAAGACAGATATATACTAAAGACTGCACAGCATCAATGTTTTTACTGTTTCAGATTAACAAACTGCAATAAAGTGACTTTAAATAATAAATAGTTCAACACAAATATTTATAAAAGAATAGACCCGCACCATCGAAGGACTGAACCTCAGCTTTTGACTGAAGTGCCATTCAATGCTCGCGAATGGAGAACAGGGAAATGGCAGAGATGTTGAACAAATATTTTGTATCGGTCTTGATGGTAAAAGACACTAAAAACATCCCAATAGTGGATAATCAAGGAGCTATAGGGAGGGATAAACTTAATACAATCACTATCACTAATGAAGTGATACTCAGTAAAATAATGGGACCAAAGGCGGACAAGTCCCCTGGAACTGATGGCTTACATCCTAAGCTCTTAAAAGAAGTGGCTGCAGAGATAGAGGATGCATTGGTTGTAATCTACCAAAATTCCCTGGATTCTGGGGCTGTCCCAGCAGATTGGAAAATCGCAAATGTAACGCCCCTATTTAAAAAAGGAGGCAGACAAAAAGCAGGAAACTATAGACGAGTTAGCCTAACATCTGTTGTTGGGAAAATGCTGGAGTCCATTATTAAGGAAGCAGTAGTGGGACATTTGGAAAAGCATAATTCAATCAAGCAGAGTCAGCATGGTTTTATGAAAGGGAAATCATTTTTGACAAATTTGCTGGAGTTCTTTGAAGATGTAACGAGCAGGTTGGATAAGGGGGAACCAGTGGATGTGGTGTATTTGGATTTCCAGAAGGCATTCGATAAGGTGCCACATAAAAGGTTACTGCACAAGATAAAAGTTCACGGGGTTGGGGATAATATATTAGCATGGATAGAGGATTGGCTAACTAACAGAAAACCGAGAGTCGTGATAAATGGGTCATTTTCTGGTTGGCAAACAGTAACTAGTGGGGTGCTGCAGGGATCGGTGCTGGGGCTTCAACTATTTACAATCTATATTAATGACTTGGATGAAGGAACCGAGTGTAATGTTGATGATAGAAAGATGACTAGAAAGCAAATTGTGAGGAGGGCACAAAAAATCTGCAAAGCCCAGTCAACATACCACGCTCGTGCGGTTTTTCTCCACTGAAAACTGGCGAGCTGGCTGTGCGGGAGATCCAGAGCGCCGCGCGGCCGCACGGCTTAAAGGACGCACTGGTGACATCGCATAAATGCTTGGGCACTTGAATAAGCAACACATCACAGGGCACAAAGTATGTCATTGATGTACAAGCTGTGCCTCCTATGGACGTTATCTTCATCACTGGGGAACTTTAACCCTTCGATGCATAATGGCTATTCAAAGGGTCCTGGCAGTCTTCCATTCAGTCTGTATAGACAAACAAAACTTGCCATTTAGTGGCTGCACATTTCAGCAGCCTTGGCTTTGGCACATGTAATGTATTTGCTTCATGGGTTCTTTGCTTAAGAATTCATGGCAACACATTGCTATTAAGAACTAGTTGGTTTATTAGCAAAATGTTTAACAGATTACCAGTTCATCCACCAAGCTCACAACCATCTGCCTCACCGTGGATCTCCCGAACCCAACTGGCTGGGGTTTTATTGAGTCTTGTGAACCATAATCATCATAGGCAGTCCCTCGAAGCGAGGATGACTTGCTGCCACGCCAAAAAGGGCTGAGTTCACAGCTGTTTCAATGACGGACCTAATATTCCAGGTCCTGAACTACATATTGAAGGACGGAAGATGCCTGTGCGTGGATTTTTTTAACGTGGGGTGGCCGTTGCACACCAGCCACCACACGGGCTTGACAGAGCTAGGTCTTGGTCCAGTGGCAAGGGTTAACCAGGACGACTGGAGACCAGCTCTGCTGCACGGACCTAGTGCGCACACACATTGCAGTGTGGGCTGGCCCATGCTGCCCCTGGGCCCTCGCCTCTTCTGAGCCCCGGTCACTTCCCTCGACAAATTCTTGCCACTCCTTCGCCCCTCCTGCTGTGCCTGCCCATACTGCAATCAGCGACCTGGCTTCGCAGCCGTCGCCCTCCTGCAGCAGCATGCGCTGCTCCCTGCAGGGGTACACCACCGCACGCTGCTCCCTCCAATGGCCCCGGCCTGCTGATGGTCAGGAAATCTTGTGAACATCACATGACTGGCTAAGCCACTCAACCAACCTACGGGCATACTCGCAGGCGCATACATTACAACATGGACTTTCCACATGGACTGCAGCGTTTCAATTAAGGCGGCTCACCACCAATGTTCCCCCAAGGTGCATGGCCGTGCAGTAATCTGAAAGATCCCATGCAGGCCGCTCACCGGCTTTCACATTGTAAATATCGCGCATGCGCAGAAATTTAAAGGGACCGTGCATTAACAGAAACAGGCCACGCAGAACAAAGCGCAGCTTCCAGGGAACATTGCTCACCACCAGCTTCGCAAGGGCAGCGAGGCATTGGCCGATAAATGCTGGCCTGGCTAGCGACGCCCACATCCCCAGAATTATTTTGTTTTGAAAAAATTAAACAAGCACAAGTAAAAGGAAGTGAAAAATGCTAATGTCACTGTTGGGTAAGGACCGAGGCAATGAATAGACAACCATTGTCCTTTATACAGTACGACAATCTAAATACTCACGGTCCTTATGACTGCCTTCTTCATCGGTGAATATATTGGTTTTCATGTTCCAAATAAATTGGTGACCCAGTAGCTGTGACTTGGCAGCTGCGCACAAGATGTACTCTCGTACATATCCCATCTAGAATATATTGTAAAAATGGTTACTAGAGCTAACAAATGAAAATGAAACGGTATAGGGATAAGTGCTCTTCATAGCTCTGACAACTAGCATAATGATACAAAAAATAACTATAGTAGAGACGATGATTTAAAAAAAAATATACATAAAACTGAAGATCAATATTCATTAATAAAAAAACTGTTTGATGGAGCAGCGCTTTATGATGATATTTTGGATGCGATTAACTTATGCCTGCGGTTTGAAAAGTTACCCTGCAGCTGGAATTCCCTCCCACACCTGGAATTCTACAGGACCCCCGCAGGCCAATTTCTACAGCTTGCACAAACGAGAACACATCTTCTGTGGCAAGTCTGCCCAGGAGGTAGGGGGCGGCAGGGGGGGCCAGCTCAATTTAAAGCGCTGGATACAAGTACTAAATATCTGCGGCGGGGGGTGAAATTGGCATTTTAGGCAGTTTACTGTGCTTACAAGTAATAGTTTCCGGTTAACAGGAGGCCATCTCGCCTGACTATACATCTAGCCAGGTGAGGCAGCTGGTGTTAAGCAGCAGCTAAGTGCCCCAGTATAGAAAGGACATTATCACAGAAAATTACAACACAGAAGGCGGCCATTTGGCGCATTATGTCCATGTCGGTCGAAAAAGAGCGACCCTGCCTAATCCCACCTTCTAACACTCGGTCCGCAGACCTGTAGGTCACAGCTCTTTGTGCACATCCGAGTACTTTTTAAATATGAAGGTTTCTGTCTCTACCATCCTCTCAGACAGAGAGTTCCAGGTATCCACTACTCCCTGGGTGAATTTTTTTTCCCCCTCATCTCCCCTCTAATCCTTCTACCAAGTACTTTAAATCTATGCCCCCTGGTTATTGGCCCCTCCGCTCAGGGAAATAGGTCCTTCCTATCCACTTTATCCAGGCCCCTCATGATTTTATACACCTCAATTAAATCTCCCCTCAGCTTCCTCTGTTCCAAAGAAAACAACCCCAGCCTATCCAATCTTTCCTCATCGCTAAAATTGTCCACATTAAAGCCATAGGGTATTGATTCACCAAGATAATGCCACGACATAGGAAACTATAGTTACAGAGAGAGACACGAGATACTGGAATTATTTTAACTAGAGCAGGCAAGGCTAAGAGGAGATTTAATGGAGGTGTTCAAAATTATAACGGGTTTTAAGAAGAGTGAATCGGCAAAGACTTTATTCTGGTTGGGGAAGTCAGTGACAAAGAGTCATCAGTTTCAAACTGCCAGTACGGGAGTGAGGAGAGTTGTTGGAGCACGGTATATTTTCCTATGGGAAGTGGTTGAGGTTAGCAACCATTGCATCTTTTAAGGGTAGAGCAGAAAAACATTTAAAAGACAAATATGCAGGTCTATGGAGAGAAAGATCAGTGGTATGAATTTTGGACTGCTCTAACAAAAGGATGGACCAAATGGCCTCCTTGTGTGCTGTTAACTTTAAGTAGCAGGTAACCAATATAAGGTACATCAAAACCAATGCACGGCAGTCTAAATCCGAATCACGTCAGGCCATACCAACCTTCTATTTTACAATACACAAATTTCATCCAATTGCTATTTGTGGGATCTTGCTGAACACAAAACAACTAGCCTATTTACTGTAATTTAAAGTAATTTATTGTAAGTGAAGTACTTTGGGACATTTCTGAGAGACACAATGAGGTATTATGTAAATGCATTGACCACTCGATCAGCTCCGCTGGGCAGGCCACATCGTTCGCATGCCAGACACGAGACTCCCAAAGCAAGCGCTCTACTCGGAATTCCTTCACGGCAAACGAGCCAAAGATGGGCAGAGGAAACGTTTCAAGGACACCCTCAAAGCCTCCCTGATAAAGTGCGACATCCCCACCGACACCTGGGAGTCCCTGGCCAAAGACCGCACTAAGTGGAGGAAGAGCATCCGGGAGGGCGCTGAGCACTGAGTCTCATCGCCGAGAGCATGTGGAAATGATGCGCAGGCAGCGGAAGGAGCGTGCGGCAAACCAGTCCCACCCACCCTTACCCTCAACAACTAGCTGTCCCACCTGTGACATGGACTGTGGTTCTCGTATTGGACTGTTCAGCCACCTAAGGACTCATTTTTAAAGTGGAAGCAAGTCTTCCTCGATTCCAAGGGACTGCCGATGATGATGATATAAATGCAGGTTTGTTTCTCTTTCTTTTTGGGGGAGAGCTGTCTGCCAAGCCAATGTACGGAGATGGCGAGATTAGAAAGGAATATAATGCTTGCTATACAACTTCGGTTCATGTGTTTGTTCGGCAGTTTGGGTTTGCGTAGAAGCCACAGATTACAAATCTACCCGTATGGAAACATGTGGTCCATTCCAGTTGGGTGCAGCTCACAGGGAAGGTTATGGAGTTAGGTCGCAGATCAGCCATGATCTCATTGAACAGCAGAACAGGCTCGAGGGGCCAAATGGCCTACTCCTGTGAAGGGGTTGACTTATGAAGAAAGGTTGAGCAGGTTGGGCCAGTACTCATTGGAGTTTAAAAGAATGAGAGGTGATCTTATTGAAACATGTAAGATACTAAGGGGGGCTCGACAAGGTGGATGCAGAGAGGATGTTTCCCCTCGTGGGGGAATCTAGAACTAGTTTCAGAATAAGAGGCCCATTTAAAACTGAGATGAGGAGGAATTTCTACTCTGAGAGTTGTAAATCTGTGGAATTCTCTGCCCCAGAGAGCTGTGGAGGCTGGGTCATTGAATGTATTTAAGGTAGACATTGAAGGATTTTTGAACGGTAAGGGGGTGAAGTGTTATGGGAAGTGGGCAGGGAAGTGGAGCTGAGCCCAGGATCAGATCAGCCATGATCGCATTAAACCGTGCAGCAGGCTCGAGGGGCCAGATGGCCTACTTCTCCTCCTATTTCTTCTGTTTCTGTTCCTATGAAAGTTGAAATCTGTAGAGCACAATATAATCAATAATCTGACACAAGTAAAATATGGAGATCCTCTCGCATTAATAGAAGGACCCAACAGAGCCTGCCCACTGTGGCTATGGAGTAAATATTTGACAAGTTTTCCCGCGATTCCTGTAACATGGACACTATTGCTAGCAGAGGGATCAAAACTAGCTTCAGGATAGGATCCTGCCCACAACAAATTTTTTGAGAAGTAAACTCAATGGGCCAAATTTCCCCAACCCCTTTTTCTGGTGCACTCACCCGAGGTATGTCGCTTTTGTCCGCCACCAAGCACGTCAAAAATCTTCCTCCCGATTCTGGCCGCTTCCCAGCCTTTCCTCAGTGGTGGTGTTGCGTGGCCAGTGGATTGGGGGCGGAGCCGGTCCCGGCGCTGAAAACAGTGCCGGGACCTCTGCACATGCGTGCTAAATTGTGCGCGCATGTGCAGTAAGCTCCTGGCAGCCCGAATCTGAGAGTGCACGCTGCAGGCTGTGTGGGAGGGGCCCGAAGCACACCGTCCCTAGCCCTGGCTTAATGGGCTCCCTCATCGGCGGTCCCACGTTCCCTAAGGTAGGACTTCTATTTTTTTTATTTGTTATTTATTGATTGATTGATTACTTATTACTTTAGTCTTGGTGCTTTAGGTGCAGGGTTCCTTCTATTTTTTTATTTGTTAATTAATTGCTTATTACTTTTTGTGTTTTGCTTAGTGCTTGGTGCAAATGTACTGCTTTGTTTAGTGCTTGGTGCTTTAAATGTATTTATGCTTCAAATGAACTTATGCTTCTTTAATGTTGTTATGAAGGTGTTTAGTGCTTTGCAAGGTCCCCTTCCCCCTCCTATCTCTGGCTGCCTACGCTGATTTCTTAATTCACCGCAGGGTTTTTCAGAACGTACACTTATGCTGGCCTAAGTTAGTTTGGAGTAAGTTTTAGCTGGCTAAACTTGCTTAAATGGCCAAAACAGGCGCAAGTGGCTGGTAATGCCCCCTTTTGAAAAAAAAACTGAATTAAAAAAAAACCTAATAAACTCACTTACACTGGAGCAACTTAAACAGGGAGAATTGCAATTTTTAAGTTACTCCAAAAAAATCTGGTTGCTCCAAAAAAAAAAATGGAACGACTCCTGGGGAAACTTGGGCCCAAACCTAACTTTTGTGTGTCAGAAGCAAGTTCTGAAACCCGCAATAACAAGAGAACAGAAAAGTCATTCTTTTAAAGAGAGATATGGAGCATTTTCCATTCATCTCTGAACCTTTCAGCTCCATGTGTAGGAAGCCAAACACCAGTGTGAACTGGCAAAATCCTTTCCCGTTTGTCCTTAACCAAACAAAGTGAATGCATTCCTTACCTTGTCATATCTGAGTGCTTGAACAATCTGTGGAATATAGAACAGAATTGCATCCTGTTTGAGAGAAAGATATGGGCCAGTGGTTAGGTCAGTCAAAATACACGGCTGGCAGAGATATGGTTTGGTTTAATGTCTTCAAATAAAACTCGAATATCTTCCAATAATTCCTTTAAACCCCCCCTCCCACCCACCTCTCCACACATTATCCCAACTCAACACAAAGCAGCACAATGCTGGAAACATGCAGCGAGATCTGTCAGCATCTGTGAAGAGAAACAATGCATTAACGTTTCTGGTGGAGGAGACCCTTCCTCAGAACTGGAGCTGGGAGATAAGCAAGGACTGAACAAAGGGGGGTGTGGGGGGAAAAGAGACAGATACCAGGTAACAGTGAACATCAGGTAATTCTGACTTTTATTACAAGAAGCCAATTAATGGGTTTTAATGGTCTGTGAATACATTTTTTTTTAAAAAAACGTTCAGATGCAAAATCATCTTAGTCTTGGCAGTTAAAAGATTTCAGATTTCCAGCATTTGCAGTTTTAAATTTGTTTAAAACTGCAAAACAGGTGGGCTGCTTTTAAGCATCTTATAGTTAAAAATGAACATGTATTTTGCCATGATTCTTGTGATCATCTCTTAACGTAATGTTCAGTTTGGGCTCCAATGACTCATCGGTAAAATGACTGCACGGTGAGAGGAGGACCTGCGCAGAGCAGCAAAGTCTGTGTTTATTGTTCCTTGGCTCATTTGCGCAGGGAGATTAGCCAATGAGATTAGGCGCCAGCACTGCTAAAAAAAATCCCAGCATGGTCTCTGTGTGTGTGTGTGTTTGTGTGTGCGTGTCTATGTCTCTCTCTGTCCCTCTCCCTGTGTGTGTGTCTCTCTCTCCCTCTCTGTCTGTGTGCGCGCGTGTCTGTGTGCGCGCGTGTCTGTGCGCGCGCGTGTGTCTGTGCGCGCGCGTGTGCGCATCTGTCTGTATGTGGAGGGGTGGTGGCAAGGAAAGGAAGAGCCTGCAAGTACTGCTCTCTTTTTTGTATAAGGATCAGGAAGAATATTTAACTCTTAGAATAGCAACTGGTTTCTTCATGGATAGACATTGTTTAAATGTTCTACTCTCAGACACCAGAACGAGTGCAGAAATAGTTATTCACAGGTCAGGAGCTGCTTCATTACAATAGTAACCAGATACAGGTGAAATAAACACGTAGATACAATCTATATAATTAAAGCTCTTGTATTTCACTTGCGCCCATCACACTTCAAAATGTCACATTTGCTGATTGGCTGATTTATAAAAAAAAGCAACAAATTTCATTCATAAAACTGCAACAAATCTCTGTTAATGGAACAATTGCCTGAATTGTGACAAGCTTATCTCCCATGGTGCTGTGCAAGGCGAGCTGGAGATCGTAACGTTATCAACAAAGTGTGACATGGAACAAAGTGTTACAGGACGCAACGTGTGATACCGGAAGCATGCAAGGCTTTTAATATATTTATAGATACCACAAGTCACAGAGCAATGAAGTTTCTGAAGTATTTCAGCCCCCGTTATGTTGCTCCTTACCGGAGGAAATGAACGCAGTACTTTTACAGCGTACTGTGCAGTCAGCGGGTGTGGCGGGTATAAACTTGAAAAGTACGAGAGGGCGGTTGGCGGGTCTGTGGGCGCCCAACACAAGATGTGGCTCAGCTCCGGGGCGTCAGCATCAATCGTGTGCCATGTGACCAAATGCTGCAAAACAAACGGCGGAGGTGGGGGAAAGTTTAAACCCACAAACAGAAAACTAAGTCTGGATATCAATGTCTGTACAAAATGAAAGACTTGCATTTAGATAGCGCCTTTCACGGCCACCGGACGCCTCAAAGCGCTTTACAGCCAGCCAATGAAGTACTTTTGAAGTGTAGTCACTGTTGTAATGTGGGAAACGCGGCAGCCAATTTGCGTACAGCAAGTTCCCACAAACAGCAATGTGATAATGACCAGATAATCTGTTTTTGTTCTGTTGATTGCTAATATTTCCGTTGGTTAAGAACATAAGAAACAGGAGCAGACCACAAGGTCCCTTGCTCCAAAGCTATCCCGGAACCAGCAACAGCTATATCTGAGATCATTTGGTTGGCAGTTCTGCAGGTGCAGGATAAGACGATTAAGATTGAGTCACCCCCATCCCCATTAGGCGTATAATCTTTCTTTATTACATTATTTCCACACATGCTGATATTAGGGTGGGCTGAACATCTCTAACTTATTTTGACAGGCAATCTCCCTAAATGTTCACATGTCTGATGGAGATTACTCATGCATAGTAGCTGTAACACTTTGCCCAAGGCAAGGGTGTTCCAGCTTTCTTGTCTTTGTTGCATTGGTGTGATCCACGGAGCTTTGGGGAACCACATATGAAGTTTAAATTCATGATCCCATTAATTTACATACAAGTTGTTGATCCTAGCAGATGTTAAGTGTTATGATTTAGGATTGATGCACCGCTGAGGTTAAAGTGTTAACAACTCCAAATCACCGGCCCACAAAATTCAAACAGGACAATCTAGTGAATAAGAAATAAAAAGAACTTGCATTGATATAGCACCTTTCAGGACCTCAGAATGTTCCAGAGCGCTTAACAGCCAATGAAATACGTTTTGAAGTGTAGTCACTGTTGTAATATAGGAGACGCGGAAGCCAATTTGCACACAGCAAGCTCCCACACACAGCAATGTGATAATGACCCGATAATCTGTTTCTTTGTTATGTTGATTGAGGGATAAATATTTACCACAAGACCTATAAAGTGCAAATATAACTAAGGCCATTTAGTACTGAGGGTAGGCCATTTAGGACTTGGGTAGGCCATTTAGGACTGAGATGAGGAGAAACTTCTTCACTCAGGGTTGTTAAGCTGTGGAATTCCCTACCACAGAGAGTTGTTGATGCCAGTTCATTGGATATATTCAAGAGGGAGTTAGATATGGCTCTTACGGTTAAGGGGATCAAGGGGTATGGAGAGAAAGCAGGAAAGAGGTACTGAAGGAATGATCAGCCATGATCTTATTGAATGGCGGTGCAGGCTCGAAGGGCCAAATGGCCTACTCCTGCACCTATTTTCTATGTTTCTAAGTTGCCAAGAGCCAGTTCTCCAGAGTTTAGGATTGCACGTGGCTCATGGGTTCCCAGCCTGAGGTAACTTTATTTTAACCAACTTTACAAAGTTACCAGAGATTGAGCAGTACGATTTGCAAGTGCTGCTAAGTGTTCTCTGCTGGTGAGACAACCAATGGACTAAATGCCACTTAGTGATGGGGTTCCCAGCAAGTTGAGCTCAGCAGATTCTGGCCCAAAAATACTTTGAGGAATTAGAATTTGGGGAATTTGTGCCATCTGCAAAGCACTAGTAAAATTAATATTCATATATAATCATAAAATAGTACAGCAAAGAAAGAGGCTGTTCAGCCCATCGAGTCTTTCAAAGGTCAATCTAGTTATTCACGCTCCCTTGCTCTTTCCCCATATCCCTGTAATTTTTTCCTTCTTATCCAATTACCTTTTGAGGAATTATTTAGTAAATGCTTACATATTTTTCTTTAATTGCTCCTCGCAGGCATTTTGAAAAATCTGAATCAGATGCTACACTAGCATAACGCTCTAACTTTTAAGATATGCAAACGGTTTAATATCAGAGAAGATGGTTAAGTTCTTATTTACTTTACTCCTGTCGTGTGAATTCCTACAGGTGCAATCAGGTTAATGCGGTCTTAATGGAAGAGAAGTTCAGCTACTGCACTACAGGGATCCTTGCATCTCAGGGGCTGAATAGACCTAAAGGAGTTTATGTAAAGAAACTCCTGTATTAGCAGCAAACCAGTGCCATGGCTCAATGATCTGACATTATTGTGACTGACAGGATATTGGTAACGTACAAGAAGTAAACAAGCTGCACTATTGTACAGGTTTTCCATGACTTAATTTAGAAGCACAGCACAGGAGGAGGCCACTTAGCCCATCGTGCCTGTGTTTTGTGGAATTAGTCCCACTCCCCTGCTCTTTCCCCATAGTACTGTAAAACAATTTCCTTCAAACATTTATCCAATTCTCTTTTGAATGTTACTTTCAGGCAGTGCATTAGAGATCGCCACAACTCGGCGTGTAAAATTTTTTTTTTCCACATGTCGCCTTTGGTTCTTTTGCCAATCGCCTTAAATCTGTGTCCTCTGGTTACCGACCCGTCTGCCACTGGAAACCGTTTCTCCTTGCTTACTCTATCAAAGCATTCATGGTTATGAACACCACTATCAAATCTCCTCTTCACCTTCTCGACTCCCAGGAGAATAACCCCAGCTTCTCCAGTCTCTCAACATAACTGAAGTCCCTCGTCCCTGATACCAATCTAGTAAATCTCTTCTGCACCCTCTCCAAGGCCTTGACATTCTTCCTAAAGTGTGGTGCCCAGAGATGAATACAATATGCCAGCTGAGGCCTAACCTGTGATTTATAAAGTTTTAGCGTAACTTCCTTGCTCTTGTACTCTATTCCTCTATTAATAAAGTCAGGGATTCTCTATGTTTTTTTTTTTAAAAACAGCCTGCACAACTTGTCCTGCTGTCTTCAAAGATTTGTCCATATACAACCCCCAGGTCTCTCTGTTCCTACACTCCCTTTGACCCTAAAGACTTATTAAACAATCCCTCAAACAGCCGGTTATGCCCAGAGTCTGCATGCTTTTAAAAATAAGCAGAGATCATCATCGGCAGTCCCTCGAAATCGAGGAAGACTTGCTTCCACTCTAAAAGTGAGTTCTCAGGTGGCTGTACAGTCGAATACGGGAATTACAGTCTCTGTCACAGGTGGGACAGACAGTGGTTGAAGGAAAGGGTGGGTGGGGAGTCTGGTTTGCCGCACGCTCCTTCCACTCCCTGCGCTTGTTTTCTGCATGCTCTCGGCGACGAGACTCGAGGTGCTCAGCGCTCTCCCGGATGCTCTTCCTCCACTTAGGGCGGTCTTTGGCCAGGGACTCCCAGGTGTCGGTGGGGATGTTGCACTTTATCAGAGAGGCTTTGAGGGTGTCCTTGAAACATTTCCTCTGCCCACCTGGGGCTCGCTTGCCGTGTAGGAGTTCAGAGTAGAGCGCTTCCTTTGGGAGTCTCGTGTCAGGCATGCGGACAATGTGGCCCGCCCAACGGGGCTGGTCAAGCGTGGTCAGTGCTTCGATGCTGGGGATGTTGGCCTGAGCGAGAACACTGACGTTGGTGCGTCTGTCCTCCCGGTGGATTTGCAGGATCTTGCGGAGGCAGCGTTGGTGGTACTTCCCCAGCGCTTTGAGATGTCTGCTGTATATGGTCCACGTCTCTAAGCCATATAGGTGCAATGTGAAGGGCCATGTCCATAGTGCAGAACACCATTGTAATATATGCACCTGTGAGTATACTCACAGGTTTGTAGTTGTGGCACCTCCTAGGCCGCCTGCAATTTCTGCTGTCTGGAAGGGTCCAATATTTGAAGGGGCTGCTCCTCAAATTCTGGTTGCACTTCAGTCCCACACTCCTGATCTTTGGGCACCCTGTGCGGAGTGGTAGGTCGGAAAGCTCCTCGTAGGACCGCTCCTGGGCACGGCCGAGGTGACCATCAATCGGTCCAGGCAACGGGCGGTCGAGGAGGCCGTTCAGCCCGACTGCCTGCCTCTCTTCCGTGGTTACATTCGAGCCAGGGTGTCCCTGGAGATGGAGCACGCAGTGCTTACCGGTACGCTCGCGGCCTTCCGCGAGAGAGGTGGGCGTCGGAGGGACTGGAATGCATCATCACCCCCGGCAACCAAATCTTGATTTATGTTCCTGGTTAAAAGTTAATTGGTTTAATTGTCAGTTTTAGTGCCCCCCCCCATTAATAAGGGGCATTTGATTTATGGTCTTACACAAAATAGAGCATTTGCATTGTGAGTGGCTTAGGCAGTCACGTGATGGTCACAAGATTCAATAAAACCCCGGCCAGTTGGAACTAGGTCATTCACGATGAGGTATGCGGCTGTGAGCCTGGTGAATGAACTGGTAACGTGTAGTTTGATTGTTAAACCTTCATTCATAAACCAACTAGTTCTTCATAGAAATAGAAAATGCTGGCAATCTCAGCAGGTCAGACAACATTTGTGGAGAGAGAAACAGAGTTAACGTTTCAGGTCAATGACCCTTCGTCAGAACTGGTGAATATTCGAAAAGAACAGATTCTTAAGGAGCACTGAAAGGGGGGGGGGGGAGGAAAAAACAAAAGGGAAGGTCTGATAGGGTGGCAGGCAGGAGAGATTAGAGAGACATAAGGGATGATGGGCCGAATTGAGATGGTAATGACAGAAGTTAGAAAAAGGTTAGTCTAGATAGGGTGTGAAAGGTGGAATAATAGTGCTTGATTGCAATGTGTTGCTATGAATTCGTAAGCAAGAACCCATAAAGCAAAAACATTACAACCACCAATAAAAGTAGCCAGATTAATCAGAAAGTAGTAATTGGGCGACACCAAGCTTGGTTTGTAACAGCCTGAAGGTTACAGGAAGAAAAGGAAACGGAAAGAATGGGGGAAGGTGAGGAATTCCAGTGTTCTGAGGTTCTGGGAAAGTAAGGGAGGAAGGGACTGTGCAATTAATTTCCTCCCAAAACTCCCAAGAGGAAGGGGAATAGTATGAAGCCTGAAATGCTGGCTGGGGATCAGAAGAATAAAATCAGCAACTGGGAAGCAGCAAAAGACCTCGTCAATGAGGTGATTTATGGCGTGAAACAAGCTAGGTTGATCGACAGGGTGTGATTTGTTACACAGCATTACCTAAAAGGCAGAAAAAGGAAGTTATTTGTTACAAGTGACCACCAGCGAGGGGGAAACACAGCACAAGAGTTAGGATTGGAGGCGAGGAAGACATTTAGGAGATGAGCTGAAGTACTGGACCGATCAGAGAAAAGGCTAGGCTGATCGAGGGATTGTTTAGACAGAGATGAGGAGAAATTTCTTCACTCAGAGGGTTGTGAATCTTTGGAATTCTCTGGCCCAGAGGGCTGTGGATGCTGGGTCTCTGAACATATTCAAGGCGGAGATAGATGGATTTTTGGAGTCCAGAGGAATCAAGGGATATGGGGATTAGGCGGAAAAGTGGAGTTGAGGTCGATGACCAGCCATGATCTTATTAAATGGTGGAGCAGGCTCGAGGGGCCGTATGGCCTACTCCTGCTCCCATTTCTTATATTCTTATGTTTACGTCCTTTCATCCGGAAAGACTCTGTGAATCCTTCGATACATCAGGCAGGCAACGAAATGATATATAATTGAAAATGCTTGAGTTGTCACCGGCTTGGGAGAGGGAAATAAGCAACAGCCAGGATTCTCAGTCTTGAAGGCTAGCAAATGACTTCTTCCGGGAACACTCGGCAGAACAAGATCAAATAGCCGGCCAACACTCATTTAGATTCATATCTGAACTACAGCCACTTGTGAGAGATACCAAAGGACTACCAGCAACTGCTAGGTGAGGAGGGGGGGGGAAATTGGACCCCCACCCCCGCAAAAAAAAAATGCCCTTTTATCACCCTACACCATTATTGCCTTCATCATTCCAATATCTTGAAAGCCTGTCAGAATCAAACAAGCACACAAACTGAACAGAGCACAAGTCCTAACAGATGAGCAATGTTTAACTCGTTTTTCCCCAGAATATTTGTTCAATACTACACAATTGCAAAAACACTGATCATATGCAAAAAAAAAGTGAATATATTGCAAACCAAAGTATATGTAAGGAGTTAAATTTTCAAACAAATAGTTTAGCTCAGGGCACTTTAAACCGCCCATACTTATCAAACGCTTTCACTGCAATCTATTTTCAGTGGATCATAAATCTGTCATTTTCCCCATTATAAATTAAACGGTCATTCTTTTAACTAATAATTCCCAGAATGTTAAGTGCATAATGTAGAGTTTATTCTCGACAGGTATTTAAAAAAAAAATATTCCCCTGGATGTGGGTCGACGATATATTTCCAAGTCAGGATGGTGTGTGACTTGGAGGGGAATTTTCAGGTGATGGTGTTCCCATGCGCCTGCTGCCCTTCCCCTTCTAGGTAGTTGAGGTCGCGGGTTTGGAGGTGCTGCAAAGAAGCTTTGGCGAGTTGCGAGTTTCAATGAGTTCCAGGCAAGTCAACAAGTTCCCTTTAAACTTTCTAAATGCCAAAGCAAAGATTACAGAACAAGGACAACAAGTCCAGATCTCACTATCTTACCGCACCTCAGATATTCAGAAGTGAAAGCATGCAAACATATACATTGTTAGATAGGACCATAGGAACAGGAGGAGGCCATTCAGCCCCTCGAACCTGTTATTATAGGAACAGGAGGAGGCCAATCAGCCCCTCGAGCCTGTTCTGCCATTCAATGAGATCATGGCTGATCTGCGGCCTAACTCCATATACCCGCCTTTCGCCCATATCTCGTAACAGAAAGCTATCAATCTCCGATATAAAATTAACAACTGATCTAGCAGGAATTGCCGCTCGTGGAAGAGAATTCCAAACTTCTATCACCCTTCGTGTTTCATAATTTCACTCTAGAAAAGTCTGGTTTTATTTTTTTAGACTGTGCCCCTTAGTCCTAGAATCCCCAACCTGAGGAAATAGTTTCTCTTTATTCACCCTAAATGTTCCTCTTAATATCTTGAAAACTTTGATCAGATCACCCCTTATCCTTCTAAATTCCAGGGAATACAACCCTAACCACCAGGCTTTCTGCCAATCTCCCGCCTGAGTTATGGAGGGAGATTCGGGAACCCGAAGAAATTCTACCCACCTGTTGCTTTCTATCCCTTCGGCTAGTTTCGTACCCATTCCCAAGATTGATCCTGAACCCCTACTGCTTTGAGCTCAACTAATATAGTCGGATACAACATACTATGATTTGTCCTGTGGATGGAATGATCCCCAACATACAGAAGCTTCATTTCAGTTGTTGAAATCCAAGTTTTATGGAACGTTGGCTTCTCAGGCAGAATGTAACGAGGTGAACACGCCCAGCCAGTTGCTGTATCCTTCTTGGCATTCTCACAAGGTTGACTGGAAATCTTGGGGTCAGAGTTATCTACAGGAACTGTCGAAAACATGCTCAACAAGCAACTCTACTTTACAAAATGCCGCTAGTCTCGTCCCTTGTACCTCGGGCGTCAGGTGAGTATACTTTGGATAACGATCAAGAGTACAAAAAAAGCAGAAAGATAAACTTTGGCTTTGCAGAAATATGTCAACGGGCGAGTAAAATTACTCCATATCTGATACTTAAACATGCCAGGTAATAAGCATTTATACATTTTTTCACACTGCCGTTTGTGAGAGCTTGCTGTGTGCTGATTGGCTGTCATGCTTCCTACACTACAGCAGTGACTATATTTCAAAAGTACTTCATTGGATGTAAAGCACTTTGGGACATCGGTGGTTGTGAAAGACGCTATATTTAATAAGGAGATGAGGAGGAATTTCTTCTCAGAGGGTGGTGAATCTTTGGAATTCTCTACCCCAGAGAGCTGTGGAAGCGGAGTCATTGAATATATTCAAGGCTGAGATAGACAGATTCTTGAACTATAGGGCAGTCAAGGGTTATGGGCAGAGGGCAGGAAAGTGGAGTTGAGGTCAAGATCAGATCAGGCATGATCTTATGGAATGGCGGAGCAGGCTCGAGAGGTTGTATGGCCTGCTCCTGTTCCTATTTCTTATGGTCTTATAAATGCAAGTCTTTCTTTTTTTTTGCATTTTTTTCCATGAAATAATCGCTCATAATTTATTCCAGTTTCAAATTAAACCGTTCCCCATTTTCTCCTGCTTACATTTTTAAGCTTTAGTACAAATGTCCAATAAGGACAGCTATTTAGGCGGCATCCATTTAACGTCCATATCCTTACCCGAATGGCTTCTGGGACATCACTAACGGCTCCAGGATCCAACCTCACCAAACGAGTTACTTCTGCTCCTATGGCTTCAGTGTTTTTAAATCTGGCAAATGCAAAATGTTTGACGAACGGGTGTAAATTATCGATAAATCTAATACACAGTTCAATAAAAGAGGCAAGATTATTCAGCTATAGATGCAATATTCCGCATCCTTCAAACAGGATCAATTTGCGGTGGCATTGATCACAGACCGTATGGGATCTGGAGTATGGTCACATTGATGCTTTTGTGGTCTTGCTGTAGAGAAAACTCACAAACAGTTTGTCTTTTGCTGTAGAACACATGACTATCTCAACGTATGTGACATGCCTCATGGATTTTGTGCACCATGCAGGTTTAGAGCCATGCAAATGAAAAGTGGCACGATGGAATTACCATTCGGCCCAACTAGTCCATGCCGGTTTTATGCCCCACATTAGCCTCCTCCCACCCATCAGCATATCCTTTTGTTCCTTTCTCCCTCATATGATTATCTAGCTTCCCCTTAAATGGATCTGTGTTATTTGCCTCAACCGTTCCTTGCGGTAGTGAGTTCCACATTCTAACTACTCTCTGGGTAAAGATATTTCTTCTGAATTTAAAAAAAAGTGTTCATGGGATGTGGGAAAGCCAGCATTTATTGCCCATCCCTAATTGCCCCTTAAGGTGGTGGTGGTGAGCCGCCTTCTTGAACCGCTGCAGTACGTATAGTGAAGGTGCTCCTACAGTGCTGCTAGGGAGGGAATTCCAGGATTTTGACCCAGCGACGATGAAGGAACGGCCGATATATTTCCAAGTCAGGATGGTGTGTGACTTGGAGGGGAACGTGGAGGTGGATGGCGTTCCCTTGCGCCTGCTGCGCTTGTCCTTCTAGGTGGTAGAGGTCACATGTTTGGGAGGTGTTGCCGAAGAAGCCTTGGCGAGTTGTTGCAGTGCATCTTGTCGATGGTACACACTGCAGCCACGGTGCGCCGGTGGTGGAGGGAGTGAATGTTTAATGTGGTGGATGGGGGGGCCAATCAAGTGGCTGCTTTGTCCTGGATGATGTCGATTTTCCTATTAGATTTATTAGTGACCATCTTAGATTTATAGCACCTAGTTCTGGACTCCCCCACAATGTATGTGTTGTGAAAAATGTAGTGCATCCAGTTTCAAAGCTTATTTAAGCATTTGCACTTAAAAGGAAAACGTGTGGATTGCACTAGCATTGGATCAATACCCATACTGTGGGGAAGAACATAATAGAGAACCTGTATCGAGTGGTAACATAGCAGACAGAAAAAATATATGGCTAGCATCACTATTTTAAGTTACAGTGTGTATATTAACTGGTTGACTTCTGTATAAGTTACAGTATATGTACAGTTGGATCCAGCAGCAACACTGCTTCCAATTAACACGCACAACCTAAAGTGATAATGCAAAGATTTAATCAGTCTGGCCCAATTACCTGGTAGGTAGCTCTATGGCCAAGTAAGGCGAGATGCTCCAGGCCAGATTGACATTGTCCTTCCACTGCTTCTCATTCAGACTGATGTACTTTGACCGCCAATTTGCAATGCTCGCTTCTCCTGCCTGGTCCATTGCCAACTCAGGGGACGAGAGAGGGTTATACCATGTGGTGAGGCGCTCAATCTCGCTTGCCTAAATAGTGAAAACAAAAGTAATCATTCTTGGTAAAAAATTTGATTACAATTAGATGCTTCTTTAAAAATTCATCCTGAATGCTGCTGCAGCACTGAAATCATAGAATGATACAGCACAGGAGGCCATTCGTCCCATCGTGCCTGTGCCAGCTCTCCATTAGAGCTATTCAATTAATCCCACTCCCCACTGCTCTTTTCCCATATTTATACAATTTGCGTTTGAAAGTTACTATTGAATCTGCTTCCACCCCCCTTTCCGGCAGCGCGTTCCAGATCACAACAACTCGCTGCGTAGAAAAATGCTCCCTCATGTCACCTCTAGTTCTTTTACTAATCACCTTAAATCTGGGTCCTCTGGTTACCGCTCCTACTGCGCTGGAAACAGATTCTTCCTATTTATTCATTGAGCCGAACCAATGTAAAATATAGTCTGCTCCTAATAATTTAGCCATTTAAAAAAAAAATAGAACTATCTAACAATTGGAATTAAGAAACTTTGAATTAAGAGTAGACTATTTCATAAAGTGGTGTGTCTGTGTGTGTGTATGTGTGTGTGTGTGTGTGTGTTCTTATACGGATGTGTGATCTATAATTATATACATTAGACTAGTTAGGTAATTATCCTCCTCTATAATTCAAAGTAGAAAGTCAGATAGTCTTGAAATCATATTGACATTCAAATCACAATGGTGTTGCACTACATAACTGCACTGATTGATTTCACAGATTTCAAAGCAGAGATGAATAATGGAATGGTTATGACATACTGGTTCTCTACAGTGACCCGAGGCAGTGGAGATGAGCCTGCAACATGTACAGATTAGACTAGTTAGATAATTACTCTCCTCTATAATTTAAAACTTAGCCGTATGAAGTTGGAACGATGTTGGTGGAGCAAAACCGACCCGATTTGGGGAAGTAATGGTTCGTAAATTGAGGCCCCACAAGTTCCGGGTTTAGGTGTGCACTACGTATGCGCCTAAAACCAGCACTTGCGATCGGGAGAAAGGCCTTCGCGGGGCAGAGATCCGGGCTATTTGCCCAACTAATATCCTTCAAACTCTTATGCCTGGTTACCAGTGTAAGAGTTTTAAAAGATAGAAAAATAAATTTTATGACTAATTGTTATTAAAAGTGTTATTAAGACTAAGGGTTATTAAAAACCCTGTCCATTAAGGTAAGTTTATTTTTAAGACTATTAAAACATGTTAAAAAAATTCAAAAAAGTATTTTATTTCCTTAAACATTTAATTTAATTAAATTTCTATTAATTTTAGATAAGTGAGGTGTTTTTTTTTAAATTTATGTATTGTGCTTTTTGTTTCTGGTGGTATTCCCATTCACAGTAATGGGAGCTCCTTACAAAGGGGACTCACCATTACCATCAATGAGAATACTACATTGTGATTGGTGGTCCAGGCCCACATGATCCCAGGATACCCCTACGCTCCTGGGATACACGGGCCTCTGCGCTGGGCTTTGCATCTAGGTCTCGGAGCGCAAGTGTTCGTTCCTCCAGGACCGCCAGCTACTTTTGTAATTTCTTTTGTGGTCGGAGGCATCCGCCCGCAGGAAGCCTCCAAACGCAATTTCTGGCTCAATATATGGTAATGCATTAAACATCAAAAATGTTTTCTATACATGTACGTGCATGTGTAATATATAAAATGTAAGATCTTTTGACGATATTGATGAGCCTCAAGTGAAGTTCAAGCAAACGCTCCTGTGAAGCATCTTGGAATGTTTTACTACATTAAAGGCACTATATAAATGTAAGTTGTTGTATCTGGATCAGTTCCTATCGAGTGGAGGGTAGCCAATGTAACCCCACTTTTTAAAAAAGGAGGGAGAGAGAAAACAGGGAATTATAGACCGGTCAGCCTGACCTCAGTAGTGGGTAAAATGATGGAATCAATTATTAAGGATGTCATAGCAGCGCATTTGGAAAATGGTGACATGATAGGTCCAAGTCAGCATGGATTTGTGAAAGGGAAATCATGCTTGACAAATATTCTGGAATTTTTTGAGGATGTTTCCAATAAAGTGGACAAAGGAGTACCAGTTGATATGGTATATTTGGACTTTCAGAAGGCTTTCGACAAGGTCCCACACAGGAGATTAATGTGCAAAGTTAAAGCACATGGGATTGGGGGTAGTGTGCTGACGTGGATTGAGAACTGGTTGTCAGACAGGAAGCAAAGAGTAGGAGTAAATGGGTACTTTTCGGAATGGCAGGCAGTGACTAGTGGGGTACCGCAGGGTTCTGTGCTGGGGCCCCAGCTGTTTACATTGTACATTAATGATTTAGACGAGGGGATTAAATGTAGTATCTCCAAATTTGCGGATGACACTAAGTTGGGTGGCAGTGTGAGCTGCGAGGAGGATGCTATGAGGCTACAGAGTGACTTGGATAGGTTAGGTGAGTGGGCAAATACGTGGCAGATGAAGTATAATGTGGATAAATGTGAGGTTATCCACTTTGGTGGTAAAAACAGAGAGACAGACTATTATCTGAATGATGACAGATTAGAAAAAGGGAAGGTGCAACGAGACCTGGGTGTCATGGTACATCAGTCATTGAAGGTTGGCATGCAGGTACAGCAGGCGGTTAAGAAAGCAAATGGCATGTTGGCCTTCATAGCGAGGGGATTTGAGTACAGGGGCAGGGAGGTGTTGCTACAGTTGTACAGGGCCTTGGTGAGGCCACACCTGGAGTATTGTGTACAATTTTGGTCTCCTAACTTGAGGAAGGACATTCTTGCTATTGAGGGAGTGCAGCGAAGATTCACCAGACTGATTCCCGGGATGATGGGACTGACCTATCATGAAAGACTGGATCAACTGGGCTTGTATTCACTGGAGTTCAGAAGAGTGAGAGGGGACCTCATAGAAACGTTTAAAATTCTGACGGGTTTGGACAGGTTGGATGCAGGAAGAATGTTCCCAATGTTGGGGAAGTCCAGAACCAGGGGTCACAGTCTAAGGATAAGGGGTAAGCCATTTAGGACCGAGATAAGGAGAAACTTCTTCACCCAGAGAGTGGTGAACCTGTGGAATTCTCTACCACAGGAAGTAGTTGAGGCCAATTCACTAAATATATTCAAAAGGGAGTTAGATGAAGTCCTTACTACTCGGGGGATCAAGGGGTATGGCGTGAAAGCAGGAAGGGGGTACTGAAGTTTCATGTTCAGCCATGAACTCATTGAATGGCGGTGCAGGCTAGAAGGGCTGAATGGCCTGCTCCTGCACCTATTTTCTATGTTTCTATGTTTCTACATGGTTCCTGCTTTGTAACACACTCCAACCTACATGCTATTTTCCTCTACTGACTGATTCTCGAGTTCTGTAAATATTTAGGATTAATCATTTAAGTTTTAGTGGAAATAGACCATTAATATTGCATTGTCATGTGGTGTGATTCTAGCCTTTATCTTCAAAAAATATACTCACGACCCAAATGAAGACCAAAAGAAAGACTTGGATTTATATAGCGCCTTTCACAACCATCAGACGTCTCAAAGTGCTTTACAGCCAATGAAGTACTTTTGGAGTGTTGTCACTGCTGCAATGTAGGAAACATGGCAGCCAATTTGCGCACAGCAAGCTCTCACAAACAGCAATGTGATAACGACCAGATCATTTATTTTGAAAGATAAATATTGGCCGGGACACCAGGGATAACACCCCTGCTCTTCTTCGAAATAATTTCATGGGATCTTTTACTTCCACTTGAGAGCGCAGACAGGGTCTCAGTTTAACGCCTCATCCAAAAGGCGGTACCTCCGACAGTGCTGCACTCCCTCAGCACTGCACTGGAGTGTCAGCCTAGATTTTTGTGCTCAAGTCCCTGGAGTGGGACTTGAACCCACAACCTTCTGACTCAGAGGCGAGAGTGCTGCCCACTGAGCCACAACAATAATTATCCAAGGTTCATAAATGCAGCGTGCATCAATTCAGTGATTTCTGAAAGAATAGGGACCAATATTACTTCCCTCCCAGTCCTGGGTCTTGGCTGAAGTAACAATGGCAAAGTAAAAAATAAAGGAAAATGAATGTCAGAGAGGTGATATTGTAGAGGTATACTACTGTGTTAACAATACAGAAATGATAAATCTGGAAAATGACTTTAAATTAAATTGCAGCAGTAAGGTGAGGAGCAAAAGGTTAAAACTAGTAAAAGACTAATTTTGGACTGATATCAGGGAAACAAAGATCGAGCAACACGAAGTGGACAGAGTAGAATCCTGGATAGAGTCGTGAAGGCAAAAACACACAAATGATTTAAAAACCAATTGAATAATGCAATGAAGGGCTCTTGAGGGGCATTCTCAATGAATGAACTAAGAAAGGCCACAGGGCCTTCCTCACCCATAACTATCTTGTGAAAACAGAAAACTGGATTCTAGAAAATATTTAGATGTTGCATTATCGATAACAATTGACAGTGGGGATAAAAGTCACTTTTTAAAAAGCCATCAAAACATGTGTTAATATACCGGCACATCATTACTGTTTGTTAAACTGCGACCAGCCATGAAAGCAAAAGGCTTAATGAAGTAGTGTGTAAAGCCACTCCCTGGCTGCGGAGTCTAGAACCAGGGGTCACAGTCTCAGAATAAGGGGTCGGCTGTTTAGGATTGAGATGAGAAGAAATGTCTTCACTCAGAGGGGGGTGAATCTTTGGAATTCTCTACCTCAGTGGGCTGTGGAAGCTCAGTTGTTGAGCATATTCAAGGCAGAGATCGAGAAAGCAGTTAATAAGGCTTACGGGATTTTGGGCTTCATAAAAAGAGGCACAGAGTACACAGATGGTTCCTCGCAGGTCGGGGCCTCGCTGTGGGCTGGGCCGCCACACCTCCGCTCTTTTTACGGCCTGACCGTCTGCAGATGGTTCCTCGCAGATTGCAGAGAGATGTGATCGGGGCCAAAGAGCGGCGTGAGTTCGGGGCCCAGGAGAGGCGAGAGCCCAAGAGAACACTGCGATGTGTTCGCACTAGGTCCGTGCAGCAGAGCTGGTCTCCCGTCGTCCTGGTTAACCCCTGCCACTGGACCAAGACTTCACTCTGCCAAGCCCGTGTGGTGGCTGGTGTGCAACGGCCACTACATGTTAAAAAAGTCCAGGCACAGGCATCTTCCACCCTTCAACATGTAGTTCAGGACCTGGAATTTTAGGTCCTTCATTGAAACACCTGGTGAACTCATCCCTTTTTGGTGTGGAAGCAAGTCATCCTCAATACGAGGGATCGCCTAAGAGTAGTACAAAAATGTGGAAATTATGATGAACCTGTATAAAGCACTGGTTTGGCCCCAACCTGATTGAGTATTGTGTCCAATTATGGGCACCGCACTTTAGGAAGGGTGTGAAGGCCTTAGAGAGTGCACAGAAAAGATTTACAAGAATGATTCCAGGGATGAGGGACTTCAATTACCTTAACAGACTGGAGAAGCTGGAGTTGTTCTCCTTGAAGCAGAGAAGATTGAGAGGAGGCTTGACAGAGGTGTTCAAAATCATGGGGGGGTCGGGAGATAGAGAGAAACTGTTCCCATTGACAGAAGGGTCGAGAACCAGAGGACACAGATTTCGGGTGATTGACAAAAGAACTATAGTCGACGCAAGAAAAAAATTTTTTTTTTACGCAGCGAGTGGTTAGGATCTGGAATGCACTGCCTGAAAGTGTTGTGGAAGCAGACTCAATTTTATCTTTCAAAAGATAGTTGGATAAGTATCTGAAGGAAAAATACTTGCAGGGCTACGGGGAAAGGGACAAGCGGAGAGTTGGCAAGGGCTTGACGGGCCGAATGGCCTTCTTCCATGCTGTAACTATTCTATGATAGATTTTTGGATATTCAGGGAATTAAGGGATATGGGGATAATGCAGGAAAGTGAAGTTGAGGTCGGAGATCAGCCATGATCTCACTGAATGGCAGAGCAGGCTCCAGGGGCCAAATGGCCCACTCCTGCTCCTATTTCTTATGTTCTTTTTCTCAACTACTCTGATAAGAACAAAAGAAATAGGAGCAGGAGTAGACCATTTGGCCCTTTGAGCCTGCTCCGTCATTTAATAAGATCATGGCTGATCTGATCTTGGCCTCAACTCCACTTCCCCGCCCTTTCCCCGTCATGTATTGATGCTTGGGTCACTAGATACCAGGGGACGCCACTGTCGGAGGTCATCGGGCTGTACGCGTATGTGCGGGGGCCCTGGTATACAAGTGCTGGTACCATGTCTTGTAGTCACTTTGGGCGCGAATAAAGTGGACCAGGTTTACACCTGAGTGAGTTTACAGTAACAAGTCTTTTGAGTCATTATATACATAGCAATCCCCATAACCCTTGACTACCTTATCGTTCAAAAATCTGTCTATCTCCACCTTAAATATATTTAAAGACCCAGCCTCCACAGCTCTCTGGGGCAGAGAATTCCAAAGATTCATGACCCTCCTCTGAGAAGAAAAAATTCCTCCTCATTTCCATTTTAGACGGGCGGCCCCTTAGCCTGAGACTATGCCCTCTAGTTCTAGATTCCCCTACGAGGGGAAACATTCTCTTTGCATCTACCCTGTCAAGCCCCCTCAAAATCTTACACGTTTCAATAAGATCACCTCTCATTTTTCTAAACTTCAATGAGCTTAGGACCAACCTGCTCAACTTTTTTTCACAAGACAACCCCTTCATCTCAGGAATCAACTGAGTGAACCTTCTCTGAACTGCCTCCAATGCAAGTATATCCCTCCTTAAATAACCAACTCACCAGTAAAGACAGTAGAAGTGTGCGCCGTTTCATGTAGTACTTGTGTAGCTGAGTACCGCGGTTAGTCTTCTTTGACATGCCTGATTGGAAATAATCAAACATTTTAATTAGCTTACATAGAATAACACAAGAATACTGTGTATACACAGCCCTGGACAACAACTTCAGACTATCAAGGGCACATTAATGCCTTTCTGAAGCACACCGAGATTTCCTACTTGCAGTATGCTTCTTTTAAGATACTTCTGGCTAACTCTGCATGAGCTTAAAGTAGATATTAAAATTAATGTTTTGCTTAAACATTGTTTAAATTACAATCACCTCTGGAGAGATAACGAGCAAGTACCCAATCATGCAATGAAATGTATTTAAGTGGTCTCGTTGCATGCACTGGTCTACAGAGAAGTTGCTAAAGATCCTCGTACCCGTTATATGATCGGAATACAAAATGGACAGCGATAGAATAATCAAACGGCGGCACTAAGCAACAAGAATGTCGCACCTACAGCATGGAAAGCCTCATTCATGCTCCAAAAAATAACTAGGGGAAATGCAGTTCCGATATATAGTTTAAAATGTTTCCATTTGCAAACATCACCTGATTTTTTGGAGATAGTTGACATTCCACTGGACAGGGGGTAGGTATTGATCCAGCCTTGTGCAGATTGCTGCCGTGATCCAACAGCAACGTCAAGATTGTTCCTCGAATCGGCCACAGTTATAACAGACAGGTTATTCACAGAGGGATCCTGGTTGTCTGAAGAATAGTTTTCCATTTGTAAACTTTATGCCCAATATTTTTCTGTGCACCACAATAAAACGGCAACAACTTTTTTTTTTCCAAACAAAATTGCAGGCGAGAGAATACAAGCAATTGGACAGCATTAGTACATGGCAGTCGAGCTGTTAAATAGCAATTTCTTGAGGTCATGAAACTCTCTTCACTGAACAATGGCTTCCTTATGGCTGCACGATTATTAGTGCATTTGCAGCGAGAGAAAAGATTAACTTCTGCCCCTTCTCTTCGGATGGCACTGACTTATGTCGGGGACCAATTTCTCAGGCACGACTAGACCGGTCCTGGTACTTTGCCCGAGCTGCTGTTCTTTACACATGTGCCCTAATATCAAGTGTCAATCAGCAAATAGCCTACGAGGGCATCACACCATTCTTCCCCCACCCGATTTCCACACACACCATGCGCTTGCCTGCACTGTATTGTGCCAGGAGGGGAAACCCTCCCTGACCAGGGATGCTGAGCCCAATTGTAGCATCTCTCCTGGCATCTGGCTGAGTTCAGCCAACTCAGTACAAGATCAGAGCTCCTGGGTCTATCTGGCTCAGTAGCACACTGTGCAAGCGTGGTGGTTTGTAACACGTCAATTTTTTCGATGGGGCATATTTCAACTGGACATACCAGCGATTTTGCTTGTAAGAGTACATCAATATGTTTTATTGTAACAGCGGCAGGCAGTATGAACACAGTCTGGTGTGGTCCTAAAGGATAGTATCATCTTGAGAGTTTTTTGGTATACTGAATGCAGAAGTCGTTATAATGGGAATCAAAAGCAGAATTCTGATGACAGAATGTACATCTGCGCTCAGCGCTGTAAGTATATGCAGCAGCCATTACCATTACTGAACTCAACTTTCCCCGAGTTCTGAAGTCAAGCACAAACCACCCAAAACCAGTCACTCAACACCAGAAAATAGGAGGTAAAATATGGCCGGTTAGAACATTAACCGAAACAAGTAACAATGCGTTGCCTGAAAGGGTGGTGGAGGCAGACTCAATCACTGCTTTCAAAAGGGAGTTGGCCAAGTACCCGAGGGAAAAACATTAGCAGGGCTACGGGAAAAGGGTGAGGGAGTGGGACTAGCTGAGCTGCTCTTGCAGAGAGCTGGCCCGGGCTCAACGGGCCGAATGGCCTCCTTCCATGCCATGACCATTCGATGATTCAATCAGAACTGACTGGCTCCCAGGTCTCCAACCCCTCTTTTGCATCCTCAATTGTAGCTCGGCCATTTGGGGAGGGAGGATAAACGAGGGACGAGACTATTCCTGTTGCCTCAGGTATCACTGCTGTGGGCTCACTTTTTCATGAACATGGATTCATAAAATCCAAATTAGTTGTGGACAAAATCAAATGGTTTGGGGGCAGGGAGGAGAAAAGTGAGTTGATTCTGATGTGCAGCCAAGAAATGACAACCGGAACTATATATTATCCTCTCAGTTGGGGTGGGGGATGGAACAGCAGCAAGATAAAACTGAATACCAAGAGTTAGGTTCTACTGGATGAAAAACAGAGAGACGCACATATTTCTAGCAAGGTCAAACTAAAAGAGTGAAGTTCGAAGAATTCAAGAGGTTGTAAATCACTGTGGCACGCCAAGCAACAAAGCAAACGGATTGCTGTATTGTATCGTTAAAAAGATGGGAGCATAAATTAGAGGACGTCACGCTGAAAATGTACACTGACCTGACCTTGAGTGCTTTACCCTATTTTGGTCACCAAGTCATAAAGGCCATGGTGGCAGGGCAGAGGGAAACCACAAGAATGATCCATAGCCCCAGAGGATTAAAGTATAACAAACCACTGGAGAAACTTAGGCTCCTCATGAGGTCAATGAGAGGGGGACAAAAGTATATACAGTATTAATAGTATAGAAAAGGTCAATTTACGGCTTGAAGTTAAACCATGAACGTCAATCAAGAGAACTCGGGTTCAAACTGGTGAAAGATAAATTTCGGGCCAATGCCCCAAAGAACCATTAGCATTCGGAACAGAGCTCGGAGTAGGGTAGTGGGAGAAAAAAAGCACAGACTTGTTTAACAAACAGTAGGGGACAGTATCATTAGGGAGATAGATACAGTTCTCTGCAGCCGAGAGCATGAGCCCCGAAGGCTGTGTTGCCTGCCCGGTGCCAGGGTTAAGGACATCTTCCTCTGGGCTGGAGAGGAACTTAGAGTGGAAGGGGGAAGGTCTAGTTGTCGTGGTCCACGTGGGAACCAACGACATAGCTAGGACAAGGAAAGAGGTTCTGCTGAGGGAGTATGAGCAGCGAGGGGCCAAATTAAAAAACAGAACCACAAAGGTAATAATCTCTGGATTACTACCTGAGCCACGAGCGAATTTGCATCGGGTAAATAAGATCAGAGAGTTAAACACGTGGCTCAAAGACTGGTGTGGGAGAAATGGGTTCTGGATCGTGGGACACTGGCATCAGTACTGGGGTAAGAGGGAGCTGTTCCGTTGGGACAGGCTTCACTTACACCGTGCTGGGACTAGGAGCCTGGCGAATCGAATAGCTAGGGCTGTAGAGAAGGCTTTAAACTAATTAGTGTGTGGGGGGGGGGGGGGGGGGGGGGAGGGTGAGGGTTAGGGGGAGAATTCAGGTGAGCGAAAATTTAAAAAAATCAAAGAATAAGGGGAAGGCACTGGGGGAAATGAAAACCAGAGCATGCCAGGAAGGGACAGAATGTATAAACACAAAGGTGAATCAGAAAGTTGGGTCAAATCGGGAAAAAATGGTAAAAAACACAAATTTAAAAGCTCTTTATCTGACGGCACGTAGCGTTCGTAACAAAATAGGCAAGTTGACGGCACAAATGGGTATGATCTGACAGCCATTGCAGAGACGTAGTTGCAAGGTGACCAGGACTGGGAACTAAATATTCAGGGGTATTTGACAATTCGGAAGGACAGACAGAAAAAAAAAGGAGGTGGGGTAGCACTGTTAATAAAGGATGAGATCAGTGCATTAGTGAGAAACGATATTGGCTCAGAAGATCAAGATGTTGATCAGTTTGGGTGGAGATAAGGAATAATGGGCCCAAGTTTCCACAAGAAAAAAAACGGGCGCCCCTCCGAGCTGGGCGCCCGTTTTTCGCGCCTAAAACGGTGCCTAAAAAAATCCTCGGTATTCTCCACCTACTTACAGGTCCTCTGGCCCTCGGCGCAGCCAGCACGAGCTGTGGGGGGGCGAAGCCAGGTCCCGGCGCTGAAAACAGTGCCGGGACCTCTGCACATGCGCGCTACAGTCGGCACGCAAGTGCAGTAGCTCCAGGCGCTGAACTGTGTGGGAGGGGCCCGAAGCACGCAGCCCCTAGCCCTGGCTGAATGGCCTCACTGGGGCTGCGTGAATGAGGCTCCTCCCACGGCCAGCTCCTGCTCCCCCCCCTGACCAGACACCCGCTTCCCCCCCCCCCCCGCCGACCAGACCCACTCCCCCCCCCCCCCCCCCGACTGACCCGACCCGCGCTGCTGTTCCCCGACCCGACCCCCCCTCTCTCTCTCCACCCCCTCTCTCCCTCTCCCTCCTCTCCCTCCTTCCCCTCTCTCTCTCTCTCTCTCTCTCTCCCTCCCTCCCTCCCGACCCCCCCCCTCTCTCTCTCTCTCTCTCTCTCTCCCCCTCCCGCTCAGCGGCACGAACGGCTGCAGAATTCTCCTTGGCTGAAGCACTTTCACACAGGTAGGAAGATGGTTTATTTAATCTTTTCTTGGCTTTTAAATGTTTATTCAGGTTGGATTTATTTGTATAATATTTGTAGAAGTATAAATAAGGATTTATTGTAGAATTTAATGAGTTCCCTTCCCCCCCCCCCCCCCACCTCGTTCTGGACGCCTAATTTGTAACCTGCGCCTGATTTTTTAATGTGTAGAACAGGTTTTTTCAGTTCTACAAAAATCTTCACTTGCTCCATTCTACTTTAGTTTGGAGTACGTTTTCACTGTGGAAACTTTCAAATCAGGCGTCAGTGGCCGGACACGCCCCCTTTTGAAGAAAAAATTCTGTTCTAAACTAGAACTGTTCTACCTGACTAGAACTGCAGAAAAAAAAATGTGGAGAATTGCGATTTCTAAAATCGTCCGTTCTCCACCAGTTGCTCCAAAAAATCAGGCGCGAATCATGTGGAAACTTGGGCCCAATAAGGGGACAAAGTCATTGGTGGGAATAGTCTATAGGCCCCCGAACAGTAGCTACACTGCTGAACGGAGTATAAATCAAGAAATAATGGAGGCTTGTAAAAAAAGGAACGGCAATAATCGTGGGCGATTTTAACCTTCATATTGATTGGACAAAGCAAATTGGCGAGGGGAGTCTTGAGGAAGAGTTCATAGAGTGTGTCCGGGATAGTTTCCTTGAACAGTACGTTACGGAACCAACCAGGGAGCAGGCTATCTTAGATCTGGTACTGTGTCATGACAAAAGGATTAATAAATGATCTCCTTGTAAGGGATCCTCTAGGAATGAGTGACCATTTGACAAGGCACTTGACAAGGTGCCACATAAAAGGTTACTGCACAAGATAAAAGTTCATGGGGTTAGGGGTAATATATTAGCACGGATAGAGGATTGGCTAACTAACAGAAAACTCAGTCAGGATAAATGGTTCATTCTCTGGTTGGCAATCAGTAACTAGTGGGGTACCGCAGGGATCAGTGCTGGGATCCCAACTATTTACAATCTATATTAACGACTTGGAAGAAGGGACTGAGTGTAACATAAGCCAAGTTTGCTGACAATACAAAGATGGGAGGAAAAGCAATGCGTGAGGAGGACACAAAAAATCTGTAAAAAGACATAGACAGACTAAGTGAGTAGGCAAAAATTTGGCAGATGGAGTATAATGTGGAAAGTTATTCATTTCGGCAGAAAAAAAAAATAGAAAAGCAAATTATAATTTAAATGGAGAAAAACTGCAAGTGCTGCAGTACAGCAGGACCTGGGAGTACTTCTGCATGAAACATAAAAGGAGAGTGTGTGTTGTGTATCTGTAAAGCATGCACTCCCATGTTCCGCCACCAGGGAGTTCATCCCCTGAAGTCCCAAGGGATCCCAGCATCCCTTGGGAGCACTGTATATAAGCCGGCCCCGAAGGCCTGTTCCTCACTCTCGAGTGTATTAATAAAGACTCAGGTCACTTTACTTTAACCTCCCGGTTTGCAGTCTCATCTGTGTTAGGAACACAACAACTGGCGACAAGTACACGAATCCAATGCAAAGATGCAGCAAACTGTGGGCATCCTGGAGACGTACTCGGAGGGTGAGGACTGGGAAGCCTATGTCGAACGGTTAGACCAGTACTTTGTAGCCAACGAGCTGGACAGAGAAGGAAGCGCTGCAAAATGGAGAGCGGTCCTCCTCACAGTCTGCGGGGCACCGACCTACAGCCTCATGAAGAATCTTCTGGCTCCGGTGAAACCCACAGATAAGTCGTACGAGGAGCTGTGTACACTGGTTCGGGAGCATCTTAACCCGAGGGAGAGCGTGCTGATGGCGAGGTATCAGTTCTATACGTACCAGCGATCTGAAGGTTAGGAAGTGGCGAGCTAAGGCGACTTGCAGGACAATGTGAGTTTGATGGCTACCTGGAGCAAATGTTCAGAGACATTTTTGTACTGGGCATTGGCCACGAGACCATCCTACGAAAACTTCTGACTGTAGAGACACCAACCCTCAGCAAGGCCATTGCGATAGCACAGGCGTTTATGTCCACCAGTGAGAACACCAAACAAATCTCTCAGCACACAAATGCTAGCAATGTTCAAAAATTAATTGGAACTGTGTTTGTGAGCAGAAATGTACAGGGCAGAAACCACGAGTCTGCAACTGCCAGCAGGCATCAGGTGACCCAGATGACTCAGAGTCCGCAACAAAGGATGAATGCAAGGCAATTCACACCTTGTTGGCGTTGTGGAGGCTTTCATTCAGCCTATTCATGCCACTTTAAAGGGTATGTTTGCAAGAGCTGTGGAACAATGGGGCACCTCCAAAGAGCTTGCAAACGAGCTGCAAGCTCTGCAAAACCTGCTAACCACCACGTGGCAGAGGAAGATCGGTCCATGGTGGATCAAAACAATTTCGAGCCTCAGAGAGTGGAGGCAGATGCTGAAGTACACGGGGTGCACACACTTTTAACGAAATGTCCACCTATAATGCTAAATGTAAAATTGAATGGCTTACCCGTAGCCATGGTACTGTAGCGCTAGCCAATCCATCATGAGTAAAAAGATGTTTGAGAGAATGTGGTGCAACAAGGCACTCAGACCAGCCCTAAGCTCCATCCACACGAAACTGAGAACGTACACCAAAGAGCTTATCACTGTCCTGGACAGCGCAATGGTCAAGGTCATCTACGAGGGCACGGTGCACAAACTGCCACTCTGGATTGTCCCGGGCGATGGCCCCACACTGCTTGGAAGGAGCTGGCTGGGCAAAATCCGCTGGAACTGGGATGACATCCGAGCGCTATCACGTGTCGATGAGGCCTCATGTACCCAGGTTCTTAACAAATTTCCTTCCCTTTTTGAGCCAGGCATTGGAAACTTTTCCGGGGCGAAGGTACAGATCCACTTGGTCGCAGAGGCATGACCCATTCGCCACAAGGCGCGAGCGGTACCTCACATGATGAGGGAGAGAGTGGAAATCGAGCTGGACAGGCTGCAACCCGAGGGCATCATCTCCCCAGTGGAATTCAGCGAGTGGGCCAGCCCGATTGTTCCAGTACTCAGAAGTGATGGCACAGTCAGGATTTGCGGCGATTATAAAATAACTATTAATTGTTTCTTGCTACAGGACCAATACCCGCTACCTAAGGCAGATGACCTATTTTCAACGCTGGCAGGAGGCAAGACGTTCACCAAGCTCGACCTGACTTCGGCCTGCATGACGCAGGAGCTGGAGGAGTCTTTGAAGGGCCTCACCTGCATCAACACTCACAAGGGACTGTTCATCTACAACAGATGCCAGTTTGGAATTCGGTCAGCTGCAGCGATCTTCCAGAGAAATATGGAGAGCCTACTCAAGTCGGTACCACGCACGGTGGTTTTTCAGGACGACATATTGGTCAATGGTCGGAACACCGTCGAGCACCTACAAAACCTGGAGGAGGTCCTCATGGCAACAGAAGTGGAGTTTTTGGGGAGAAAGATCACGGCGGACGGCATTCGGCCCACAGACACCAAGATAGAGGCTATCAGGAATGCGCCCAGGCCACAGAATGTCACGGAGCTGCGGTCATTCCTGGGACTCAACTCTATTTTGGTAACCTCCTACCGGGGTTAAGCACCCTTTTAGAGCCCCTACATGTGTTACTGCGTAAAAGTGAGAACTGGGTATGGGGAAAAAAAACAAGTAATTGCTTTTGAGAAAGCCAGAAACATTTTATACTCCAACAAGCTGCTTGTATTGTATAACCCGTGTAAAAGACTCGTGCTAGCATGTGATGTGTCGTCGTACGGAGTCGGGTGTGTATTACAACAAGCTAACGTTGCGTGGAAGTTGCAACCTGTCACCTATGCTTCCAGGAGCTTGTCTAAGGCCGAGAGGGCCTACAGCATGATTGAGAAAAAGGCATTAGCGTGTGTATTCGGCCCCTAAGGCTTGTTCCTCACTCTGGAGTGTCTTAATAAAGACTGAGGTCACTGTTACTTTAACCTCCCTGTGTGCAGTCTCATCTGTGTTAGGAAGACAACAGTATGCAGGTACAGCAAATAATCAGGAAGGCAAATGGAATGTTGGCCTTTATTGCAAGGGGGTTAAAATATAAAAGCAGAGAAGTCCTGCTGCAACTGTACAGAGTATTGGTGAGACTACACCTAGAGTACTGCGTACAGTTTTGGCCTCCATATTTAAGGAAAGATATACTTGCATTGGATGCAGTTCAGAGAAGGTTCACTAAGCTGATTCCGGAGATGAGGGGGTTGACTTATGAAGATAGGTTGAGTAGGTTGGGCCTATGCTCTTTGGAGTTCAGAAGAAAAGGTGATCTTATCGAAACATATAAGATAATGAGGAGGTTGACAAGGTGGATGCAGAGAGAATATTTCCACTCATAGGGGAAACTAAAACTAGTGAACATAGTCTCAGAATAAGGGGCCGCCCATTTAAAACTGAGATGAGAAGAAATTTCTTCTCTCAGAGGGTTGTAAATCTCTGCCCTAGAGAGCTGTAGAGGCTGGGTCATTGAATATATTTAAGGCGGAGATAGACAGATCTTTGAACGATAAGGGAATAAAGGATTATGGGGAGCGGGCAGGGAAGTGGAGCTGAGTCCATGATCAGATCAGCCATGATCTTATTAATTGGTGGAGCAGGCCCGAGGGGTCAGGTGGAATGCCGTTATGGGTAGACCACAAATTTTTAATAAATATAAATGGACGAGCCAAATGGTCTTCCTTATATTCACTTCTCATCTTCATCTCCTAGATCCAGCTCAAGGCGTATTGACAAGTTTGCTGCCCATTCTCCTCCCAACTAGAGAATGGAACTGGCATAAATACATAAGGAGGCAGAAATATATGGGGGATGGAGACAACAGCAACTTGTATTTATATAGCCCATTAGCGTAGTAAAATGTCCTAAGGCGCTTCACAGGAGTGTTATCAAAAGGAATTAGACACTGAGCCATACAAGATATATGGATGGGCAGATGACTAAAAGCTTGGTCAAAGAGGTAGGTTTTAAGGAGTGTCTTAAAGGAGGAGAGAGAAGTGGAGAGGCGGAGAGATTTAGGGAAGGAATTCCAGAGCTTAGGACTTAGGCAGCTGAAGGCACGGCCACCAATGACGAAGTAATTGAAATCAATATGTTCGTATATATTTTTTAAACCTAATAAAAAATTGCAACACTAATAGAGGTATACAGACTAGATTTGCTGGTAGACAAACAAAGAAAGTGCCATTGGATCATTAATTATAATGGCTATAAAAAGTTAATTTTTATACACCCATCAGTGCGCAGTACAATTCTTGGAGAATTACACGTTATGTCTGGTTGATCATGAAGTTTCTTAGCTTTTCAGAACACCTGGCCAAGATAATGACCACTTATTTTCATTTGTTGTCAGGAGGTGGGTGACCAGCTTTCGTCATCATTTTCCTGGTGCTAACTCACAATTTAATGGGACTTGAACTCTGCTCTGGTTGCCGGTCGAGTATCATAACCGCTACATCACCATACTGTAAGCTGTATGCAGCGGAAACAGACACAGCAGTCAAGCAATTGTTGCGAATGTGGGCGTCGCAAGTGCGTTAAGAAGTGCGACAGTAAGACGCGCAAAATCAAACAAGAGCAGCCGTGGGCTGGGAAAGCAAAGCCGCTCTGCAGAATCCATGACCCACAAGTTGTCACTCACAAGGTAAGCCCTGCTGGAGTCTGAGCAAAAATCTGCTCATGACCAGCTCAACTGGGAACCACAAGGAATGAGGACACTGGAGAAGTGGCCAATCACCCACAACCAGCTCACACATACACCAGGATTTAGAGAGCATGGCTCATTATACATGCTTCAAATGAGATATTCACCAAAGCCTCAGAAAACTCCACCTGCCAAGGGAATCCTGACCAGAGTTCAAAGGCTGTACAACCAGAAGTTGTGTTGGAAGAGGGCATCTCACATTTCAATGGGAAGCTACTACTTCGTTAATTCTGACTGCAGTGCTGGCACTTTCTCCTGTGAATCTTTTGCATTGACTGCCCCACACAGCTGTGGAGGTTCAGTCTCTGAGTATATTCAAGCCAGAGATCAGTAGAGTTTTGAATTCTAGGGGAAATCGAGGGATATGGGGATAGTTCGGGAAGGTGGAGTTGAGGCAGAAGATCAGCTATGATATAGAAACATAGAAAATAGGTGCAGGAGTAAGCCATTCGGCCCTTCGAGCCTGCACCACCATTCAATAAGATCATGGCTGATCATTCACCTCAGTACCTGATTCCTGCTTTCTCTCCATACTCCTTGATCCCTCACTCACAAAGGCCACATCTAACTCCCTGTTGAATATATCCAACGAACTGAATTGAATATATCCAACAAATTGAATGGCAGAGCTGGCTCGAGGGGCCGAATGGCCCACTCCTGCTCCTAACTCTTACAGCACCTGTGATTGGACTGCTGGCAGCAATTATTAAGCACCACTGTACTGTCATAATGGTCTGCACGAGCTGCTTTGTGTTAAAAGGAGTATTCAGCTTCTCCTGGTACATCTCCCATTTATCCTCTGAAAATCAGACCTTGCCATGAGGAGAAATTCATAAACAAGTTGTCAAGGTAGTAAGTTTAGAAACATTCTCCTACTGCACTTCAGAACACGAGAGAAAGCAGCTATCTGTGCCAGCTGAATAATAATTATTGCCATACACAGCACCAGGCATGGAGCCCGGACCTACATCTTAGTTCGCATCCAGAGATAATTAAGACAGACTTGCATTTCTGTAGCGCCTTTCATGACCACCAAAAATCCAAAAGCGCTTTACAGCCAATAAAGTAGTCACTGTTGTAATGTTTAAAACAAAAACTGGTGTGTTCAAAAGTAGCATCAAAAATGGAGAAAAGAAAAAAGAAAATATGAAATATGTACATTGTTCTTTGACGAAAAAGAGGCAAAATGATGGGGGTGGGGGGAATTACTGGGATGGGCCTTATTTGGGGAAGAAAGAATACTAGGAACAAATCACAATTTACAGTTAAAAAATAAGTTCTTTCTGAACGAGTGACAGGCTGGTTAAATGCCAAACTGGTTTAGTTTCGACAGCAGAGGGAGCTGCCACTTGTGGCACAACCCCAGGGACCTGATGGGAGACAATGAAGCCTCAACTTCTCACTTCTGTTCCTTCCTTCCTCTTCTGTTTCTTATCTTTCCCTTGTGTACCTCCTCAATTTCTGTCTTCTCCTTTCCTCTGATCTTGCAGGATTTAAAAAAATTATTTTTTGTTTAAAACTCGGCACTTCTTTTCTCTTCCTTATTTTCTCCGCTCCAGGCAAGCTGGCAGAAGGCAGCAATCTACAGGGAGGCCTACTTCAGGCGTCTGATACAGGACTCTGTACTGAGGGCAGTGAACTATAGGTTCTTTTTTTCCCCCATTATGCTGCTTTAGTGAATTGAGGGAAGGAATAATAAAAGATAAAACACAATGAAAATTAGGCATAGAGTGATGGAGTGAGCGCGGGGGTGGGGGGGGCGGGAGAGAGAGGGAGGGGAAGGAAGAAGGGAGGGAGGGGGAGAGAGAGCGAGAGAGCAAGAGAGGAAGGGAGGGGGAGAGAGAGCGAGAGCGAGAGAGAGAGAGAGAGAGAGAGAGAGAGAAGGAAGAAGGAAGGGAGGGAGAGAGGGAGGGAGAGAGGGGAGGGAAGGAGGGGGAAGAGAGAGAGAGAGGAGGGAGGGGAAGGAATAAAGGAGGGAGGGAGAGAGGGAGAGAGAGAGAAAGAGAGCATGTGTGAGGAGAGAGAACGAAAATAAATTATAAATGGATGGTTGTAGAAATGCTTCAAAATTCATCAGGAGAGAAACAGATGCAAATATCATTAACTAAAATCATCAATGATAAAGTACTGAGCGATAATACAAGTAAGCCTTTACTGCTGGTTTACTACTGTATCTGCAACTAGCCAATCTATAGAGATCTGTTCTGGGCCCGGCACTGTGCACACTACTCATAAATGATTTTAAAGAGACAATTCTAGTATTACTTGGCCAGGAAACAAGTACAAGGCAGACTGATTGCACTGAAGGTGCTTTGGGAATTATCCCCAGTGCCCTGGCCAATATTTATCCCTCAATCAACATAACAAAAACATATTATCTGGTCATTGTCCCATTGCTGCGTGTGGGAGCTTGCTGTGCGCAAATTGGCTGCCGCGTTTCCCACATTACAACAGTGACTGTACTCCGAAAGTACTTCATTGGCTGTAAAGCATTTTGAGACGTCCGGTGGCTGTGTAAGGCGCTATATATAAATGTAAGTCTTTGCAAGTATTTATTAACATCTCGATGAAAGAGCTGGCTGATTGATGCAGTGCTTTTAATGTAGGTAAAAAACCCATTGAGCTTTATATTTGAATATTAAGGGACTCAAGGGATATGGGGATAGTGCAGGAAAGTGGAGTTGAGGTAGAGCAGGATCGAGGGGCCGAATGGCCTATTCCGGCTCTTAGTTCTTAGAGACGCAAGGGGAAAAAATGGATGCCACTTGGAGAGGTGACAAAAGCTTGGCAGAAGAGCTGGGTTTTAAGGAGGAGGGGGAGAGAGAGAGCTGGAAGGGTTTAGAGGGGGAATTCCAGACTGTGGGGCCGAAACGGCTTCAGGCCATTAACAGGATTAAGGGTTATAAAGTGAGCACAGACAAAGATGATCAAATATTGTGTGCAAAACATCTGATTGCTGGCACCATGATATTATGCCGAGAATGCCAACTGGTCAAGGATGAATAGTACATGATGGAGTTCGGCAGCTTAAATTTTGGGGGTCTGGAGAAATTTGTAAGTATTTTCTCAGCTGGGTAGATTCTTTGATAGACCGGACTCTACACGATCTGTAGAAGGAATGGGCTCGACACACACAATGCATTCCCTGTTTTCTTGGGTCCTATAATTAGACTAAGCATTAAGCCTTTTTTTGCACTGCAATAATTCAGTGCCACGTTCAGGACTTCAATCAGCAAATGTATTGCTCCCACTGTGCAATTTTGTACCCATTTAAAGTCACTGTTGGTGAGAGGAAGCTCCTTAAACATTTGGTTAAAACTCCAATGCAGTCTTTACTTTAGAGAAGCAGAAAGGAAAGGTTAGGTTGAACTTTATCAATTCACCCCAATCTAGAAAGAAGCCAAGCACACAGTTGAATATCAAAATAAACATCAATAGCACCTTAACGAACGTTCTCAAATTCTCGGCATTAGGAAACAAATACATTTTGCATATAAATGCACATCTAAATACTCTGGTCACCGCCCTGAAATCTCTGAACTTTTCTCCAGTCTCTCATCTGTGTCGCTAATTTCCCCTTGCCCTATAAGCCTGCCAATTAGCAACATTCTCAACCCTCCATTCTGAACCCACTCCAAAACCTCCTCTGCAGATGTTTCTACTTATGCCAGATGTGGTCCTCCCGATCTCCATTTTGCACTTTCTAAAAATGACACACGGCTCAGTCCTCCTTCCATTCACTTAAACTAGATTTTGAAATGGAAGGAGATCCACCTTACCAGGAGGAACAAGTTGGTTTGCATTGAGGTACTTCTTATCGGAGAACATGGCTGTCCAAAACTTGATCATAATACTGATATCTTCCCGCAGTCTCTTCTCCTCTTGTGTCGGATATTTAGGTGCAACGCTACAATAATTAGAAAAAATTAAATTGAGATACTTTCATGTGACTACAATGAAAATAAATATGATTTTGCACTGTAACAATTTGATAATATTTACCTAAAATAGTCAAAGGCAGTGGAATAGACCTTCTCTCTCAGCACATTGCGAATGGTGGCATTGGAAATGACATCAGCATGCAATAATGCAAGCCCGAGTGTCAATAACCTGCAGCGACAACGGTAAAAGTCATTAGTAAAGTGAGAAGGTTAGTGGCTTGTTGGGTTCTACTTTTAACCTTTTGCCAGACAAGTTTAATCACCACAAAAATATTTCTGACACATTAAGTCTATGCAGTGGTATCAACGCATGGCACCAGAGCGGTAGGGTGCTGGCTCAGATCCATGGATCACCATATGCCAAGTTATCAGTTTCAGCCGTGCTGTTATGGAAGGTAGCAAGCAAAGACTGGCACCTCATAAATATAAGAACACAAGAAATAGGAGCAGGAGTCGGCCATTTGGCCCCTTAAGCCTGCTCCGCCATTCAATAAGATCATGGCTGATCTGATCTTGGCCTCAACTCCATTTCCCTGCCCGCTCCCCATAACCTTTGACTTCGCTATTGTTCAAAAATCTCCGTCTATGACCCAGCCTCAACAGCTCTCTGCAGTAGAGAATTCCAAAGATTCACAATCCTCTATGAGAAGAAATTCCTCCTCATTTACGTTTTAAATGGACGACAACTTATTCTGAAATTATGTCCCCTAGTTCAAGATGCCCCCACGAGGGGAAACATCTTCTCTGCACCTAACTTGTCGAGCCCCCTCAGTATCGTATATGTTTGAATAAGATCACCTCTCATTCTTCTAAACTCCAATGAGTATAGGCCCAACCTGCTCAAACTTTCTTCATAAGACAATCCTTTCATCTCAGGAATCAACCTAGTGAACCTTCTCTGAACAGCCTCCAAAGCAAGTATATCCCTCCTTAAATAAGGAGATCAAAACTGTACGCAATACTCCAGGTGTGGTCTCACCAATACCCTGTGCAGTTGTAGCAGGACTTCCTAGCTTTTATACTCCACAAGGACTGAAGGAAAAGGGGAAATAAAACATTTTCCGGGGTGAGTCATCCAACGCTGTAACCAGCTGCTACTTGGCAGCAAGGATTAGCACAGCAGTAGCAGACTCTGGGAATAGGCCACCAGCCTTTTCATCCAGGACTGGCACATGGGAAGACGAAAGGGAGAAGAATTATTGTACATTTCAATAAAAAGCTCTTTCCTCTCACTCGACAGCCGATTTGAAGTAGAGGTATCATGATTGGTTTTGTACATTAATGCAATTTCCACAGTAGTCACACTGCACGTACTTGAATCTTGACCCAATGGCAGCCACGTGTCTGTTCAAACTCCCTTTTGCGGCTCCAACGTTTAGTGAGAGAGAGCGTTGCAGAAGACTGCCAAAGATCTCCACCTGGTCTGCACTGCAGTACTTGGCAATCTCGAACCTTTGCACCAGGAACTAAAGAAAATGAGGAAAAACAATTGATAAATGGGCTTGTGAGGTAATGTTAAGGTAAAAGCCAGATCAGTTAACTGGATACAATGCATTATACACATTTCTTTGCAATGGTTTTCTCGGGACGTGCAAAAGTTGTCTTGTTTGGAAAAACAGGGATGTATTGTTGGAAAGTGAGCTCATACACTTTGGCAGAAAAAATCAAAGAGCAAATTATTATTTAAATGGAGAAAGATTGCAAAGTGCCGCAGTACAGCGGGACCTGGGGGTACTTGTGCATGAAACACAAAAGGTTAGTATGCAGGTACAGCAAGTGATCGGGAAGGCCAATGGAATCTTGTCCTTTATTGCAAAGGGGATGGAGTATAAAAGCAGGGACAGTTATACAGAGTATTGGTGAGGCCACACCTGGAATACTGCGTGCAGTTTTAGTTTCCATATTTACGAAAGGATATACTTGCTTTGGAGGCAGTTCAGAAAAGGTTTACTAGGTTGATTCCGGGGTTGACCTATGAGGAAAGGTTGAATAGGTTGGGCCTCTACTCAATGGAATTCAGAAGGATGAGAGATAATCTTATTGAAACGTGTAAGATTATGAGGGGGCTTGACAGGGTGGATGCAGTGAGGATGTTTCCACTGATGGAGGAGACTAGAACTAGAGGGCATAATCTTAGAATAAGGGGCCACCCATTTAAAACTGAGATGAGGAGAAATTTCTTCTCTGATGGTGATGAATCTGTGGAATTCGCTGCCTCAGAGAGCTGTGGAAGCTGGGACATTGAATAAATTTAAGATAGAAATAGACAGTTTCTTAAACGATAAGGGGATAAGGGGTTATGGGGAGCAGGCAGGAAAATGGAGCTGAATCCATGATCAGATCAGTCATGATTTTATTGAATGGCGGAGCAGGCTCGAGGGGCCGTATGGCCTACTCCTGCTCCTATTTCTTATGTTCTTATGTTCAAAAAGAACACTATGCCATCAACATCATACATGTATATATTCAAGCAGTTCAGCAGTAACAAATAGCAAATGCATAGATGCTATGGCTGCCATAGAATTATGGAAACTTATAGTGCCAAAGAAGGCCATTCAGCCCATTATGTATGTGCTGGGACTTTGAAATTGAATGAAATTGTGGTGTACCAATGATTTTGCAGTGGCTCTCCAGCCAAACCAAGTAGAACCACCCTTTAACAGTGCCCATAATTTAATTTTAGTTTTATATTGGCCCGGTTTTCCCTTATGTCACAGTGTCTGCTGTGGCTCAGTTGGTAGCACCCTCTCCTCAAGAGTTAGGAGGTTATGGGTTCAAGTCCTACTCCAGAGACTTGAGCACAAAAATCTAGTACTGAGGAAGTGCTGCACTGTTGGAAGTGCTGTCTCTCAGATGACACATTAAACAGAGACCCCATCTGCTCTCACATGGATGTAAAAGATGGATGCGTCTATTTGTATTAACTGAAATGCAGCCATTTCTCTGATTGGTCCCCTTGGAGGATAAGCCACACCCTGAAGTTCCTCTGGACTGTGTAGCTGGAACCACCCAACCCAAGTTCTGACTGACTTTCCAACTTGTAATTCGATCCATGTTGACTTCAGAAGCCACAGAGGATAGATCTCCCCAAAAGCCACCAAGTTCCAGCCGAAGTCCCTTACCCCAAGTGTAAGTGCATCCCTCCCCCAGCTGAAGACCCTTACCCAAGCGCAAGACCTTACCCCCCATAGATGGGGCATTGTATGCGGATTAACATGTTTATTGGGTATGAAGTAAATAGTGGCAGTGTCGTGACTTCTGGATTTCATCCACCCCAATGATGTCCTTTGTAACGCTTGCACATAGCAGGGGGATGGAAGAACGTGATCCATCTTCTGAGAGTTCCCTCTCTCCCCTCTGATACCCACCCCGCACCTGTCTCTTTTTCTCTCTCCTCACCCCCGCCCACGGCAAGCTCTCCTTCTCGCTCCCCCAAGCTCTCTCAGCCCACTCTCCCCGACAAGCCCACTCTCCCTGAACTGGTCCTGGAGGCTCGGGGCTGCTGATGGATTGGAGGCAGTGGAGGCAACGTGTGAGGCCGGTTCCGGACGGTTTTGGATGGGGGGGGTGGGGGGTGGGGGGAGGCGGAGTTGGTGATATTTGTCCTAACTCTCGCTTCTGCGCATGCGTCAGGAGACACATGCGCAGAAGGGAGACTGAGTACAAATAGTTACACCGGTAAAAGATCCCATGACACTATTTCAAAGAAGAGCAAGAGAGTTCTCCCTGGTGTCCTGAGCCAATATTGATCCCTCAATCAACATCACTAAAAACAGATTATCTGGTCATTACCACATTACTGTTTGTGGGAGTATGTTGTTTGCAATTGGTTGCCGCGTTTCCTGCATTGCAACAGTGACTACACTGCAAAAGTACTTCAACGGCTGTAAAAGCACTTTGGGACGTCCGGTGGTCGTGAAAGACACTATATAAATGCAAGTCTTTCTTTCTGTAGGGCAAACTAATGGATAACTAACCAGCAAGCTCAAGTTGGCCACTGGTCTTTTGCAAGTTTGCCTATAAAACACTGCACTTCAAAGGCAAGTCATCTTCTAGAGCCTTGAGAGATGTTTCAGAGAGATAAGTTGCTGCACAATGCAGTTTTATTTATTATGTTATCACTTTTAGATACTGTAGAAAATGGGCTAACTGTATGTAGCCATTTAGATCTGGAAAAAAATAAAAGCCCTTATATTAATCTGGAAGTGTTTTAAGTAAACCGTGACAATCTTGAATCAAAGTAGTACAGAATACTGAAGAATTAGAAAGTGCTGTAGTATGCAAGGACAGCCCGTTACCCAAAATGATTTACAAGTCCCATCTTGCATTGATCAAGAGTTCTGTGGGGGGAGGGGGGTGGGGGTGGCTAGCACTTGCCTCTATCCAGATGTGGTGGGGTGTAACTTCTGGGGGACAGGGCTCGGGCTGGCTCTCTTCAGAAGCTGCCAAAGGATCAGCTTCTTTCTTCTCTTCTAAGAAAAGGCCAAACTTCTGCTCCACGGTCATCTGCCAGGCTCCGACCATTTCCCGCATAAACTGCAAACCAGAACAAGTGAAATAGACAATGCTCCTTCTTGTCATCGATAAATGAACCACAAGCACCATGCATCAAAGGGCCATTGCATTTAGGACACGAACAATCTTTTCACAGTGTTCTAAAGTAATTTAGGGCAGACAGCAATGTTCCCTCTAATTTTTTTTGGGGGGGGCGCCATGTGGCTTTTGCATTGACAAGGTGGACAGTAACAAGGAAAAGAAAAAAAAGATCACCACATAATCGCAGCATAACGAAGACCGCCTAATTCCACCTCTAACATCGCCCGTCTCTGCCCTTGCCTCAGCTCACCGTGCCTTTGTTACCTCTAGACTTGACTATTCCAACGCACTCCTGGCTGGCCTCCCACATCCTACCCTACGTAAACTAGAGGTGATCCAAACTCAGCTGCCCGTGTCCTAACTCGCACCAAGTTCCGCTCACCCATCACCCGCTGTGCATGCTGACCTACATTGGCTCCCGGTTAAGCAACGCCTCGATTTCAAAATTCTCATCCTTTTTTTCAAATCCTTCCATCTCTATAAGCCCCACATACCCCACTCCACCCCCCCTCCCCCCACCCGAGATGTCTGCTCTCCTCCAATTCTGCCTTCCTGAGCATCCCTGATTATAATTGCTCAACCATTGGTGGCCGTGCCTTCTGTTGCCTGGGCCCCAAGCTCTGGAACTCCCTGCCTAAACCTCTCTGCCTCTCTTTCCTCCTTCAAGACGCTCCTTAAAACCTAGCTCTTTGACTACGTTTTTAGTCACCTACCCTAATTTCCAGTTATGTGGCTCAGTGTCAAATGTTTATCGCATAACACTCCTGTGAAGCGCTCTGGGACATTTTACTACGTTAAAGGCTCTATATAAATACGAGTTGTTGTTGTTTTATTCCCTCCCCTCCTCTCCAAGGGTTTCCGGCTCTTGCTGGTCTGACCTGAGAGGGCACTGTAGCTAATGCTGGTCCTGGCCTCACCCAATGGCTGGAGTTACCGGAGGAATCGGGAGCAGGAACTCCTGGATGATCAGCTTTTCCCCTCACTAGCCCTGGGCCACCAATTGCAACACCCCCAACCACTACCAAAGTTGGAACCTCCTGCGCTGCAACGGTTAATGGCTGTGTCTTTATTTATCACGTCACCGGAGAGCTAATAACACCTTTTAAAATAAATGATCAAAGTTCTATTACATAACATAAGAAATAGGAGCAGGAGTAGGCCATACGGCCCCTCGAGCCTGCTCCGCCATTCAATAAGATCATGGCTGATCTGATCATGGACTCAACTCCACTTCCCCGCCCGCTCCCCTCATCGCTCAAGTAACTGTCTTTTTCGGTCTTAAATTTATTTAATGTCCCAGCTTCCACAGTTCTCTGAGGCAGCAAATTCCACAGATCCACAATCCTCAGAGAAGAAATTTCTAAATGGGCAGCCCCTTATTCTAAGATCATGCCCTCTAGTTCTAGTCTCCCCCACCAGCGGAAACATCCTCTCTGCATCCACCTTGTCAAGCCCCCTCATAATCTTATACGTTTCGATAAGATCTTCTGAATCCCAGGTAGAGCCCAACCAACTCAACCTTTCCTCATAAGTCAACCCCCTCAACCCCAGGATCAACCTAGTGAACCTTCTCTGAACTGCCTCTACAGCAAGTATAACCTTTCATAAATATGGAAACCAAAACTGCACGCAGTATTCTAAATATTCCTGTAAAACTTTTATTCTAACTAACAAAAAAAAGGAAAAAAGGACAAATCATGATTCTTTTTTAAACCAGCATTTCAAATAAACTTTTGTCTTCGGAAATTTGTGTTAGGAAATAAAATGGCTTTGTAATTCTTATTACTGACATTGTTAAAAATGTATGCGCACACGTACTATGGCCCCAAGTTTCCACATGATTTGCTCCTGATTTTTAGGAGCAACTGGTGTAGAACGGAGTATCTTAGAAATCAGAATTCTCGTCATTTAGTTTGCTCCAGTTCTAGTCAGTTAGAACAGTTTCACTTTGGAACAGAATTTTTTTTTCAAAAGGGGAAGTGTTCGGCCACTTACGCCTGTTTTCAAAGTTTCGTCAGTGAAAACTTACTCCAAACTAACTTAGAATGGAGTAAGTGAAGATTTTTGTACGCTCGAAAAAACCTTGTCTACACTTTAGAAAATCAGGCGTAGGTTACAAATCAGGCGTAGGGAATGGGGGGGGGGGGGTTTAAAGGGAAGTTTACAAACATTAAACACTTCAGTTTTACAAATAAAGAGCCATCATCAATAATAAATGATAAAAACATCAATAAATCAACCAATAAATCAATCAAAAAAAATTAATAAGAAATAATTTTATTTTAAATCAATAAATAAAAATTTTTCTACTTACCGACTGCAGCACCGGGAGCCCTCCAACAGCGTGCTGGGATGCCCCCCTCAGTGTGTCTCTGTCAGTGTCTCTATCTCTCTGTCTGTCAGTGTCTGTGTTTCTGACAGCGAGGGGAGAGGGGGGGTAGAGGTAGAGAGGGGGGGGAACAGATGGGGGAGAAGGGGGAAGGGATGGGGGAGAAGGGGAAAGGGATGGGGGAGAAGGGAGGGGATGGGGAGAAGGGGGGAGGGGGGAGAAGGGGATAAGGGGGAGAAAGGAGATGGGGGGGGGAAGGAGATGGGGAGAAAGGAGATGGGGGGAAGGAGATGGGGGAAGGAGGAGATTTGGGGGGGGAAGGAGGAGATTGGGGGGGGAAGGAGGAGATTGGGGGGGGAAGGAGATTGGGGGGGAAGGAGATTGGGGGGGGAAGGAGATTGGGGGGGGAAGGAGATTGGGGGGGGAAGGAGATTTGGGGGGGGAAGGAGATTTGGGGGGGGGAAGGAGATTTGGGGGGGGGAAGGAGATTTGGGGGGGGGAAGGAGATTTGGGGGGGGGAAGGAGATTTGGGGGGGGGGAAGGAGATTTGGGGGGGGGGAAGGAGATTTGGGGGGGGGAAGGAGATTTGGGGGGGGGAAGGAGATTTGGGGGGGGGAAGGAGATTTGGGGGGGGGAGGAGATTTGGGGGGGGGAAGGAGATTTGGGGGGGGGGAAGGAGATTTGGGGGGGGGGAAGGAGATTTGGGGGGGGGAAGGAGATTTGGGGGGGGGGAGGAGATTTGGGGGGGGGGAAGGAGATTGGGGGGGGGGAAGGAGATTGGGGGGGGAAGGAGATTGGGGGGGGGAAGGAGATTGGGGGGGGGGGAAGGAGATTGGGGGGGGGGAGGAGATTGGGGGGGGGAGGAGATTGGGGGGGGGGGAAGGAGATTGGGGGGGGGGAAGGAGATTGGGGGGGGGGGGAAGGAGATTGGGGGGGGGGAAGGAGATTGGGGGGGGGAAGGAGATTGGGGGGGGAAGGAGATTGGGGGGGGGAAGGAGATTGGGGGGGGAAGGAGATTGGGGGGGGAAGGAGATTGGGGGGGGGGAAGAGATTGGGGGGGGAAGAGATTGGGGGGGGGGAAAGAGATTGGGGGGGGGAAAGAGATTGGGGGGGGAAAGAGATTGGGGGGGGGGAAAGAGATTGGGGGGGGGGAAAGAGATTGGGGGGGGGGAAAGAGATTGGGGGGGGGGAAAGAGATTGGGGGGGGGGAAGGAGATTGGGGGGTGGGGGGGGGGGAAGGACCGGTCCGGAGGCGGGAAGCGGGAGTCGAGTCGGGTCGGGAGGAAGCAGGAGCTGGCCGTGGGAGGAGCCTTATTCACGCAGCCCCAGTGAGGCCATTCGGCCAGGGCTAGGGGCTGCGTGCTTCGGGCCCCTCCCACACAGTTTCGGGCACCTGGAGCTACTGCACTTGCGCGCCCACTGTAGCGCGCATGTGCAGAGGTCCCGGCACTGTTTTCAGCGCAGGGACCTGGCTCCGCCCCCTACAGCTCCTGCTGCGCTGCGCCGAGGGCCAGAGGACCTGAAGGGAGGTGGAGAATACGGAGGGTTTTTTTAGGCGCACTTTGTGGCGCGAAAAGTGGGCGTCCAGGTCGGGATTGCGCCGTTCTAGGCGCGGCTCGAAACTTGGGCCCAATGTATAGGGAGAGAGATAAGGATAAATGGATTTTAAAAGTTAATCTAATCCGAGGTGTTTGAGAGGTCAAAAGAGAAATATTGCAATAAAAGACCAGTCAAAGGCAACTCAATAAATCTTCCTCTCTGCCTTGAGACTTAGCGACATCATTACTGCCCAGCAGGCTATTGATTATTTTCTGAGTTGTGCACTTTCAGGTCATCTCAGGATCTGCCGAGTCTCAAAAAATAAATTATGCCCAATAAATGTGTAGCTATTAATCTAGCAACGAGTTCCTACTTTTTGCAAATTATTTTTTTTTAAATAATGTTCTTGCACGATCGTTGCCTAGAAGATGGCGAGTGGCATTAACTCAATAAAGGCTTAATTGTTGCCACTTAGTTTTAAAAAGGACGTTAAGTGAAAGACACAATACTTACGGGCACCTCTATGCCATTCTTTGCAGCCAGCAGCCACTCCCAACAAGCGACTGCCGTTTCCATGCCCAGCGCTGTAAACATGCGCAGAGGAGCCCAGCACAAATGGTGAAGGAGTTGAGGATCACAAACTGTAGTAAGACAGAAAGGAAGCAACAATAGCACTTTTTCCGTGAATGTTCAATCGAACTATTCATTTCAATTTGAAATGGACTACAAGAGAGTTGAGTGAGCAATCGCATTAGTGACAATTAATGGAGTTTTATAACCAATTTGCCTCATTCTGGTGCAATTATTGATCAAAAAAAACTTCATCCAGACTTCCCTTGCCAATAAAACAGCTACACAAGTAATAACAAGTAATGTTAAGTGTCAGCATCAACTCACAGTGAACCTCGTAGGCTGCAGTATATCACTATTACACAGCCACGTAGAAATTAGAAATTTATAGCAGAGGAGGCCATTTGGCCCATCATGTCTGTGCTGGCTGAAAGAACTATCCAGCATAATCCCACTTTCCAGCTCTTGGTCGGTAGCCCTGTAGGTTACAGCACTTCGAGTGCATATCCAGGTACTTTTTAAATGTGGTGTGGGTTTCTGTCTCTACCACCCTTTCAGGCAACGAGTTCCAGACCCCCACCACCCTCTGGGTCAAAAACATTCTCCTCAACTCCCCCCTAATTACTACCAATTACTTTAAATCTATGCCCCCTGGTTATTGCCCTCTCCGCTAAGGGAAATAGGTCCTTCCTATCCACTCTATATTGCACCAGCTGAAATGGAGATCATAGAAATTTACAGCACGGAAGGAGGCCTTTGTGTTGGCACCGGCTGACAAAGAGTTATCCAGCCTAATCCCACTTTCCAGCTCTTGAAGTGGTTTACGGCACTTCAAATACTCATCCAAGTAATTTTTAAATGTGGTGAGGGTTTCTGCCTCTACCACCCTTTCAGGCAGTGAGTTCCAGACCCCCACCACCCTCTGGGTGAAGAAATTTCCCCTCAAATCAATTACAAATTGCTTTAAATCTATGCCCCCTGGTTGTTGACTCCTCTGCCAAGGACTCCTCTGCCAAGGAGAACAGGTTCTTCCTATCCACTCTATCCAGGCCCCGCATAATTTTATACACCTCAATTAAGTCTCCCCTCAGCGCCAAAGAAAACAACCCCAGCCGATCCAATCTTCCCTGATAGCTAAAATTCTCCAAGTCCTGGCAACATCCTCGTAAATCTCCTCTGGGTACCCTCTCTAGTGCGATCACATCTATTATAGCGATACACTGATGATAGTCGTTAGCTTGGAGCGCCTGGCTGATTTACACAGGAGATAAGCTAGTACTCCAGTTTGTTGCAACATATTCACCTTGGTAAAATGCAACCGTCCCCAATTCCTCTTGTGCATGAATAAAAATACCAGATTTTAAAACTCGGTTTTGATTTAGCCTCTCCAAGCTAACTATTATTTATTTTGTATTTCACCCTCCAAGTGTCAGAAATTAGTGGTCGAGAACAACTGCGGAGTGTGTGTGTGTGTGTGTGTGTACCGCTACACAACAGCTGAGGTAGAAAGATGGGTGCGTTTAACTATAAAGTGCTATCGTCAAGCTTTATACTGCCGGATTTCCCTACAGGTGCTGCAGAACACTCCAAGGAGTAAGCACGATTTAAGCAAAAGGTTAATGAGTTGCTCTCTGCCGTGGAGATATAAAACATTAGCACTTAGGTTTACTGCTTCTAAACCTTCAATAAATTCACTCTTTTGACTTCTTTGCAATTCAATTACAAAGTCACTGTGAAATATAGTGCCGATGCCTTATCAATGCATAAGTCGCATCTTATATCACATATTAAAGTGTAAATTAGACATTACATAGTTCTTCTGTATTACATCTGAGGTAATGCAGACTATACTTTTTGAGAGGTGACATTTATTTTCAGTTAGAGATTGTAAGAGCTATACCCCTCACCTTTGCTGCTGATGAGCAAAGCTGTAAGTTTGAACATGGACTGTGTGTAAGCCTCACACCCAACCGATTCCAGTGCATCATTAAGCTGTTTAATCATGACTTTGTTCAGGTCAGACTGCCGACCAGTTGCTACAGAGAACTGGATCATGCCTGCGATCTGCAGAGAGAAAAAAAAAAATACTGAAATACCCCAAAATGTTGACCAGGCGGCAGATGTAGGTTCCATAGGACAGGCAACAGAATCATTGCTCGGGTTTTATAGAGCAATTCTGTGCCACTGACGTCGAAGCGATACAATTATAGCAAAGTAATGCACTGAAGGACAATGGGCCCAAATTTGGCCCTCCGTTTTTTTCGGCGCATCTCTAAGCCCCCCCACCGACATTTTACATCAGAAGCAGCGGCAAAAAAAAATCCTTGCGATCATGGCCGATTCTTGGGCCGTCTGTGGAGCTGGCGTGGCGCAGAACAAAGGGGGGGGGGGGGGGGCGGAGCTGGGCCCCGGTGCTGAAAACAGTGCCGGGACCTCTGCACATGCATGCTAGAGTCTGCGCGCATGTGCAGTAGCTCCTGGCAGGCCATTTCTGCAAACGCGCGCTGCAGGCTGTATGGGAGGGGCCTAGCCCTGGCCAAATGGGCTCCCTCATTGGCGGCCCACTGTGTTCCCTAAGGTAGGACTTCTATTTTTTATTTGTTATTTACTGATTGATTTTGGTGCTTTAGGTGCAGGGTTCCTTCTATTTTATTTGTTAATTAATTGCTTATTACTTTTTGTGCTTTGTTTGGTGCTTGGTGGTGCTTTAAATGTAGTTACTTGCACCGATTCGTTAACTGTAAGGTCTTTCTGTGCGGACAAAAGTGGACACATACGCTGCCCTAAGTTAGTTTAGTACAACGTATATCTGGCTAAATTGGCATAAATGGTAAGTGGCTGGGAAATTCCCATTTGAAAAAAAAAACTGACCTAACAAAATACCTAACCAACTCACTGACACTGGCGCAAATTAAATGGCCATATTTGCAACTAAAAGGATACACCAGAAAAATCAAGTTACCAATAAAAACGGCGCAACTCATGGGAAAATTTGGGCCCAATATGTATCCTTTTTTGTTTCGCCTTATCTTTCTTTTTCGATTGCAGGTGCTGACTTTTATAGTTCTGTGAGACTGTTAACCTTCCAATACCTCACCGAGTGCCATTATTCACGTGTAAACCAGGCATCGCAGGTTATTCGATCGAGGACCTGTTTAACGGCTGTGCCTGTCCTCCAGCACGTTTTCAAGAACAACGCACCCGTCAGTTTGGCTCAGTCTAGCATCAGACGCCTGTGGGATTCAAGAACCACTCCAGTACAGAGCCCGGGCTGACGGTACAGTGCAGATGGGAGTGCTACATTGTCAGAGGTGCTGTCTTTGCAACGAGATGTTTTGTTGAGATCCCATCTGCCCACTCGGATGGATGTACAAGATCCCGTGGCAGTGTTCAAAGCAGAGCAGAGAATTCTACCGGTATCTTGGCCAACATTCATCCCTCAATCAGCACAGATTATCTCATCATTTATCTCATTTCTTGGACACAAATACGAGCACACAATAAAGACAACCAGGAAAAGACCATCTGGTTCCACAAGCCTGTCCCACACAATCATGATGTGGGAAGCATCATGAATAGACGCCCCCTGGCCCCCTCCCCCTGCAATATATCCTGGAAGAAGCGGAAAAGCACAGATTAAAAACCCAATGGAAATGAGGGCCGGGGGGGATGGTGGAATCTGGAAAATTCCTATTCAACCCCCTTAGACGGTCATAAACTAGCCCAGGAGACCACACTACTTACTACCCAAGCTTATATTACCTGGTATTTTACCCACCTTTAAGTAGACGTGATCTGTGCCCGAGCCAATTTGCTGCCCCGTTTGCCCACATGACAACAGTGACTGCACTTTAAAAAGTAGTTGATTGGGTGTAATGCGCTTTGGACCATCATGAGACCATGATAAGAAACAAATAAATGCAACCGATTTCTTTCTTTAATAAAAACCGAAAAGGCTAGAAATACTCAGCAGTATTTCTGAGAGTGAGACACAGAGTTAATGTTTCAGGTCGATGATCTTTCATCAGAGCTGATGAAAGGTCATTGACCTGAAACGTTAACTCTTGTCTCCCTTTCTCTCTCTCTCTCCACAGATGCTGCTCTGACCTGCTGAGTATTTCTAGTCTTTTCGGTTTTTATTTCAGATTTCCAACATCCGCAGTGTTTTGCTCTCATGCTGGACTGATTTCTTTCTTTCGTGCCTTTGCTCCTTTCAGCCGGGTCTGAACGAGAGGTTTCAGTGGCAGAGGGCAGGAAGCAGCTTGCACACCTCAGCTCCGGATTCTGGAGTCTCAGAACAAAACAAACAAAAAAAGAAAAGGGAGGCAGAGGAACATCTTAAAAAGCTGCCTTTACCTCTCCTGCAGAACGGTTGCGTAGATTGAGGGAAGCCATGAAATTGGAGTAGTCCTTCTTGACACAAGCAGGCCTTTCAGTTAGCTGGGTAGCCTGCAGATTAATGAACGGAACATGTAAAGCATTCAAATGTTTCAATCAGGAGATGGGAAATGCAATTATTTAGAGACAGAAAATATCAGTTTCATTAAGGATTACGTTTTCTGCGGCAATACTACAACACAAACATAATTCTGATATCTAATCCGCATGAGACTGCAGACAACGTATCTGCTATTGATCGACAAATTCTAATCGGTTTCATCAAAATATCCGACTCTAATACAACATCGGTACTTAGAATGAGATAATACCCGATACCATTTCTTGACAATATTAAATAATTAGAGTCATTCTCTCACACCATCACATCCTCATCCAACCAATTCAGGGCAGTCTGTGCTGTAAAATGTATCAATTATCAATGGAAGGAAAATTTATTTAGAGAAAATATCAGTTTCTTTGCTTTTCTTCAAGAAGACCGTGCCTTCTGTTGCCTGGGCCCTAAGCTCTGGAACTCCCTGCCTGAACCTCTCCAGTCACTCTTTCCTCCTTCAAGATGCTCCTTAAAACTACCCCTTTGACCAAGCTTTTGGTCACCTGCCCGAATTTCTCCTTATGCGGCTCAGTGTCAATTTTTAAAATCTTATAATACTCCTGTGAAGCACCTTGGGACGGTTCACTATGTTAAAGGCGCTATATAAATACAAACTGCTATTGTTGTTTCAGTCATCTGTGACAATTACGCAAGATAAGGTTCTAATATTTAAAAATCACTGAAATTATTCTGTGATCAGGTTAACAGGAACCACAATTTAGAGGGGTGGGGGCTGAGCCAGATGTTAACCGGCTTTGAATACAACGATCATGGCCTCCAACGTGAAAAGCCTGCGACCCTGCTACTGGTGAATCTAAATCGCTCAATTAAGCCACGCAAGTTGAAGCAGCAGGCAAACCAGGGACTCTGACTGTTACCAAACAACATTAGTCAACACTCGCTAAGTTTGACTCTTTCGCGATTGTAGCCATATAACTGTATCTTCCAAGGATTTATATACCTTTTCATCTGGAACAGCAATGAGCAAAGTATTTACAGCACAGAAACAGGTCCATGCCGGATACCCAACATTATGAGCTGCCAGTTACACTTCAGGAACGAGTGATACAGCATCAATCATCATCATCATAGGCAGTCCCTCGGAATCGAGGAAGACTTGCTTCCACTCTTAGAATGGGTCCTTAGGTGGCTGAACAGTCCAATACTGTACCGCAAGGTTCAGTGCTGGGACCCCAGCTATTTACAATATACATTAATGATTCAGACGAAGGAATTGTGAAGGAATTGAATGTAATATCTCCAAGTTTGCAGATGACACTAAGCTGGGTGGCGGTGTGAGCTGTGAGGAGGATGCTAAGAGGCTGCAGGGTGACTTGGACAGGTTTAGGTGCGTGGGCAAATAAATGGCAGATGCAGTATAATGTAGATAAATGTGAGGTTATCCACTTTGGTGGTAAAAACAGGAAGGCAGATTATTATCTGAATGGTGACAGATTAGGAAAAGGGGAGGTGCAACGAGATCTGGATGTCATGGTATATCAGTCATTGAAAGTTGGCATGCAGGTACAGCAGGCGGTGAAGGCGGCAAATGGCATGTTGGCCTTCATAGCGAGAGGATTTGAGTATAGGAGCAAGGAGGTCTTACTACAGTTGTACAGGGCCTTGGTGAGACCACACCTTAAGTATTGTGTACAGTTTTGGTCTCCTAATCTGAGGAAGGACATTCTTGCTATTGAGGGAGTGCAGCGAAGGTTCACCAGACTGATGCCCGGGATGACAGGAATGACAGGAATGACATATGAAGAAAGACTGGACCGACTAGGCTTATATTCACTGGAATTTAGAAGAATGAGAGGGGATCTCATAGAAACATTTAAAATTCTGATGGGACTGGACAGGTTTGATGCAGGAAGAATGTTCCTGATGTTGGGGAAGTCCAGAATCAGGGGTCACAGTTTAAGGATAAGGGGTAAGCCATTTAGGACCGAGATGAGGAGAAACTTCTTCACTCAGAGGGTTGTGAGCATGTGGAATTCTCTACCACAGAAAGTTGTTGAGGCCAGTTTGTTAGATATATTCAAAAGGGAGTTAGATGTGGCCCTTACGGCTAAAGGGATCAAGGGGTATGGAGAGAAAGAAGGATCGGGGTACTGAAGTGCATAAGAACATAAGAATTAGGAACAGGAGTAGGCAATCTAGCCCCTCGAGCCTGCTCCGCCATTCAACAAGATCATGGCTGATCTGGCCGTGGACTCAGCTCCACTTACCCACCCGCTCCCCATAACCCTTAATTCCTTTATTGGTTAAAAATCTATCTATCTGTGATTTGAATACATTCAATGAGCTAACCTCAACTGCTTCCTTGGGCAGAGAATTCCCACAGATTCACAACCATGATCATATTGAATGGCGGTGCAGGCTCGAAGGGCCAAATGGCCTACTCCTGCACCTACTTTCTATGTTTCGAATACAAGAGCCACAGTCTCTGTCACAGGTGGGACAGATAGTCGTAGACAGTAGCAGGGCAGTGCTGAGGGACCCAAGGATCAAAGCCAACCCAAGGGGGATGACGGATTCTACTTCTGATCAACTTTAAAGGCGATAAGCTATTCTGGTTTAATTGTTTCAATCGAATCAACAGCTAACCAGATACCAGAGTGCAAAATAGCCCATTGTTGGCACACTAAGATCCACAAAATAAAACAGGCTAGTAATAAGGCCAACTCATTACAAAATGCACAAACTATTTCACAGGATTAAAAAAGTCCATTACAGAACTTTGGGTGTAGTATTTGTAACTGGCCAAACCAGTTAATGATGGTAATAAACCCAGTAAATAGCTTCAAGCCCCTCCATTAATAATAAAAACATACAAAGTTTTAAGATATGGGAAGATCTAAAATATGGTGACTGTATTTTCTAAACAAAATCCAGGGACACAGGGTGGGAGCACAACAAAGCAGCCAGGACGGAAAATGCAGCTTGTGCAGCGTAGCAAGACAACGTTTGTAGTAGCACATATACACTACAAGTGCAAAACTAATGTGCATATAATTACCATGGATGTGACACCGCACTATGGAAACGCAATCAGACACTGTTTATAAATAATACAGTAAACACTGTTCAGTCCATTGACCTGAAACTGTGATTATGTTGAACGGTCTCTGATAGGCATATATTCCAATGAATATGGCTCTCGTCCATTCGGGGACGGGGTGCATGAACTGGGGACTGTGCCAGGGACATTGATTGCCCAGGGACACAGTACCTCATCCAGGAACTGTCCCTAGAAAAAAAAATCTAAAACCAACAACTTACATTTATATAGCGCCTTTAACGTAGTGAAACATCACAAGGCGCTTCACGGGATAATTATGCGATAACAATTTGACACCGAGCAGCACAAGTATAAATTAGCACAGGTAACCAAAAGCTTGGTCAAAGAGGTAGCATCTTGAAGGAGGAAAGAGAAGTAGAGAGGAAGAGAGGTTTAAGCAGGGAGTTTCAGACCCAGGCAACAGAGGGCACAGCCACCAATGGTTGAGTGATTATAATCAGGGTTGCTCAGAAGTGTAGAATTAGAGGAGTGCCGACATCTCGGGGGGTTGTGGGGCTGGAGGAGATTGCAGCGATAGGGAGGGGAGAGGCCATGGAGGGATTTGAAAATAAGGATGAGAATTTTGAAATTGAGACGTTGCTTAACCGGGAGCCAATGTAGGTCAGCGAGCACAGTGGGTGATGGGTATCACCCATCAAAACCATCCAATACAACTCCATTCTGCTCTGGGGACTGTAAAGATCTGCTCCGTACGTTTCATCCTTTACGTACTCTGCAATTCCCCCATTCCAACTCTCTGCACTTCTAGCCCAACCGAGTGTCTATTCATGATGTGCAAGCTTGGTGTTTTTTCATTGCCCACACCGCACCGTACCCCTCCTGTTCCAACACACCAAAGGGAAGAAAGCACTCGATGTGCAATGCACCTGCCCAGCCCCAGGCTTCAGGGGATTTCCAGTTCTGGATCAATTGCATGGCTTGGGAACACACCCAGGCACGAAAGGCAATAAATTATTACAAGTTCTTTCGATCAACATTTTTTAAATCTCCTATGAATTATTATATAAAACATTTGCATCAATATTTAATAACATTTCTACAGTACTAATGTATTATAAATGGCTTACAGTATCAATATCTTATGAATCTACGGTATTGATATTTTATTAAACATTTGCAGTATCAACATTTTACAAAACGCCAATATCAACATTAAGTGTTTACAGTATCGATAATTTATAAGCTGTTACAGTATTGATTTTATAAATCTCCTACTGTATTGACATTTTATAAATATAACTATGTTTTATAAATGTCTTAAGCATTGATATTTTACAAATACCATAATCACCTGCCGTGTTTGATACCTTGCATATTTCCTTACATTTAACAGAAGCAAATAATGTAAAATGTAAATGAAGAAGAATGATTACCTCGAACCCAAGACCAGGCTGTGTTGTATTGCAAAGCCCACCTTTATAGGTAGCTCTCCCAACAGTATAATAATGCTGGTCATTTGAAGGCAACGTTGACAACAGAACAGCACATACAAAGATATCTATACAGAATACAATATTTCTAACCACATTCTATACCACCACCTGTTATACTTCCAAGCACTTTGAGGAAATACAACAAGCAATTTATAACACACTCCATTTACAGAAAGATATTATGAATGAAACAGCAACCACCTTTAAGCAGCATTGCATTATACCTGCTTTTCACCTGTCATGCTCTATAATCCACTGAAAATCAGTCAGCAGAGCCGGGAATAATTTTCTGCCGTGTGATTCAGAGCATGCCAATTCACTCCCTACGGAATTAGTCCTGCACTGATAGTTTAATAAGGTCTCAATAAGCAAGTCTTTCCATTTAAGCTTGTAAAGAAGAATGTTGTGAAGCAAACTAAAGTGGCATGTATTATATTTCTTTCTCTTCCATTCTCTCTCTCCCCCCCATCACCCATATAATGAAGATGCTAACTCTTCATCAGGCACAGTTCCTCCAGTCTCCCTCATTCAAGAGACCACACCTCAAAAGTGGGCCTAAACAGGGCATGCCAGCAGGCTACTTGACAGTGGAGGGCTTAAAGGCCAAGTCTGAGGGGGTGCCGCACTGTCGGAGGTGCCGTCTTTTGGATGAGACGCTAAACCGAGGCCCCGTCTGCTCTCTCAGGTGGACATAAACGATCCCATGGCACTATTTCGAAGAAGAGCAGGGGAGTTAAACCTGGTGCCCTGGCCAATATTTATCCCTCAATCAACATCACTAAAGAACAGATTATCTGATTATCACATTGCTGTTTGTGGGTGCTTGCTGTGCGCAAATTGGCTGCAGAATGCATTTCCTACATTACAACAGAGACTACACTTCAAAAAGTACTTCATTGGCTGTAGTGCTTTGGGACGTCCGGCGATCATGAAAGGCGCTAGAGAAATCCAAGTCGTCTTTTTTCTTTCGGGAATCTCAATTTTAGCTAACCTTAGCTTAGGGATTACTAAAGTCAAAACAACATGTAGGAGTGTTTTTTTACTACATTACAACAGTGACTACACTTCAAAAGTGTAGTCACTGTTGTAACCATCATCATTGGCAGTCCCTCGTATCGAGGGGGACTTGCTTTCTCGCCAAAAAGGGATGAGTTCAGAGGTGTTTCAATGAAGGACCTAATATTCCGGATCCCAAACTACATCCTGAAGGGTGGGAGATGCCTGTGCGTGGATTTTTTTAACGTGGGGTGGCCATTGCACACCAGCCACCACACGGGCTTGACAGAGCTAGGTCTTGGTCCAGTGGCAAGGATTACCCAAGATGACTGGACAAGGCAGCCAATTTGCGCACAGCAAGCTCCCACAAACAGTAGTGCCCTCACCATCAGCTAGCTCGGTGCTCACAGGAGGGGGTTGAACCTGGGATCTTCTGTTTTTTACGGCACAGGACCTCCATTAACCATAGGGCATCTGGAAACGTCCTTTCCATGTGTTGCGAACATGCAAATCTTTCCACATTTGAAGAATTTTGCAGAACAATGTAAGTGGCCTGAACTATGCGCTGGCTTTTCTTGCCAATAAGTCCCATTATTCTGCATTTTTCAAGTAAATGAAATTTTGTGAACAGCAATGCCACTGCATTCTTCGTAGATCACCCACAGCGCGTGTGTTATAAAGGGCTTGACTAGAATCTAGTTAACTCAAGATAGGATTAGAGGATTAGTAGAAATCATTAGAAAGTTACCAAACCCAATCAAGAAATGTTCTTCCTGGTGATTTGCAGGTACCAACCACTGGATCATGACCAACCATTGCATTTCACCCTGAGATCATCGTTAAACAGTAAAAGAGCGACAAAACAATCGAAAATCCACGCTCATGTACCCAGATTGCACTCACTAATGTTTCAACTTCCAAAATTCATGTTTTAGCTTCCATTTGGATCGTGCTATTATTACATATAAATGCCGCATAATGTGTTAACTTTTTGAAGCCACGATCTCCTTTCCGAAACGATTCCGATTAGGATCCGGGTTTTGCATGAGGCAAAGTGCCCATTTTTAACAATACTTCTGCTTTAAGGTCGGTGCGGTAACGTGTAGAATTTGTACTTTTGAATTTAAAAAAAACATTTTTTTTTAAATAAACTCACATTATGCCCAAACATATTAGCACAAACCTTACTGGCAGATCATTTGTTTCAGTGAAAGAAATGAGAAGCTAAAACTCCCACAAAACAAGTCGAAGGTGTTGGCTAATGCTGCCACAAACCTGGGTAAGAGGGGAAGATGGCTGCTGTGGAGGTTACACACAAGTGTGGGACAACCAGTGAATATGAAAAACAGGAACAACCAGGTCACAACAAGACTAATTCATGAGGGGGGGGGGGGGGGGGGTGGGGAACAGACAAATGAAGCCAAACAAACATATTACATTAAAAATTTGAAATAAAACAACAGGACTCCAATGTGTAGCATGTCAGAGTGGTGAAATCTTCTGACGAAGGGTCACAGACGCGAAACGTTAACTCTGTTTCTTTCCCCTCAGATGCTGCCTGACCCGCTGAGATTTCCAACACTTTCTGTTCTATTCTATTCTATTTCAGATCTCCAGCATCCGCAGTATTTTGCTTTTGTGTCGTGGCAGGAGGTGGGGATTAAACACTTGGGACACAGGTGATTTATTCTTAATTCCATTTTCTCACCCACTCTCAAAAGGTGCTCAACGGTTGCTATTTCAACAATTCAGCCAGCCTCCCATCTGTACCTAAACCCAAGTGGCCATTGTTTATCTGAGCTCGTAACAGCGAGGGTTTAGGAAGCTCTTGATCACAGGGGAGGGGAAGGAGGGGGAGGGTCATATGGCAACTCAGCTCGGACTTCATCCAACGGCTGCGTGCACAGTTTCCAACGACAAGTGATCAGGAATGGGAATCAGGGCAATTTTCTACTCAACCTCGGAGTGCAGGATGGTGCCTTAGTTCCGGTCAGCTTTTCAGCACAGGTTGGGGGCTGAAACGGGTAACTTTCCTTACCTGCACAGCTCTCTGGATAAACTCGGTGAGCTATGATGGCAGCCATAAGAGCACAAGAAGCAGGAGTAGGCCATACGGCCCCTCGAGCCTGCTCCGCCATTCAGTAAGATCATGGCTGGTCTGATCTTGGCCTCGACTCCACTTCCCTGCCCTGCCCTCTCCCCGTAATCCATGACTCCCATGGCTGGTCGCTGATCATGATTAGCTTCGGGAAATGCTAAGGAACAGGGCACCTCCTTAATTTTGGAATGGAGATTGGCACAAGGAGACAAGGAAGGGACTTTTCTTATATTTTGAGGGAACAGAGCATGTTTAACCTGATTCCCGACTTCAGCAGTACTACTGGCCATACAATCTAAAACATTGGTTCGGAAAAGCAAAACTCAATGTGTACTGCAAATCTACGTTATTTAAAGAAAAAATGATTAAATGATATTCAAATTATTGAAACGGCTGATCTGATATTCTAAAAATCCCTGTGCAATTCCGATCCCTCAACAAATCGGCAGGATTCACCTGGCTAAACAAATGAATGTTGGTGCTTTCCTAACCATGTAGGTTTCAGCTTAGCTCAGTGAGAACACTCTCACCTAGGAGGCAGAAGGTGAGAGTTTAAATCCAGCACATAATCCAGGCGGGCACTTTAGTGCAATACTGAGGGAGTGCGTGCCGTCCTTCGAATGAGACGTCATGGTATAGCCCCGACTAACTGTTCCAGGTGGTTCAAGCGAACGTTCAAAATCCACGAAGAAGAGCAGTGAGCTCTCTTGGTTTTGTGACAATATTCTTTCCTCAACCAACACCAGCACCGGACATTTGTGCAATAATGTGCGTGGTACACTGCTGTCCACCAAAGCTCTGCCACATTTGTCTACACAAGTGCACATCCAGCAACTTCATTGTATGTGAAGTGCGTTGGGGCATTTCTGAGCACCAGATAAAGTCCTTTCTTTGCATGTAGAGAACAATTAAAAAAAAAAAATTTTCGGCACGTCCTCCCATGCCAAATGCTGCAGTACTTTTCCTACCCGAGAGATTAGGAAGACAAACTCACTCCTGGATACTTGCCACCAGGAAATACTCAACATCAGCTTGCAGTGACTGGTTTCCCTGGGGCAGCTGTACTTTCCCTTCGTTTAGAAACAACTGAAGTGCCTGCCCGGGATTGCCTGCGGCAGAATTCTAATCTGGACACACGCCTTCATTGCATTACAATACAATTCAAAGTAGACACAGATATTTGAGCGAAAAAGTGCAATTCCAGTTGCTGCTATATTAATGAATTTAAGTCAAATGCATTATTGTTTTAAATAAAGACTAGAGTTATGTGGAGAGACTAGAGAAACTGGGGGCGTTCTCCTTTGAAAGTTGAGGGAGATTTGGTAGAGGTGTTCAAAATCATGAAAGGTTTTGATAAGAGCAAATGAGCAGAAATTGTTTCCAGTGGCAGGAAGGTCAATAACCAGGACACCAACTTAAGGAATTTTGGCAAACGAACCAGAAGTGATACGAGGAGAATTTAGTTTTTAATGATGATCTGGAATGCACTGCTTAAAAGGGCGGTGAAAGCAGATTCAATATGACTTTCAAAAAGGAACTGGATATATACTTGAAGGGGAAAAACTTGCAGGACCTCGAGGAAAGAGCAGGGGGGAATGGCACTAATTGGATCGCTCTTTCAAAGAGCCGGCACAGGCACGATGGACCGAATGGCCTCCTTCTGTGCTGTTCCATTCTATGATTCTAAAGTTAATAACTGTTAATTCTCAATGCAGAATCAGCAATCGAAGGTGTACTCGGAGGTTTGATTCCTGATTTACAACTGCAAGTTCCGATTGCAGGCTCTATCAATCTTATTTGGAGTAGCTTCACCTCAGAGGAGGACAGGTATCCGAAGGCATCGGTCACTCCATAATGGAAACACGGAACAAATGATCAATCAGGAATGGGAGAGTGGAACAGGAAACAAATTCAATATTAAAGTAAAGCTCTCCCCTCCTGCATCATCAAATGCAATTCTCTATCATTCATTACCAATTCTGTACATACCCCCAGCGTCGTGTTCTGCCTGTTGTAACACGCAAAGTTCAAGATACTCTCGGTTGCCATAGCGAGGCCAGTGTGCTGAGACAGACCAGACACCCAGTTCTGATGCTTATTCAAATATTCCTGAAAAACAAAATTACAGGAAACCACTCTTTTCACAGACCTGCACTTAAATTCTGTGTTTGCAATAAAAAGGTTAATTTTAGCTAAATGGCATAATTCCAGAAACACGTTAACATATGAACGTTAAACAGACCGAAATGCTAGTCTTGAAACTTCACTAGAAAAAGTTGCCACAATTCCTCTTTTTTCACGAGATGGCAACATAGACCATTAGGATGGGGCCATTTTGTCGGAGCAAGAGGTGGCCATTCAGTCCCTCGAGCTTGTTCCGTCATTCAATTAGATCATAGTTGATCTGTTTCTCAGTTTATTCGCCTTTGACCCATATCCCTTGATACCGTTAACTAAAAAAAACTATCGACCTCTGTCTTGATAGCTTCAAATGACCCCCACAATCCACAATCTTTTGGAGGAAACATAGAAAATAGGTGCAAGAGTAGGCCATTCGACCCTTCGAGCCTGCACCACCATTCAATATGATCATGGCTGATCATGCAACTTCAGCACCCCATTCCTGCTTTCTCTCCAAACCCCTTGATCCAGATTTCCACTGCCCTTTGTGTGAAGAAGGGCTTCCTGATTTAACTCACGAATAAGATTATACCCTCCTATTATAGATTTCCCCACCAGAGGAAATAGATTCTCTTATTCTCTTTATCTCCCCCATCGAATCCTTTTACCATTTTAAACACTTCGACTGGGTCACCCCTCAATCCTCCATACTCAAGGAAAAGCCAACTTGTCTGCATAATTTAACCCTTTAACCCCTGGTATCATTCTGGTGAATCTGCACTGCACCCTCTCCCAGGCCAATAGATCCTCCCTGAGAGTGGTGCCCAGAACTGAACGCAGTGCTCCAGAGGGGTCAACAACCAGGGGCCATGGATTTAAAGTAATTGGGGGGGAGGTTTAGAGGGAATTTGAGGGGAAATGTCTTCACCCAGAGGGTGGTGGGGGTCTGGAACTCACTGCCTGAAAGGGTGGTAGAGGCAGAAACCCTCAGCACATTTAAAAGGTACTTGGATGTGCACCTGAAGTGCCGTAACCTACAGGGCTACGGACCAAGAGCTGAAAAGTGGGATTAGGCTGGGTAGCTCTTTATTGGCTGCCACGGACATGATGGGCCGAATGGCCTCCTTCCGCGCTGTAAATTTCTGTGATTCTATGGGGCCTATACAACTGAAGCAAAACTTCCTCCCCTTCGTATTCCAGTCCTCTTGAGGTAAAGGTCTTTTTGATTGCTTTTTGTACCCCACCACTAGCTTTTAATGTACCTCACCATGTAGAACATACTCCAACCAGTCTGCTTTGAAACCATAATGGATGACCCCAAACTTCCCCACTGAGCTCCATTTGCCAGTTTACTTACTTACTTGATCTGTCTATGTCCCGTTGTAACTTTCTGCTTCCCTCTGCACTGCTTACTGTGCCTCCTAACTTAGTGTGGTCAGTAAAGTTGGATATAAGGCCCTCTACTCCTTCATCTAAGTCATTGATAGAAATAATGAAAAGCTGAGGCTCCAGCACAGATCCCTGGGGACACCAGTAATCAAACCTGCTAATCAGAATAAAAACCTACCTCTTTGACCAAGCTTTTGCTCACCTGTCCTAATAGCTCTTGTGGCTTGGTGTCAAATTTTATTTGATAATGCCCCTGCGAACCGCATTGGGACGTTGTACTATGTTAAAGGCTCGATATAAGAAATAGGAGCAGGAGTAGGCCATTTGGCCCCTCGAGCCTGCTCCGCCATTCAATAAGATCATGGCTGATCCGATCATGGACTCAGGTCCACTTCCCCGCCCACTCCCCATAACCCCTTATTGCCTTATCGGTTAAGAAACTGTCTATCTCTGTCTTAAATTTATTCAATGACCCAGCTTCCACAGCTCTCGGAGGCAGAGAATTCCACAGATTTACAACCCTGAGAGAAGAAATTCCTCCTCATCTCAGTTTTAAATGGGCGGTCCCTTATTCTAAGATCATGCCCTCTAGTTCTAGTCTCCCCCATCAGTGGAAACATCCTCTCTGCATCCACCTTGTCAAGCCCCCTCATAATCTTATACGTTTCGATACGATCACCTCTCATTATACTAAATTCCAATATTCTTAAACTATGCCTCCTAGTTCTAGGATTCCCCTACGGAGTGGAAACTTCCTCTCTGCATCAATCTTGTTGAGCCAAAGCTGTACGCAGTACTCTAGGTGTGGTCTCGCCAATACCCCGTACTGTTGTAGCAGGACTTGCGTATCACCCAACCAATGTCCATCCCAATGTCGCAGGGTTGCCTTGAAATCCATGCTCTTTCATTTCATTTCTGATTGCAGGAGCTGCCAGTTTACCTGAAGATGGGACTTGGTGACAGATGGTGCCCATTTCATCGCCTCCTGCAGGATCCCACCACAGCGAGCAGCAAAATCGCGGACAATACTCTGAGGGGAGAGAAAAAAAAGCAGCTGATTTACTTGCCTTATAACCAGGGTGAATTATTTTGCCGCTACTTGGGATCTGGAACGCTCTACCTGGAAAGGTGGTGGAAGCCAATTCCATAAATAATTTAAAAAGGAAATTGGACAGGTACTCGAGGATGGGGAACTTAAAGAGTTATGGACAAAAAGCAGGGATGTGGGACTAAACACAACAGCTCTTTCAAAGAGCCGGAATGGACACAGCTGCCCGAATGGCCTCCTTCTGTGCTGTACGTTTCTACCATTCTGTAATACTCACAACAATGGGATGCAATTTCTAAAAATTCATGTTATTCATGTATTGAATAGGTTTAAAATAGCTTCTGTAAAAGATACATACGGAAATTGTGATGTACAAACATAAAAACAAAATATTCCTTTGCACCATATTTCCTGTATATACATGCTTCAAATCAAGTCAATTGTTGAGCTACTGACACTTCCTATGGAACCTAAATATAAACCATATTTCTCAAAATCGATGATAAAAAAGTGCAAAAATAAGGGCACAAGGGAATAAAAGACTCGGAACTGGCAAATTCAATCCTCTGGAAGTATGGCCGGTGTGAAAAATGTCAAATTAGTGCAATCGGATTGCTTTTCAGTAGTTGAGAGCAAGATATGTTATTGGATCACAATTGTATTTGACAACTAACCTGTCCTGTGCTTAACATGGGCATTACATCAGTTCCATTCCATGCAAAATGTAGATGGGGAAATGTAGAATTCCCTAGAATTAACATAATCTTTCAGAAAAATGTTAACCTGCTCTGCTCCTTCCCAAAAAAGATGTTCACAAACTTTCTGTTTCAAATAGTAGTACGCTCCCGAAGTATGGAAAATGGTTCATGTTGTCCAAGGCTGCGCCGCAGGGTCAGGTTGATGGAGGACCTCTGCCATGGATGTTTAGAATAAGGCCCATGCTTTCGTACGCCTCGGTGAAAGTGTTGACAATGGCTTGGAGTTCGGCCTCTGAATGTGCGCAGGCGCAAGTGTAGGCCGCATAATGTAGTTCAATGCCAGAGGATGGGACGACCTTGGATCTGGCCTGGAGGTGATGAAGGTTGAACAGGTTCCCATTGGTTCTATAGTTTAGTTCCACTCCAGCGGGGAGCTTGTTGAGAAAGTGCTCCTTGAAAAAGTGTAACATCCCAACCCCTGGGAATCCCTGGCCAAAGACCGCCCTAAGTGGAGGAAGAACATCCGGGAGGGCGCTGAGCACCTCGAGTCTAGTCGCCGAGAGCATGCAGAAAACAAGCGCAGGCAGCGGAAGGAGCGTGCGGCAAACCAGACTCCCCACCCACCCTTTCCTTCAACCACTGTCTGTCCCACCTGTGACAGAGACTGTAATTCCCGTATTGTACTGTACTGTCACCTGACAATTCACTCTTAGAGTGGAAGCAAGTCTTCCTCGATTTCGAGGGACTGCCTATGATGATGATTATTTTAAATAAATTTGCATACTTGTGTTAGTATATTCATGGGATATGGTAACCTAGTGGTTATGTCGTTGTAAACCAGATGGACCCAAGATCAAATGCCACCAAGGCAGTTTGATGATTTGAATTTAGCTTTTATTTTTTAGCATGTCAATCGTGGCTCAGTGGATTGCACTGTCGCCTCTGTGACAGAAGGTTGTGGGTTCAGGTCCCACTCGAGACTTGAGCACAAAAATCTAGCTGAAACTACAGTGCAGTGCTGAGGGAGTTCTGCACGGTCAGAAATGCTGCCTTTTGGATGCGATGTTAAGCGAGACCCTGTCTGCTCTCTCAGGTGGATGTAAAAGATCGCACGACACTATATCGAAGAAGAGCAGGGGAGCTATCCCTGGTGTCCTGGGCCAATATTTATCCCTCAATCAACATCACAAACAGATTATCCGGATATTATCACATTACTGTTTGTGGGAGCTTGCTGTGGAAAAATTGTCTGCTGCAGTGCCGAAATTACAACAGTGACTACACTTCAAGAAGTACTTCATTGGCTGAAAAGCGCTTTGAGATGCCCTGAGGTTGTGAAAGGTGCTATATTAAATGCAAGTCTTTCTTTCTTAATACAAAACTGAGATCAATAGATGTTTGGACACCAAGAATCAAGGGATCGGGCGCAAAGGTGCAGCTGAGGTGGAAGATCAGCCATGACCTTATTCGATAGCGGAGCAGGCTCAAGGGCCAAAACGCCTACTCCTATTTCTTCTGTTCTTACAAGTTGTTATTCAGAGTTTCGACTTCTTATATTTTGCAAATACACAGAAACAAAGAAGTTCGACCATTGTCGCCTGTGAATTAGTGTGATGTAGCAGTAAACCGGCATATAGCATCATAAATAGTAGTGAATCTCATGGGAAATCAGAGAGAAAAGCACATTTTCCTCAAGGCGCATTAGGGATGCTGTCGGTGTAGATAAGGGGATCTGCAGCTACGGGACCAGATGAGTTCTCCATCAAGTGGCAGAACCACGCAGTTGCAGATGTGATTGTTGGGTCGCTTCACAACGAGAAAATCCTATTGACACGCCACCTAGAGGCATGACAGAATGACGACAGCCCAAATAAGGAGTGCGTGACACAGAGAAAATTTGTTCCAGATTAGGTGAACTAGTTATACTGTCGTCATCATCATCATCATAGGCAGTCCCTCGAAGCGAGGATGACTTGCTTCCACACCAAAAAGAGATAAGTTCACAGGTGTTTCAATGAATGACCTAATATTTCAGGTCCGAACTACATCGTGAAGGGTGGAAGATGCCTGTGCGTGGATTTTTTTTTAACGTGTGTTGCCCGTTGCACACCAGCCACCACTCGGGCTTGACAGAGCTAGGTCTTGGGTCCAGTGGCAAGGATGACCCAAGACGACTGGAGACCAGCTCTGCTGCATGGACCCAGTGCACGCACACATATCGCCGTGTGGGCTGGCTCGTGCTGCCCCTGGGCCCTCACCTCTTCTGGGCCCCAAACTCAAGCCTCTCCTGGGCCCCCGGTCACTTCCCTCTACAAACTCTGGCCACTCCTTCGCCCCTCCTGCTGTGCCTGCCCACAATTCAATCAGCGACCTGGCTTCGCAGCCGTCGCCCTCCTGCAGTGGCATACCGCCGCACGCTGCTCCCTCCAATGGCCCCGGCCTGCTGATGGTCTTCCAGGCCGGGACCGCGCCGATTTCCGGGCCGGGCCGCCACACGCTGCTCCCTCCAATTGCCCACTCCAGGGACTTGAGCACATAAATCTAGGCTGACACTCCAGTGCATTGCTGAGGGAGTGCTGCACTGTCGGAGGCGCCATCTTTCAGATGAGACGTTAAACTGAGGCCCCGCCTGTTCTCTCAGGTGGATGTAAAAGATCCCATGGCACTATTTCAAAGAAGAGCAGGGGAGTTATCCCCGGTGTCCTGGGCCAATATTATTAGTTATACAGTAGCTTCAAACTGATTAGATACACACTAATTCTTTCGGGGAATACTAAATGGGTTGCCAGTAGTGCAGACCATTATAATACAAAGACAAAAACAAAATACTGCGGATGCTAGAATCTGAAATAAAACCAGAAACTTCTGGAAATATCAGCGAGTCAGGCAGCATAAGAACCTAAGAAATAGGAGCAGGAGTAGGCCATACGGCCCCTCGAGCCTGCTCCGCCATTCAATAAGATCATGGCTGATCTGATCATGGACACAGCTCCACTTCCCCGCCCGCTCCCCATAACCACTTATCGTTTAAGAAATTGTCTATTTCTATATTAAATTTATTCAATGTCCCAGCTTCCACAGCTCTCTGAGGCAGCGAATTCCACAGATTTGCAACCCTCTGAGAAGAAAAAATTTCTCCTCATCTCTGTTTTAAATGGGCGGCCCTTTATTCTAAGATCATGCCCTCTAGTTCTAGTTTCCCCCATCAGGGGAAACATCCTCTCTGCATCCACCTTGTCAAGCCCCCTCATAACCTTATACGTTCCGATAAGATCACCTCTCATTCTTCTAAATTCCAATGAGTAGAGGCCCAACCTACTCAACCTTTCCTCATAAGTCAACCCCCTCATCCCCAGAATCAACCGAGTGAACCTTCTCTGAATTGCCTCCAAAGCAAGTATATCCTTTCGTAAATATGGAAACCAAAACTGCACACAGTATTCCAGGTGTGGCCTCACCAATACCTTATATAGCTGTAGCAAGACTTCCCTTTTATACTCCATCCCCTTTGCAGTAAAGGGCAAGATACCATTGCCCTTCCTGATCACTTGCTGTACCTGCATACTATCCTTTGTGTTTCCTGCACAAGTACCCCCAGGTCCCGCTGTACTCCGGCACTTTGCAATCTTTCTCCATTTAAATAACTTGCTCTTTGATTTTTTTCTACCAAAGTGCATGACCTCACACTTTCCAACATTATACTCCATCTGACAAATGTTTGCCCACTCACTTAGCCTGTCTATGTCCTTTTGCAGATTTTTTTGTCCTCCTCACACATTGCTTTTCCTCCCATCTTTGTATCGTCAGCAAACTTGGCTACGTTGAGAGAAACAGAGTTAACGTTTCAGGTCAAAGACCCTTCGTCCGAACCAGCAATAGTTCGAAATGAATAGATTCTTAAGTGCTGGGGCCCTGAAAGCGGGAGTGGAGGAAAGACAAAAGGGAAAGTCTGTGATAGGTTTTACAACCCCCCCCCTAACCTTTTATTTTTCTGTTTCCCGTGGCTGCTGGTGATGATTCCGCCATTCACACCCTATCTAGACTCATCTTTTGTTTCCTAACTTCTGCCATTACCATCTCATTTTAGCCCATCATCCCTTTTGTCTTTCAAATCTCTCCTTCCTTCCACCCTATCACAGACCTTCCCTTTTGTTCTTTCCTCCCTCCCCCTTTCACTGCGCCCCTTGCAATTCCGTAAGAATCTGTTACATCTCGAACTTTTGCCAGTTCTGACGCAGGGTCACAGACCCGAAACATTAACTCTGTTTCTCTCCACAGATGCTGCCCTGACCTGCTGAGTATTTCCAGCATTGTCTGTTTTTATTAGAATACAAAGTATGAGTGAGGCCACCTGGTGGTATAGCACAGCAATGTCTACGTTTTCTTTGTATTTGTTCGTTGCTGATGTGCATAGCTTGCGGCCTCGTGGGCCTTGGATAAAGTTCAAGTCATTGGTCCAATTAACTTGCTTACATCTCACATAGAAACATAGAAAATAGGTGCAGGAGCACGCCATTCTTCCCTTCGAGCCTGCACCGCCATTTAATATGATCATGGCTGATCATGCAACTTCAGTACCCCATTCCTGCCTTCTCTCCATACCCCTTGATCCCTTTAGCCGTAAGGGCCACATCTAACTCCCTTTTGAATATATCCAATGAACTGGCCTCAACAACTTTCTGTGGTAGAGATTTCCACAGGTTCACAATTCTCTGGGTGAAAAAGTTTCTCCTCAGCTCGGTCCTAAATGGCTTACCCCTTATCCTTAGACTGTGACCCCTGGTTCTGGACTTCCCCAACATCGGGAACATTCTTCCTGCATCTAATCTGTCCAATCGCGTCAGAATTTTATATGTTTCTATGAGATCCCCTCTCATTCTTCTAAATTCCCGTGAATATAAGCCTAGTCAATCCAGTCTTTCTTCATATGTCAGTCCTGCCATCCCGGGAATCAGTCTGGTGAACAATGTGCACACAACTCTGCTTCTCAGTCCAGCAATGACTTGATTCTCTCTGCCCCAGAGGGCTGTGGATGCTGAGTCTCTGAGTATATTCAAGGCTGAGATCGATAGATTTTTGGACTCTAGGGGAAAATCAAGGGATATGGAGATCGGGAGGGAAAGTGGAGTTGAGGTCAATGATCAGCCATGATCTTATTGAATGGCGGAGCAGGCTCGAGGGGCCGTATGGCCTACTCCTGCTCCTAATTCTCATGTTCTTAACGTGTCGTAGTGTTCAAAGTTAGGATTTACCCACTAAGATCAGCTCTTTCCTAAAGTTTCGACCCATGAAATTCAAACAGGGTCAAAGAGTAAATAGGAAATACCGAGGGCCAATAGAACCAAACTGCCCGAGCTTGAACAGCCGGACTGCCAGGAGTCGGTGAGCTGCATTCGCTTAACGGTATGTCGATTGCAAAAAGCAGTGTACTAACAGTTTTACATTTGGCAACCGTTTTACTTCCCAGTCCAGCAATGACTCAATTCTCAAATTCTCATCCTGTGTTCAAATCCCTCCATGGCCTCGCATCTCCTTACCTCTGTAGCCTCCTCCAGCCCTACAAACCTCCAAGAAATCAGTGTTCCTCCAATACTGGGCTCTTGCGCATTCCTAATTTTCTTCGCCCCACCATTGGTGGCTGTGCCGTCAGCTGCCAAGGCCCTAAGCTCTGGAATTCCCTCCCTAAACCTCTCCGCCTCACTCTCCTTCTTTAAGACGTTCCTTGAAACCTATCTGTCTGACCAAGCTTTTGGTAACCTGTTCTAATATCTTACGTGGCTCGGTGTCAAATTCTGTCCGAGTACGCTCATGTGAAGCATCTTGGGATGTTTGACTCTGCTGAAGCAGCTATATAAATGCAAGTTTTTTTTACAAAAACTCCCCCTCCCCCACCTTTTTTTATTTTTATTTTGTTTCTTGTGGCAGCTGGTAATTATTCCGCCCTTCACACCCCATCTAAACTCATCTTTTGTTTCCTAACTTGTGCTATTACCATCTCAATTTGGCCCATCATCCCCATTTGTCTTTCAAATCTCTTCTGCCTTCCACCCGATCACAGACCTTCCCTTTTTGTTCTTTCCACACCCCCCCCTCCTTCTCCCTTTCAGGGCCCCAGCACCTCCATAAGAATCTGTTACATTTCGAACTATTGCCAGTTCTGACAAAGGGACATCGACCTGAAACGTTAACTCTGTTTCTCTCCCCACAGATGCTGCCTGACCCACTGAGACCGTCAGTATTTTCTGTTTTTATTTCAGATTCCAGCATCCGCAGTATTTTGCTTTTATATAAATGCCAAGTTGCCGTTGTTTGGTGAGTTCATAATCTTGGACAAGGCTTCAGGGAAGCTTTAAGCTAAGACAATGCCTTTTCTATTAGAGGGAAGAACAAAGGGAGGGGGGGGGGAAAAGGAGAGAAAAATAGGTTATATGGTCAAACTTGCTGCGCCGAGCTGTGTGATGAAGGAATTGGAACAGGTTACGAGCTGTCCGACAGTGGACAGCAAATCATTAAACAGGGCAGTAAAGTTCTAAAACATTGTCATTTTAATTTTGGCCCCAGATAAACCTTGATGGTTTTGAAAGTGAAACCTAACATTACCTCTCTGGCTTCATAGGTATCAGGAACAGTGATTCTGTACGGGGTATCGAGAATGTCGTAATAAGGCTGATCCTTGTGGATGTCCTGCAAGGTAGAATATATTTATTATCTCTGGCCATCAGAACATTCTTCCGTCAAGTGCACTTTGTCAACTATGTCTGGTCCTTACCGCACTGAGGGAAAGGGACAGTGTCTGAAGAATATCCAGCATAGTTTTCAGGACCGTACCGCTCCATAGCAAATGTGGGAATCTGGAATTACAAACAACAAAAATCAAGTACAACTTGTAACTTTAGACTTGCATTTCTATCGCGCCTTTCACAACCGCCCCAAAGCGCTTTGCAGCCAATTAAGTACTTTTTGAAATGCAGTAACTGTTGCAATGTGGGAAATGCTGCAGCCAATTTGCACACTGCAAGCTACCTCAAACAGCAATGTGATAATGACCAGATAATCTGTATTTAGTGGTGCTGATTGAGGGATAAATATTGGCCAGGAGACCGGGGATAACTCCCCTGCTCTTCTTCAAAATAGTGCCACGGGATCTTTTGACGTCCACCTGAGAGAACAGACAGCGCCTCATCTGAAGGACGGCATCTCCGACAGTGCAGCACTCCCTCAGCACTGTACTGGCGCGTCAGCCTCGATTTTTGTGCTTACGTCCCTGGAGTGGGACTTCAACCCACAACCTTCTAGAAACAGAGAAAATAGGTACAGGAGTAGGCCATTCGGCCCTTTGAGCCTGCACCACCATTCAACATGATCATGGCTGATCATGCAACTTCAGTACCCCACTCCTGCTTTCTCTCCATAACCCCTGATCCCCTTAGCCATAAGGGCCACATCTAACTCCCTCTTGAATATATCCAACGAACTAGACTCAACAATTTCTGTGGTAGAGAATTCCACAGGTTCACCACTCTCTGGGTGGAAAAGTTTCTCCTCATCTCGGTCCCACATGTCCTACCCCTTATCCCCAGACTCTGACTCAGAGGCGAGGGTGCTGCCCACTGAGCCGCAGCTGACAATTGGAGAAGGAAATGATAACTACAGAACTAGTGGCATTTTTTGACATCCTGGGGTTATACATTGCAGCACCAGGAGAAAAGATCATTGCTTTTGTATTGCACTTTTAATTGTCTCCGACTTTTGGGATAACAAGCTTGTACACAATAAACTCTGCTCCTGTTAAATTTATCCGCACCATTTAAAGTTCTGTATCTGGCTCACATCCAATGTAAGCTCAGGGAAAACAGATATACCAGCAGGGTCCTGTGCTCTGCTGAATATCTGAATTAGCATGTTCGGAATGGTGGAACAGGCTCAAGGGCTGAGTGACTGCCCCTGTTCCCAGTTTCACACTTGCAAATCTCCACAAAAGCAAAAGACTGCGGATGCGGGAATCTGGAATAAAAACAGAAAATGCTGGAAATCTCAGCGGGTCAGGCAGCATGTGGGGAGAGGAAGCAGAGTTAACGTTTCGGGTCGATGACCCTTCGTCAGAACTGGAGAGTGTTCGAAAAGAACAGATTCTTAACCAGCACTGAAAGGGGGAGGGGAAGAAAGAACACAAGGGAAGGTCTGTGATAGGGTGGAAGGCAGGAGAGATTAGAGAGACAAAAGGTATGATGGCCCAAATTCAAATGCTAATTCTAGGAGTTAGAAAAGCATTAGTCGAGGTAGGGTGTGAATGGTGGGATTATGACCAATTGCCATTAGAGCAGAATATCTCGCAAATCTGCCATGTTTTCATGTGTAACCTGGGTAATTTTGCTTCTCAATCCATGTCCTTGACTACACCAAGGACTGCTATGGTCATGAGGTGTTACTAACAAATTTGGAAGGAACAACACAATTCTTGTTTTAAAACATGGTATCATTTGATACATTAAAAGAAAATGCTGCATACATCATAGAATCACAATGTACAGCACGGAAACAGACCATTCAGCCCAACTGGTCTATGCCAGTGTTTACGCTCTACACAAGCCTCCTCTCACCACGTTCCCAGCGAGGCCGTGCAGCCAGTTAAAGGGACCACGCACAAAAAGAAATTAGGGGGAACATTGCCTCCCACTCCTCTTCACTGAACCCCCTCAACATATCCTTCTATTCCATTTTCCCTCGTGCTTATCTAACCTCCCGTTAAATGCATCTATGCTATTTGCCCCAACTGCTCCTTGTGGTTGCAAGTTCCACATTCTAACCACTCTCTGGGTAAAGTAGTTTCTTCTGAATTCCCTATTAGATTTATCAATGACTATCTTACATTTATGGCCCCTAGTTCTGGACTCCACACAATGTATGTGCTTGGAAAAATGTAGCGCATCCAGTTTCGACAAACTGGGCTGGGTTCAACCGGACCTAGGAGAACTGTCTCAAGGTTACCAAGGTGCAGACAGAGCGGCCAATTCCTGAGAATGTCTATCCATCCAAGCCGAGACCAGAGCCTAACCCAGTCAGCGAAGGAGAGTTACAGCCCTCCAAACATGGAACTGAAGGATGAAGCAATGCCACACACTCATCTGAGAGACAGTAGAATTTAAATCATTTGTTTGTGTTTGCACCAAGCCAAGTGGGTGTTTAAAATTGCCTGCTGCCAGTTGTACCACAGACATCCTTATCATTGATGTATACAAATAATGTTGAGAAATAAAATAATTCAAAGCTTAAAACAAAATTATTATTTTTTTAAGTCGTACTTATCTACCAAGCCCGACAGGAACTTGTCAGCAACCCTTCGAATCCTTTTGTGGATATGGTTGAAATTGACCAACAAGAATTGGGCGTGTTTCTCCAGCTCTTCCTCATTGTCCTTCGTTTTGGGCTGAAAGAGGTAATGCCAAGGTGCAGCTTTTTAAAGATTTATTTATGTAGATACTTGAAAAATGCTACAAATGGATGTAAATGAAAGGCAGCCAGTTACATTAAAGCACGTGTTACCTTGTCTGCCATGACAGCGAGAAAAACATCAAACACTTTATCAGCGACTGCAACCACACACTGCATCATACCTGTGAGAGTACAAAAACAGTTTCAATCTCCATAAAACAACTTGTATTTATATAGCACCTTTAACGTAGTGAAGGCGCTTCACAGGAGTATTGAGAGTAAAAAAATTTGACATCGAGCCGCATAAGGAGAAATTGGCGCAGGTGACTAAAAGCTTGGTCAAAGAGGTAGGTTTTAAGGAGCGTCTTGAAGGAGGAAAGAGAGGTGGAGAGGCGGAGAGTTTTAGGCAGGAAGTTCCAGAGCTTGGGGCCCAGGCAACAGAAGGCACGGCCACCAATGGTTGAACGATTATAATCAGGGATGCTCAGGAGGGCAGAATTAGAGGAGGGCAGGTATCACTGGGGAGTGGGGGAGCGGGTTGTGGGGCTGGAGAAGATTAGAGATAGGGAGGGGCGAGGCCATGGAGGGATTTGAAAACAAAGGTGAGAATTTTGAAATCGAGGCTTGAAGATGATTAATTTGCAGGGCTTAAGGGGGGAAAAGCTGGAGCGAGGGACGAAATTGCACAGCTCTTTCAGGGCCAGCACAGGTATGACGGGTCGAATGGCCTCTTTCTGTGCTGTAAGATTCGACGATTCTATGAAAGGAAAGAGCATGCATTTATTTAGTGCCTTTAACGCCTTAGGGCATCCCAAAGTGCTTTTTAGCCACTGAAGTGCTTTGGAAGTGTAGTCTGTGGTAATGTAGGAAAGGCCTTTCGCAGTGCTTGATTAAAGAGCTCAACGAGCAGCAAAGAAAATCCAGCCTAAAAAAAGCTGCCTAAAATGCATTGGCTTTTTCGGACAGCCCCATGCTGCGTGGCGATTCTGTAAACAGACGGATAGCAATTAAGGTACGAGGTGGGAAATGCTTTCTTCCAGCATCCAAACAATAAGCAATTCATTGACAACATCTGATCACACAGGAAGACACTGAGCATCTTGGTTTTTGATCGCTATGGGTCAGGAGGAAAGAGGTTTTTAAAAATCAGGAGACACACCTAAAAGGGAGGCAGCAGCAAGCTGCAAGGGGAGAACTCTGATCAGGAAGAACGTGTGCTTTTACAGTAAGTAAAGGGCTCACCGAAGTGGGTTTGTATACGCCTGTACTTTATAACAGGACGCAACCAAAGGTTACACTAGATGTATCAGGTGTCTCTCACCATAGTCATGTAGATTGTATGTTTTGTCTGCAGTGGAATAAAGCATCTTAACAATCAAAGCAAATCCCATCTCACTTAGTGTGAACTCAGCCTGCCTACAGAGGGATTGACAGAATACACGTGCGTAAAACACCGGGATCTAATCCAGTTTACTAGAGTACTAGAGTTTCATTGCCACACTCTCGGGTCCCAGTGTCACACTACTAGACAAGGGCAACGGGAATCAACTTCTGTGAGAAGCAGACAACCAGCCCGATTAAGGAAGCAACTAACAGCACTGACCCCAAGTGGATATCTGCAACTGTAATTCGTGATCATCTCCTACACTTCCAATTGCTTACCCGCTTTATCTTTCTGAATAGCTTTGTCCTCCAAATATCGAAACATAATCTGAAAACGGTCCTGGTCTGTAGAGCGGGATACTCTGCAAAGCAAGATGTAGCATATTAGCAGCTGTATTGTGCAGTGTAACCACAGAGAGGAATTCTTGCATTTTACGTGACAAAGTTTCTCAGACCTCATATATTCCAGACGGTACACAGAGAGTAGGTAGGTAGACATCGCAAAATCCAGCTTATTAATGAGAGCAGAGACTTCTGGAGGAGGATCCAGGAGGTTTATGATGGTGCCTCTCAATTCATTCAGTTCAGCCTAATGATAAATAATAAAAAAAAGTTATCCTACATTTTGCAATACAGGTTGAACCTCCCTTATCCTGAACCCTCGGGACCTGGCCTGTTCTGGATAAGGGATTTTTCCGGACGAGGAGAGGTCACGTTAAATTGGATGGTACAGGTACTGAGCAAGGGGATATCGGGGCTGGCTGGATTGGGGCTGGGAGTACGGTAGAGAGATCATGGGGGCGGGGGGGTGGTTGGGGGGGGGGGGGGGGGGGGGGTTGGGGGCGTTGTGAATCGTGGGGTCAGGCCAGCGATTGCGGGAGTCAACAGCGAGGAAGGACTTCAATTTGTTCATGTCGGAGTTCTGCGCATGCGCCACCTGGTGGCCGGGAATGGTTCTGGACGAGGGGTGGTTCTGGATACTGGAGTTCTGGATAAGGGAGGGTCAACCTGTACCAACTAAATAAGTAATTTAAAGAGCACTTGCATTTCTATAGCACATTTCACGATCACTGGAGTCCCACACTGCTTTACAGCCAATGAAGAACTTTTGGAGTGTAGTCACTGTTGTGATGTGGGAAACGCAGCAGCAAATTTGTACACAGAAAGCCCCCACAAACAGCAATGTGATAATCACCAGATAATCTGTTTGTTATGTTGATTGAGGGATAAATATTGGCCAGGACACTGAGGTAACTCCCCCGCTCTTTTTCAAAATGCCATGCAATCTTTTATGTCCACTGGTTTAACATCTCATCCGAAAGACGGCACCTCCGATCGTCCAGCACTCCCTCAGTACTGCACTGGAGAGTTAGCCTCGATTGTGTGCTCAAGTCCCTGGAGTGGGACTTGAACCCGCAACCCACTGAGCCACGGCTGATGCATATTCAGTGAAATGTAACAGCAGAACACACACCAATAAATCCCTAGCTGTACCAGACCTGAACATGCTCACTGCTGACCCAAAGGGTCAAGAGTTGTAAGGCGTTTTATTGAAGAACTACAGTTCCGGTGCTCCCCCGCCCCCAACACAGGCATTCCTCACAAGCACAAAAAGCAAAATTTGAAGTTTGATACATCGTAGTATCCAAGTGGTGATCAGGTCTTTACTCTGCTCCAGTGACGGGTAATGTTTGGTTCTACTATTATTCCTCTGTAAGAAATCATGAATCTGAAGAAATTGCAAATTATAAATGAAATAATGGTTTTATAAAAGAAAAACCTGTGCTAGCTCAGCAGACAGAGAGAGCTAAAGTTGTTACGAGGTCAAGGCAGAAAAACAGGCCTGTATGGTATTGCTATGACGATAAGGGATTTAGCAAGGAGCCTTAAAGATAAACAAGCTGTCTCTTGAAAGGGCAACAAGACATTCAGACAGAGATAAGGAAGAAAATGAGCTTATAGGTACCCTTTTCCCCTGTGATTGGACAATTGAATGGGTAAAAAATGATTGATGCAAGGTATCCACTGGCCCACCGAAATAGGGCATACAAACGGGCAACGGAGAGAAACAGGCAGACTGAGCAGAGAGTTTCAAGGTGGATCTCATGTTGCCTTCGGCCGAACATCCTGGTCAAGCTCCAACCTCCGAGGTGGATCCCCCATGCTGGCTTCATCCTAACATCTCCACCAGCTCGGGATGTGTTCAGAGACCACCGTTCTGCCTCAACGTCTGTCTGTTCCGTTACTGGGCCACAGATCAGTCTCCTCTGTCACGGGTTGTATGTCTACCATATCTATCTTAATCATGTGTGCTATCTGATTATCCTTAAGCTATAGTCCTTGATTAAAATGCCTTGCTACTCCCAAGACCCTTTTTAGGTAATGTGTGTGCGACCTGTGATCCAAATCTTACACCTCTCAGTTCCGCCGCTGGAGGTGGGAGCCTAGGCAGAAAACAGTTTGCGGGTTTGACAACTCCTCTAGGTCGAAAGCTCCGCCGGTTGCTATTTTTTATCTAACGCAAGGAACTACAGCTCCTGCAAAGCGTGTACTTCCTTCAAAAAGCAACACTCTATACTGCCAGTTTTACATCTTACCTGAACTGGCAAGCACCGATATAGAGGTCATTTCCTGTGTGATATTCCTTGCAATTAAGAGTGACAAATCTGTGGTACTGATAGATTGGTTTGGGAACCTGATGTTAGAGAGGAAAGATGAAAGTATAATGTAATAGAGAAGACTACCTGAATCATTGCCATCCTTAAAAACAGAAAGTGCTGGAAGTACACATCCATTCAACATCATTTTTAAAGGATTTTTTTCCCATTGGCATCTTTCTCTTAATATTTTGCCGGTGAGTGATAAGCAAGTAAATGGTTTCTGACAAAACAGCATCTGCACAACTTGTTCCAGGAGCAGATTGTAGAGGGGGGGTTACAGACAAGATATAAAGGACACTCTGGACAGATTTTTAAGACTTACATCAGTGGCAATCAGACATCTTCCAAATGTACTCCAGCATTATTAGTCGTTATTTTTTTTTTAAGAAATTTATTTTAAAGGAGTTGTGGCCTGAACCATGTTAACTGACAAAGGAGTAGTGCTCGGTCCATTTTTACAGAATCATACAGCACAGAAGGAGGCCATTCGTGCCTGTGCCGGCTCTTTGAAATAGCTCTATATTTAGTCCCATTCCCCTGCCCTTCCCCCATAGTTCTGCAAATGTTTCCTTTTCAACTATATGTCCAACTTCCTTTTGAAAGTTACTATTGAATCTGCTTCCATCGCCCTTTCAGGCAGCACGTTCCAGATCACAACAACTCTTCTTCCCTTGTTCTTTCTTTGAGGAAAAATAGCCTGCTCACCAGTTACTAAAACAGATCAGCAATTAAGCGTCTCAACAAAATGAAAGTCTGAAAATATATTTGTCAGTGTACTCGGGTAGAGTGGGGTCAAAATTCAAAGACACTAGAACATCCTTTACATGTCATCCGTGGCTCAGTGGATACAACGCACGCTCTCTCTGAGTCAGGAGGTTGCAGGTTCAAGTCCCACTTCAGAGACTTAAGCACAAAAATCTAGGCTGACGCTCCCAGTGCAGTGCCGAGGGAGTGCTGCACTGTCGTAGGTGCTGTCTTTCGGATGAGATGTTAAACCGAGGCCCCGTCTGCTCTTTCAGGAGGACGTAAAAGATCCCACAGCACTATCTCGAAGAAGCGCACGGGAGTTATCCCCAGTATCCTGATCAATATTTATTCCTCAATCAACATAACAAAAACAGATTATCTGGTCATGATCACAATGCTGTTTGTGGGAGCTTGCTGTGCACACACTGGATGCAGCCTTTCCTACATTAGAACAGTGACTACACTCCAAAAGTACTTCACTGGCTGCAAAGCGCGTTTGGGACAGGCTGTGAAAGGCGCGATATAAATGCAAGCCTTTCTTTCTTTGTGCATTTGTCATTTTTGCTGCAATTTCCTCAGATGTCATTGAGAAACATCAGTTTCCTATCCAGAATTTTAAACAGAGACCTAATCTCTCTCAAGCCTCTCCTGCCCTTCCACGTGGCACGCACCAGCCCAGATTGGTTGGCACCTTTCACTAACAACAAAATGCATTTCTACAGCGCCTTCAATATAGTAAAACGACCCAAGGTGGTTAACTGGAGCGTTATAAAACAAATTTTGACATTGTGCCACATAAGAAGAAATTAGGGCAGTGACCGAAACCTTGGCCAAAAGAGGTAGGTTTTAAGAAGCATCTTAAAAAGGAGGAAAAAGAGGCGGAGAGGTTTAGGAAGCAAAATTCAGGGCTTGGGGCCCAGGCAACTGAAGGCACGGCCACCAATGGTGGAGCGATTAAAATCGGGGATGCTCAAGTGGGAAGAATTAGAGGACTAAGGCCACGACATGCTGCCACTAGGTGTGGCCACTAGTCCGCCCAAATTTTACCCTTCCCTCCAGTGGCAAAGCAGGCAGGATTCACTTGAATCATCTGCCCGGCAGCCCGGCCAAGAATGAAAACTTGGGAGAGTGAATCTTCATCCTAAATTGCCATCAAGTACACTAGCACACTCTACCACTGAATCACCATGACCAATAGTGAACCATTTTGTTTCGGTCGCTGAAATAAAAGTGGATGCGCTTACCGGTGAAACAGTGTCATTCTTCAGGGCGGAGTTATACTGCAGTTCTGAGCGTAAAGGTTCTCCTCCAGGAAAGGTCAGCAGTGGAGACTTGGTGGCTATTTCGCACACCCCCTCGTACCACTCCTCTGGCCACAGGCCTATAGGAATGCAGACAGCAAAAACTTCATTAGCAGTTGGCAAACATAGAAACTAGGTGCAGGAGCAGGCCATTCGGCCCTTCGAGCCTGCACCGCCATTCAATAAGATCATGGATGATCATGCAACCTCAGTACCCCTTTCATGCTTTCTCTCCATGACCCTTGATCCCTTTGGCCGTAAGGGCCACATCTAACTCCCTTTTGAATATATCTAATGAACTGGCCTCAACAACTTTCTGCGGTAGAGAATTCCACAGGTTAACCACTCTCTGAGTGAAGAAGTTTCTCCTCATCTCGCTCCTAAATGGCTTACCTCTTATTCTTAGACTGTGTCCCCTGGTTCTGGAGCTCCCCAGCAACGGGAACATTCTTCCTGCCTCTAACCTATCCAATCCCGTCAGAATTTTATATGTTTCTATGAGATCCCCTCTCATTCTTCTAAACTCCAATGGATACAAGCCCAGTTGATCCAGTCTCTCCTCATATGTCAGTCCTATATCCTGGAAATCAGTCTGGTGAACCTTTGCTGCACTCCCTCAATAGCAAGAACGTCCTTCCTCAGATTAGGAGACACAATATTCCAGGTGAGGCCTTACCAAGACCCTGTACAATTGCAGTGAGACCTCCCTACTCCTATACTCAAATCCCCTAGCTATGAAGGCCAACATGCCATTTGCCTTCTTCACCGTCTGCTGTACCTGCATGCCAACCTTCAATGACTGATGTACCATGACACCCAGGTCTCGTTGTACCTCCCCTTTTCCTAATCTGTCACCATTCAGATAATATTCTGTCTTCCTGTTTTTACCACCAAAGTGGATAACCTCACATTTATCCACATTATACTGCATCTGCCATGCATTTGTCCACTCATCTAACCTGTCCAAGTCATCCTGCACAGCTCACACCGCCACCCAGCTTAGTGTCATCTGCAAACTTGGAGATATTACATTCAATTCCTTCATCTAAATCATTGATGTATATTGTAAATAGCTGGGGACCCAGCACTGAGCCCTGCGGCACCCCACTAGTCACTGCCTGCCATTCTGAAAGGGACCCGTTTATTCCGACTCTCTGCTTCCTGTCTGCGAACCAGTTCTCTATCCGCGTCAATACATTACTCCCAATACCACGTGCTTTAATTTTACACATTAATCTCTTGTAGCATGGATTTCAGTGAAAAGAACCAGAGAGTCCTGAATGGAGGTATCACAGTATCCAACAAGAAACAATGTGAAGAAGAACTGCTAATTGTCAATGTGGTTCATAATCAACACGAAAAACAATTAACATACGTTGTGAAATCTTTTGATCAGTATGATCCGGTTATTTATAATTCAGACATATACCTTTTGAAAACAACTTAATTCCCCCCTGTTTAAATTCATTGCTGCTCTATTCTAAGCCTCTGTGAGCAAATTCTCTATATACGCAGAAAAATAACCAACCACTGAGTACATTTTATTGACATGTATTTCAAAAAGGTTCAATGAATTGCGGAAGGAAGGATAATGCCTTTAAATATCAGAGCAAGCCCAGGTAAATTAAAAGGTGTATTATGAGTGCGGCAAATATCCCATGGCAAATCGTGTGATTTTTGTAAACTGCCATGATAAGTGAGATTGTAGCCCCAACTAGTGTGAACATTTTGCCAAACCTCTTACTAAACATCTGTGCTTTCAGATGTTTATCATAGTCCCATTGCAGTCTCAACATGACAGTGGTGCACCAATTGCTGTAATACAGCAAGTTTAACGATGTAATACATTATCTGACTGACTCTGGGAAAGGAGGGAGAGAGGGAGAGAGAGAAAGAGCGAGATAGAGAGTGCGGGGTAGAGAGAGAGAGAAAAAGAGCGAGAGTGAGAGAACGAGAGAGAGAAAAAAAGAGTGAGAGGGAGTAATCCATTAAATGAATAAGGGGTTTAGACAATCATCTTAATAAGCTCCACAATTAAATTCCAGACATAAACAATTTTCACAAGTCCACAATAAAGGCTATGGCAAGTGATTTATTATCACTCAAGTTAGGAAGAACAATGTTTTTGGAATATTGCCAAACTAGAAACCTCAAAATAAACATGCCACAGCCAGGTAGTTCCACATTCTCTCATGTACCTGAGCCTTCCACTGCAAAACCCATCACCACAGAGTAGAGCCAGAAGTCACGGAACAGCTTCTGAAGCCTGGGTTTAGCGTCTTTGATCGGAGGCAGTCTTCGTGTCAGCTGCAAAACAGAAGTCACATAATTAGCAGCTCCAAGCTCATTTATTTTCCAATGAATGTACTTGTCTTAACACACAGATCGTTTTGAAAGTCTTTATTCAGAAGGCTTGAAACGAGTTGGGTAATTGCCAAAATGTAAAGCAGATTGATTTTTAAAATACAAGTCAATATTTGCCCTGTTTGCTTTGGTCTTGTAGGCTGGAGTGGAGAAGCATCAATTTTGAAGGTCTTCAATTAACTTTCATCAGCAACTAGGTAAACATGAAAAGTTCAAGCTGTGACCCCAATGCCATCGCTATCTGGTGTCTGACTTTGAACTTGCAAAAGGTGGCAGCCCCATTTAAATCAAGGTCTCTCCGAAGGAGCATCATGGGGGTCACCTTCATGAAATACATCTCTTACACAGAAATTACAGCACAGGAACAGGCCATTCGGCCCAACTGGTCTATGCGAGCATTTATGCCCCACATAAGCTGACTCCGAACTTACTTCATCTCACCCTATCAGCATAACCTTCCATGCCTTTCTCCTTCATGTACTGATCTAGCTGCCTCTTAAATGGATCTACACTATTCGCCTCAACCACTCTCTGTGGTAGCCCGTTCTACATTCTCACCACTCTCTGGGTAAAGAAGTTTCTCCTGAATTCTTTCTTGGATTTATTGGTGACTATCTTATATTTATGACCGCCAGTTTTGAATTCCCCCACAAGTGGAAACATTTTCTCTACGTCTACCCAATCAAAACCTTTCATAATTTTAAAGAAAGATAGAATTGGATTTATATAGCGCCTTTCACAACCACCGGACATCTCAAAGCGCTTTACAGCCAATGAAGTACTTTTGGAGTGTAGTCACTGTTATAATGTGGGCAACGCGGCAGCCAATTTGCGCACAAGCAAGTTCCCACAAACAGCAATGTGATAATGACCAGATAATCTGTTTTTGTTATGTTAATTGAGGGATAAATATTGGCCAGTACACCGGGGATAACTCCCCCTGCTCTTCTTCAAAATAGCGCGTGGGATCTTTTACATCCAGTTGAGAGGGCCTCGGTTTAACATCTCATCCGAAAGATGACTCCCTCAACACTGCACTGGAGTGTCAGCCTAGACTTTTTGTGTTCGAGACCCTGGAGTGGTACTTGAACCCACAAAGTTTTGACTCAGAGGCGAGGGTACTACCCAATAAGACACAACTGACACTTAAATACTTCTCTTAGGTCCTCAGCAATGACCCCACTCATCACCATCATAGGCAGTCCCTCGAAGTCGAGGAAGCCTTGCTTCCATTCTAAAAGTGAGTTCTTAGATGACTGAACAGTCCAATACGGTCTCTGTCACAGGTGGGACAGACAATCGTTGAAGGAAAGGGTGGGTGGGGAGTCTGGTTTGCCGCCTGCGCTTGATTTCTGCATGCTCTCGGCCACGAGACTCGAGGTGCTCAGCGCCCTCCCGGATGCTCTTCCTCCACTTAGGGCGATCTTTGTCCAGGAACTCCCAGGTGTCAGTGGGGATGTTACATTTTATCAAGGAGGCTTTGAGGGGTGTCCTTGTAACGTTTCCTCTGCGCACCTTGGGCTCGCTTGCCGTGTAGGAGTTCCGAATAGAGCGCTTGCTTTGGGAGTCTTGTGTCGGGTATGCGAACAATGTGGCCTGCCCAGCAGAGCTGGTCGAGTGTGGTCAGTGCTTCGATGCTGTGGATGTTGGTGCGTCTGTCCTCCCAGGGGATTTGCAGGATCTTGCAGAGACAACGAAGCTGCACACAGCAATCTTGAAGGTACCGTGCAGGCCGCTCAAGTTTTCAAATGCAAAAAATTGACCACGCACAACAACAAAATTTTAAGAGGGAACATTGGTCCTCAGCCTTCAGGTTTCCAGAAAAAATACATTCATTACTGGGTGAGCACTGGCAATTGTTGGGGCAAGCTACAAGAACGAGCTTCAAGAACAAGCATGTGCAGCAATGGAGGACATCGTTCGTGGGAGGCGGTGACAGTGGGAACAACTTCCTCACAGCTGGCACTGCCCAGGAGCACATCTACCTGAAGATCACTAGGTCAGATTGTTGATGGCATTCTGAGGAAGACACTAATAACTGTCCAGAATACTAGGGGTTCGAGGGTCTAGCGAAAAGGAGGAACTGAAGGATATCCTTATTAGTCAGGAAATTGTGTTAGGGAAATTGATGGGATTGATCCCCAGGGCCTGATAGTCTGCATCCCAGAGTACTTAAGGAACTGGCCCTAGAAATAGTGGATGCATTGGTGATCATTTTCCAACATTCTATGGACTCTGGGTCAGTTCCTATGGACTGGAGGGTAGCTAATGTAACACCACTTCTTAAAAAAGGAGGGAGAGCGAAAAGAGGGAATTATAGACCGGTTAGCCTGACATCGGTGCAGGGGAAAATGTTGGAATCAATTATTAAAGATGAAATAGCAGCGCATTTGGAAAGCAGTGACAGGATCGGTCCAAGTCAGCATGGATTTATGAAAGGAAAATCATGCTTGACAAATCCTCCATAATTTTTTCAGGATGTTTCTAGTAGAGTGGACAAGGGAGAACCCAGTGGATGTGGTGTATTTAGACTTTCAAAAGGCTTTTTGACAAGGTCCCACGCAAGAGATTGGTGTGCAAAATCAAAGCACATGGTATTGGGGGTAATGTATTGACATGGATAGAGAACTGGTTGGCAGACAGGAAGCAGAGAGTCGGAATAAACGGGTCCTTTTCAGAATGGCAGGCAGTGACCAGTGAGGTGCTGCAGGGTTCAGTGCTGGGGCCCCAGTTATTGACAATATACATCAATGATTTAGATGAAAGAATTGAATGTAATATCTCCAAGTTTGCAGATGACACTAAGCTGGGTGGCGGTGTGAGCTGTGAGGAGGATGCTCAGAGGCTGCAGGGTGACTTGGATAGGTTAGGTGAGTGGGCAAATGCATGGCAGATGCAGTATAATGTGGATAAATGTGAGGTTATCCACTTTGGTGGCAAAAACAGGAAGAGAGAATATTATCTGAATGGTGACAGATTAAGAAAAAGGGAGATGCAACGAGACCTGGGTGTCATGGTACATCAGTCATTGAAGGTTGGCATGCAGGTACAGCAGGCGGTGAAGGCGGCAAATGGCATGTTGGCCTTCATAGCTAGAGGATTTGAGTATAGGAGCAGGGAGGTCTTACTGCAGTTGTACAGGGCCTTGGTGTGGCCTCACCTAGAATATTGTGTTCAGTTTTGGTCTCCTAATCTGAGGAAGAACGTTCTTGCTATTGAGGGAGTACAGCGAAATTTCACCAGATTGATTCCCGATATGGCAGGACTGACATATGAAGAGAGACTGGATCAACTGGGCTTGTATCCATTGGAGTTTAGATGAATGAGAGGGGATCTCATAGAAACATATAAAATTCTGACGGGATTGGACAGGTTAGAGGCAGGAAGAATATTCCCGTTGCTGGGGAGTTCTAGAACCAGGGGTCACAGTCGAAGAATAAGGGGTAAGCCATTTAGGACCGAGATGAGGAGAAACTTCTTCACTCAGAGTGGTTAACCTGTGGAATTCTCTACCGCAGAAAGTTGTTGAGGCCAGTTCGTTAGATATATTCAAAGGGGAGTTAGATATGGCCCTTACGGCCAAAAGGATCAAGGGGTATGGAGAGAAAGCAGGAAAGGGGTACTGAGGTTGAATGATCAGCCATGATCTTATTGAATGGCGGTGCAGGCTCGAAGGGCCGAATGGCCTGCTCCTGCACCTAGTTTCTATGTTTCTGATCAGAGGTTGATTTATCATGTCTTCTCCCACAAACAAGCTGGAGTTCACACTGGGTGCACTGATAACAAAGCTGATCGAGCAGACAGAAATATTTATGTGGCAAGTCCAAAATAACCTTGGGCACAAACATCTGTTCTCCTCAATCAGCCCTCTTATCTGTGTACCAGTTCGGTCTTCTTGCAGGTACCCAGGACAGACGCAATGAATTGACCGCTTGGGAGAAAAGAAAGCAATTGGTCATTTTAGCATCACTGCTGTATATTACTTTAGAAAAAAAGCACATTCAACAAGCACGCCTAAAAAGACTAGCCTACTCATCATAATGTATTTTATTCTATAGTATAAAAGCAGAGCATTAGTCCTGGTGATCCTACAGAAGTCAGCATTCTAATTTCTTTTAAATATTATTGGGGAGAAGGTGAAGGTGAAGAGAACATAAGAACATAAGAAATAGGAGCAGGAGTAGGCCATACGGCCCCTCGAGCCTGCTCCGCCATTTAATACGATCATGGCTGATCCGATCATGGACTCAGCTCCACTTTCCCGCCCGCTCTCCATAACCCCTTATTATTAAAGAAACTGTCTATCTCTGTCTTAAATTTATTCAATGTCCCAGCTTCCACAGCTCTGAGGCAGCGAATTCCACAGATCCACAACCCTCGAGAGAAGAAATTTCTCATTTCAGTTTTAAATGGGCGGCCCCTTAGTCTAAGATTATGCCCCCTAGTTCTAGTCTCCCCCATCAGTGGAAACATCCTCTCTACATCCACCTCGTCAAGCCCCCTCATAATCTTATACATTTCGATAAGATCATCTCTCATTCTTCTGAATTCCAATGAGTAGAGGCCCCTCCTACTCAACCTTTCCTCATAAGTCAATCCCTCTTCTCTGGAATCAACCTCGTGAACCTTCTCTGAACTGCCTCTAAAGCAAGTATATTCTTTCGTAAATATGGAAACCAAAACTGCACGCAATATTCCAGGTGTGGCCTCACCAATATCCTGTATACCTGTAGCAAGACTTCCCTGTTTCCACTGATAGGGGAGACTAGAAGTAGAGGGCATAATCTTAGACTAAGGGGCCGCCCATTTAAAACTGAAATGAGAAATTTCTTCTCTCGAGGGTTGTGGATCTGTGGAATTTGCTGCCTCAGAGCTGTGGAAGCTGGGACATTGAATACATTTGAGACAGAAATGCTCCATCCCCCTTGCAATAAAGGCCAAGATTCCATTAGCCTTCCTGATCACTTCTTGTACCTGCATACTAATCTTTTGTGTTTCATGCACAAGTACCCCCAGGTCCCGCTGTACTGAGAAGGGTTTCTTTTACATGTAATATGATTCAGAGGAAAATTAAACTAACTTACAGTAAACTGTGTTTCTCGCTCCACAGATGCTGCCTGACCTGCTGAGTGTTTCCAGCATTTTCTGTTTTGATTTCAGATTTCTAGCACCCGCAGTATTGTGCTTCTGTTCAAGTACAGATTGGTGACCACATTACACTTGTCCAGAGCGAGTTTTTTCTTAATCCATTTTCAGGATGCGGGTGTCGCTGGCAAAGCCAGCATTTATTACCTCTCCCGAGTTGCCCTGAGAAGGTGGTACTTGTGATACAACTGAGGGGCTTGCTAGGCCGCTATAAAAGGCAGTTAAGAGTCAATCACATATAGGCCGGACTGGAAAAGGACGGTAGGTTTCCTTCCCTAAAGGACATCAGAGAACCAGTTGGGTTTAGAAAATGGGAAACATAGAAACATAGAAAATAGGTGCAGGAGTAGGCCATTCGGCCCTTCAAGCCTGCACCGTCATTCAATGAGTTCGTGGCTGAACATGCAACTTCAGTACCTCATTCCTGCTTTCTCGCCATACCCATTGATCCCCCTAGTAGTAAGGACTACATCTAACTCCTTTTTGAATATATTTAGTGAATTGGCCTCAACAACTTTCTGTGGTAGAGAATTCCACAGGTTCACCACTCTCTGGGTGAAGAAGTTTCTCCTCATCTCGGTCCTAAATAGTTACCCTTATCCATAGACTGTGACCCCTGGTTCTGGACTTCCCCAACATTGGGAACATTCTTCCTGCATCTAACCTGTCTAAACCCATCAGAATTTTAAACGTTTCTATGATATCCCCTCTCATTCTAATGAACTCCAGTGAATACAGGCCCAGTTGATCCAGTCTTTCTTCATATGTCAGTCCCGCCATCCCGGGAATCAGTCTGGTGAATCTTCGCTGCACTCCTTCAATAGCAAGAATGTCCTTCCTCAAGCTAGGAGACCAAAACTGTACACAATACTCCAGGTGTGGCCTCACCAAGGCCCTGCACAACTGTAGTAACACCTCCCTGCCCCTGTACTCAAATCCCCTCGCTATGAAGGCCAACATGCCATTTGCTTTCTTAACCACCTGCTGTACCTGCATGCTAACCTTCAATGACTGATGTACCATGACACCCAGGTCTCTTTGCACCTCCCCTTTTCCTAAGCTGTCACCATTCAGATAATAATCTGTCTCTCTGTTTTTACCACCAAAGTGGATAACCTCACATTTATCCACATTATACTTCATCTGCCATGCATTTGCCCACTCACCTAACCTATACAAGTCACTCTGCAGCCTCATAGCATCCTCCTCGCAGCTCACACTGCCACCCAACTTAGTGTCATCCGCAAATTTGGAGATACTACATTTAATCCCCTCGTCTAAATCATTAATGTACAATGTAAACAGCTGGGGCCCCAGCACAGAACCTTGCGGTACCCCACTAGTCACTGCCTGCCATTCTGAAAAGTACCCATTTACTCCTACTCTTTGCTTCCTGTCTGACAACCAGTTCTCAATCCACGTCAGCACACTACCCCCAATCCCATGTGCTTTAACTTTGCACATTACTCTCTTGTGTGGGACCTTGTCGAAAGCCTTCTGAAAGTCCAAATACACCACATCAACTGGTTCTCCCTTGTCCACTCTACTGGAAACATCCTCAAAAAATTCCAGAAGATTTGTCAAGCATGATTTCCCTTTCACAAATCCATGCTGACTTGGACCTATCACGTCACCGCTTTCCAAATGCGCTGCTATTTCATCCTTAATAATTGATTCCATTATTTTACCCACTACCGATGTCAGGTTGACCGGTCTATAATTCCCTGAGCTTCGTGGTCACTTTTGAAGCATACAAAATTCTTACAGGGCTTGACAGGGTAGATGCAGGGAGGATGTTTCCCCCGGCTGGGAGTCTAGCATCAGGGGGTCACAGTCTCACAATAAAGGTGTCGGCCATGTTGGACTGAGCTGAGGAGAAACTTCTTCACTCGGAGGGCGGTGCAACTTTGGAATTCTCTGCCCTAGAGGGCTGTGGAGACTAAGTCGCTGAGTATATTCAAGACAGAGATCGATAGATTTTTGGATAGTAAGGGAATCAAGGGAAATGGGGATAGTGTAGGAAAGTGGAGTTAAGGCAGAAGATCAGCCATGATCTCACTGAATGGTGGAGCAGGCTCGAGGGGTCGAATAGTCTACTCCTGCTCCTAATTCGTATGTTTATTGATGCCAGCTTTAGATTTTCAGAATTTATAAATTGAATTCAAATTGTCAAACTACCATGGTGGGATTTGCACTCACGTTCTCTGGGTTACTAGAGCAGGTCTCTGGATGGCTAGTTCTGATGAAAGCGCGGTTTCCTTTTCTCCACAGATGCTGCCTGACCTGCTGAGTGTTTCCAGCATTTTCTGTTTTTAAGCTCAAATTAATGGCTTACTTCACTCCCTCAAGAGTGGCTGATGCTGCAAAACATCACTTTACCTGAAATATATTTGGAAGAGCTGACTGCAGCATCAATCCGTCACTTAACTTGCAATCTAATGAAGGCCCCACTCTCTGCAAATCACCTCATTACATAAACAGTGTTCAGTGGCTTGTCCCAGTCAGACTTCACCATGTTAGGTTAATGTGGAAAGATTTTGCTGCAGTGTTTGAAGCACATGTGTCACGTTACAGAAGATGCACTTACTTCAGGTAGTTTACTTCTGCCAACTAACTTCAGGGTGACTTAAAACAGGCCACATAAATATTTTTCTTGCCGAGCGCTCTCCAAAGCAAAGCCAGTGTATCTACTGAATGTAAACACACCGACAGTCACTTTTAAACTGCGTTACGCACAAAGTTAATGAAAAAGCAGTTGCTAAACTGCAGCCTTGAAACCAGTGATAAGCCGTTAACCCTGTAACCGAATGAGAACACTGTTGTGAGGTTAGACGTCTTAGAACAATTTTTTTTTGGGGGGGGGGGGGGGGGGGGTGGGTGGTAGACAATACTCTCCCCGTCTCTCATGAAGCCATCTGTCCTCCAGTGTTTGCCCGAACGGCCGAGGCAGGGAGTGCCGGTGGGCTGTTCAACTGCAGGGAGCTTCACAATGGAACGCAAGCCTGTCCTCAACCCCTCATCCCAATACAGAACTTTCCAGCGGCAGTGACTGAACCCGATCAGGAGCCGGGACCGTGCCTGCATTTCCAACCCAGAGATGGCGAATCTGTGGTCAATTGTAACGCCTCTTACACCACTAAAGACGAGTGACAATGCTGAAGTATGTGCAAGTACAAGATGCCCACCAGTGTACCTACACGCCAACTTGAAGTGATTGATTGGAATAGCCTTACCCAGTGATGATATTACATGTCCTGAAGTGTTTGATTTAGGCTTGTTTGCTTTTTCATGGTTCAATGCACAGTGACATCAGGGCAGGCCTTTAAATGCAGAGTTTTTGAAAAACACACAGTCTGTTCATTTCAACAGCACAAGAGTGCTCTTCTACACGGTGCCAGCAGGTAAGCCCATTTGAACCATTTTAACTAAGATCAATTCACTTGAGATTACAAATAAAAGAAGCAACAGCGGTGATACATAATTGAGGAGCCTGTGAACATTATTGGAGCTAAAGTGTTTGCATTCCACAGCCAGGACTCAGTTAGAAAAGTGCTCTAGAATCCTCTCTTATATTGGTGAGCAGAATTAGATTCTGAAAAAAGCTTATGCACCCCTTTTTTAAATAAAGAAGTGCAAAAAGTATTCGGCGACACGATTTTTAAAAGTGAACACAATTTCCACATTTCCATTTTACTTTGTGAGGAGGGCTCACGTGGAACATGAATGGCTTGTTTCTGTGTTGTAAATTCCATGGAACTTCTGTCCTCGGGAGTTGCTGATTGTCCACGAATGAAGCCAAATGAACGCCCATTCGTGGGATTAAAAAATAAATCCAGAAAAGGTTCAACTCTCAAATGAAGAAAAAAAAAAGATTTTGAGATTGCATTGATAAATTCCTTGCCCATCACTCACCTCCTGAGGTAGCATGTTCCAACACACACTACCATCCCGTGTTTTGGGTTCCATATTTACGAAAGGATATACTTGCTTTGGAGGCAGTTCAGAGAAGGTTCACTCGGTTGATTCCGGGGATGAGGGGGTTGACCTATGAGGAAAGGTCGAGTAGGTTGGACCTCTACTCATTGGAATTCAGAAGAATGAGAGGTGATCTTATCGAAACGTATAAGATTATGAGGGGGCTTGACAAGGTGGATGCAGAGAGGATGTTTCCACTGATGGGGGAGACTAGAACTAGAGGGCATGATCTTAGAATAAGGGGCCGCCCATTTAAAACTGAGATGAGGAGAAATTTCTTCTCTCAGAGGGTTGTAAATCTGTGGAATTCTCTGCCTCGGAGAGCTGTGGAAGCTGGGGCATTGAATAAATTTAAGACAGAAATAGACAGTTTCTTGAATGATAAGGGGATAAGGGGTTATGGGGAGCGGACGGAGAAGTGGAGCTGAGTCCATGATCAGATCAGCCATGAACTTACTGAATGGCGGAGCAGGCTCGAGGGGCCGTATGGCCTACTCCTGCTCCTATTTCTTATGTTCTTATTGTGCCTTTAAGGCCACAAAGAGTAGCTGCGGTGGAAATGCTCGCTGGGAGGAAAAAGAGACATTCGGGGAACTAAACGTTGCCAAGATGAATTTTACCTCTAAAATAACAGCTGCTGGAAAACCCTCAGCTCTTCCCTCTGAGAAAAGCAAGGCCAGAAGAGACCTGAAGGAAATTACTAACTTTTCCTTTGTTGTCAATATTTAAAAAAAAAATTTTTTTTTAAAAAGCTGCTACTTGTTTATTGGTAGGTTCCTGATTTGTTCAGTTTCAATTAATTAGTTTCACAAATAGATTTGAGCAACTCGGGGCAAATGTGATGCAAATTTCACATGCGAGACGCAAGACAATTGTAGCTGTGCATGTGTAGCTTTCGACATACAATGAAAGAGAAAGACGGAAAAAAGTAGAGGAAGAATGAGAGAAAAACACCAAATCTGCATTTATATAGTGTCTTTCACATCCTTAGAAAAACCCCAAAGCACTTCAGAGGCAACCAATTGCCTTTGAAATATAGTCACTTGTTGTGCATGCAGCCAATTGTACACAATAAGAGAATCACCATCATAGGCAGTCCTCCGGAGCGACTTGCTTCCACTCTAAAAGTGAGTTCTCACGTTACTGAACAGTCCAATACAGGAATTACAGTCTCTGTCACAGGTGGGACAGACAGTGGTTGAAGGAAAGGGTGGGTGGGGAGTCTGGTTTGCCGCATGCCCCTTCTGCTGCCTGCGCTTGTTTTCTGCATGCTCTCGGCGACGAGACTCGAGGTGCTCAGCGCCCTCTCGGATGCGCTTCCTCCACTTAGGGCGGTCTTTGGCCAAGGACTCCCGGGTGTCGATGGAGATGTTGCACTTTATCAAGGAGGCTTTGAGGGTGTCCTTGAAACGTTTCCTCTGCCCACATGGGGCTCATTTGCCGTGTAGGAGTTCCAAGTAGAGCGCTTGCTTTGAGAAGTCTTGTGTCGGGCATGCGGAAAATGTGGCCCGCCCAACGGAGCTGTTCGAGTGTGGTCAGTGCTTCGATGCTGGGGATGTTGGCCTGAGCGAGAACACTGATCGTTGGTGCGTCTGTCCTCCCAGGGGATAAATGACTAGTTAATCGCTCTTTGTGGCGTTGGTTGAAGGATAATTGTTGACCAGGATACCAGAAGAATCTCCTGCTTTTTTTTATTGCAAATAGTCACATACGATCTTTTTCATCCACCTGTACTAGTGAGCCCCAGTTTAATATTTCATCTGAAAGATGACAATGCAGGACTCCTTGAGTACTGTACTGAAGAGTCATCTAAGATTCATGTACTCAAGGAATTGGGGCTTAAGCCCATAACCTTCTGAATCAGAGCTGAGAATGCAACCACTGTGCCAAGTTGACACTAACTAACTTTATATTTTCTAAAAGTTACACCCTTGTTGTATGCACGTTGATTCATAATTTGCAGATATTTCTATATGGAACCTCAGACATAACATTTCAAAATTCAGGTCCTTGTGATTGACACTTTGTGGAGACAAGGGGAGGAGGTTGTTAAACTGCAGGCAAAGGAGCAATTTTTATTCATTATACAAATTAATAGTTGGGAAAAAATTTAATTCGAGATATTGGGAGTTGTTTTGTTGGTTTTCAGCACGAGTTTACAGTTTGCAGGTCTTCCTCCTACCTTGTATCTGTCTGTTTCCCTGTTCCACGGTTGTAATTAATTAGAATCTCTGTCTTACAATTTACATTTTCTAACTTTCAACAAAACAGTTAAAATAATTAAAGGATTTATTTCGGCTTCAAAATTTAAACTTGCATTTTTATCCCTGAAAAATGAACGAATTAGCACGAGGAAAGGCACTCAATTGTTTCTCTCACTTGGCTCAATATACTTTCTGAAGTCTACGGAACACAAAACAAAAGCTACAACGGGTTAGCTGTCAGATTTTTTTCTCACCCCTTCGTACACACAGCTTCACTGTTTGGCAAAAAAACACTAACTCTAAGCAATCTAAACTTATAACTCAATGAAGTTTTTAAATAATTTTGAAAAAGCAGGTGAGCAGAAAGTCGAAGTGAAAGAAAAGTATCCCATCAGGTCAGCTGACACAATCGTACTGGTGCATCCTGGGAAATGAGGTCCTTGGCACATGCGCAGGCTGCACAATCTGAACTCTGCTCCCAAAATCACAACCCCAGGCAAAAATGTCAAAATCCAAGCCTAGGTTTTTGTGAGGAGTTGAGGTCTTCAAGTAGTACAAAGACATTAAAATGCACAAAATACAGCAATTCAATTGATTATTGTATTCATGTCATGTGAAATATGTAATTTTTTAAATTTTAAAACCTTATTTTTGACAGAGAATTCAGTTACCGAGAGAAAGGGCAATTTTTTTTTCCAGAAAGCCTTAGGAATGTTTTGGGCTGTGAGGGGTGGCTAATCTGGAGTTGTGATTTTGGGAGCCACGTTCAGATTTACAGCATGAACACGTGCAAGGAATCCAATTTCTCAGGATGCGTCAGTACGATTGTATCAGCTGAACGGATGGGATATTTTTCTTTCACTTCGAGCTATCTGCTCACCTACTTTTTCAAAATTATTTGAAGAAAAACTTTATTGAGTTAAAGTTTATATTGTTTAGAGTTGAAGTGTTTTTAGCACTCGATCATGGTGTGATGGGGAGCAAGACAGCAAGGTTTTGTGAACAGGAAGTGCATGCCGAATGGGTTTTCTACAGCAGCAACTACACTTCATTGGCTGTAAAGCGCTTTGGGATGTCCTGAGGTCATGAAAGACGCTATATTTCTTCTTTTTTTTCTTTCCATACACAACATTTTTTTATTATATCTATATTTTGCCGACTGGGATTATCGCTGCATTTTATCATAATATTAACTTGTGTTTTTAATGACTACTGAGATATATATTTTTTTTAAACTTATCTTTCTCTTTATCCATTACAGTCTGTATGACGAGATAATAAAGTGTGTTAAATGACAATTTTAGGTCTGTCATTCGTAACTGTTTGTGAGAATAAATGATAAACCCTGTGACCATTTACAAAGGGGTAGGGAGAGAAAGCAGGAAAGGGGTACTGAGGTTGAATGATCAGCCATGATCTTATTGAATGGCGGTGCAGGCTCGAAGGGCCGAATGGCCTACTCCTGCACCTAATTTCTATGTTTCTATGTCATTCAAAAAATAGTCAGATGGGTAATATCAATACTACAATATGGTATAACTTCCAAAGTCAGCTAATTTCTTCAAGAAGTTTAGGTATATTTTACATTATCTACAGTTAAATCAGTGCGGGCACAGTACGCTTAAAACAGTCTCATCATCATCATAGGCAGTCCCTCGAAACGAGGATGACTTGCTGCCTCGCCAAAAACGGATGAGTTCACAGATGTTTCAATGAATATTCCAGGTCCCGAACTAGATCTTGAAGGGTGGAAGATGCCTGTATGTAGATTTTTTTTAAACTTGTGGTGGCCATTGCACACCAGCCACCACAAGGGCTTGACAGAGCTAGGTCTTGGTCCAGTGGCAAGGATTACCCAAGACGATTGGGGAAAATAGTCTATGCTTACAGTAACAGGTGAAGCACTTAAGTGCTGTATAAAATATATTAGCATGCCAACCTGCACCTTAATGCTTGCAGTCACTCTCATTATTTCACTGAATGACTAATTTCTCCCATTTGACACCAACAGCAGCAAATCTCTAAAATGAGGTTCCTACTCCTCATGCTGAGTGCCTACCTAGTCCCAGTGCCTACGTTTTGTGGAGTTAAGCCTTTAGATGTTCACTTCAACGCAGAGGCAACAGGCGAACCAATAATGCCTCGAACCAGTTTGGACAGCGAGGACCCCGACATTGAAAGTCTCCAAATACAATTCCATAAAGATAATACCTTAACGCAAGATCTCCTTCCAGAAGGAGAGGAGGATGATGACTACCTGGATTTTGATAGGCTACTGGCAGAGGAGGATGATGATTACATTGATGAAATTGATGAGATAGAGAGCGAATCAGAAATGGACGACACGGAGTTTGAACCTGCAGACCCCAAGGCCAAAAGAGCCAAGCTACTGAAGTTATTCCACGGCAAAACCAGGATTCAACGCTTGAACACCGTCAACGCAAACTTTGCTTTTGGTCTTTATAGAAACATCAGGAATGCTGCTGATCAATCAGACAACATATTGCTAGCTCCCGTCGGCATTTCAATCACCCTGGGCATGGTTTCTTTAGGCGCAAGGCACGAAACCCATCGGCAGCTATTCCACGCACTTGGTTTTGCGGATTTTGTAAATGCAAGTGTAAAATACGATACGATGACCGTTCATAATCTCTTTCGCAGGCTCACCCACCGCCTCTTTCGCCATAACTTTGGCTACACTCTCCAGGCTGCTAACGGCTTGTTTGTCCGGCAGGAGACAGAGATTCTGGGCAACTTTACGCAAAACATGAAAACCTATTACTTTGCCGAGCCCCAGTCAGTCAACTTTTCCGACCCAATATTGATCAGTAAAATAAACCAACGCATTTTGAAGCTCACCAAAGGACTGATTAAGGAAGCCTTCAAAACGATCGACCCACAAACTCTCATCATGATTCTGAACTGCTTGTACTTGAAAGGTAAATCCATTTAGTTACAAATTCAGCTAGCACATGGCTTCTCAATTCAAAGCAAGACTGTATCGTCACCTCATTGCACTTGGTGGTACAGTAAACGTCATTCATCTCAACAACGTACATACTAAACCTATTCATGTACAATTAAGATCATTCATAACTGCACTCTAATCTCATCATAATTTTTCTAAGTTAAAATTCCATTGTGGAGTTCAAATCACTTGAATTTAAGTCACAAATATGCATGAGGACCACTGTGCCCACAATAAATCCATCTAAATCTTAATTTTGCTTTAGTAAAAAGAATTATTTTAGAATCCAGCAACTAGGAGGCAGAGTCATCAGTGTCACTATTTTATTATCTGCCGTGCTAAATTCTGGGACTCCTGCAAAAATGGCAGAAACATCCTTGGTTTAAAGACAGCAGTCATGCAATTGCATAATATTCGCGTCATGAAATTCCCATTGCTATTACAACAGTGGAGGTAACATGCAGCGGACAAAGGAATGACATATGACAGACCCGCATATCAATACCGCACAACATGAGATGGCGCAGTTGGTGAAAGCCAACAAGCAGCCTCTACGTACATCATTGGTAAGAGAGGAGAGAGCTGTGCCTCTGGAGGGGAATCTGTTCCTGCTTCCAGTCCCTCATTCCCACTGAATCTTTGTGTGGCTTTGCATGGCCAGTGCCACCACCTTCTCGAGGGCAGTTAGGGATGGGCAATAAATGCTCGACTTCCCAGCGACGCCACACATCCCGTGAATGAATTGAAGAAAAACATAATCATGATGCGCTTAAACAATGTCAGATTAAACCAATCGCGAAAGGGAGTATTTTATGTTGAACGCACCCTTCCTCTCCTTAAAGTAGGGCTAATCTAACACATTGGCCAAGATAAAATCTAGCGCACAGCATTTCACTGCATTCGCTTACGAATAAAACAAACAAAATTAACTGTCCTAAAGGAAAGGATAGATATTCCCAGTGTTTTGGAAATTTGATTTCCTTAGTGAAATGAGCATTTCAAATGGCCAGCGGAAAAGGCTCAAGGGGGTGAATGGCCTATTTTGGTTCAGACATCAGCCAATCGTTCAGGATTTCAAAAGGAGCAACAACAAAAAAAGAGAGAGCTATGAAATTGAGAAGTTGCAGTCAGTGGTTGATTGAACTCTTGAAAAGGATCAATATTTTAAACTCGCAAGTGTGCTACTCATGATTATCGAGCTTCAGTTATTTAGCATACAATTGCCCATGTCCCTCAGGCCTTTTTTAAAAACATTACTTATAACAACAACTTGTATTTATATAGCGCCTTTAATGTAGTGAAACATTTCAAGATGCTTCACAGGAGTATTATGAGATAAAAATTTGACACCGAGCCGCATAAATAGGAATTAGCGCAAGTGGTCAAAGAGGTAGGTTTTAAAGAGCATCTTGAAGGAGGAAAGGGAGCTAGAGAGGCAGAGGGGTTTAGGCAAGGTGTTCCAGAGCTTGGGGCCCAGGCAACAGAAGGCATGGTCACCAATGGTATAATCAGGGATGCTCAAGTGGGTAGAATTAGAGGAGCACAGACATCTCAGGGAGTTGTAGGGCTGGAGGAGATTAGAGAGGTCATGGAGGGATTTGAACAAATAGGATGAGAATTTTGAAATCGAGGCATTGCTTAATCGGAAGTCAATGTAGATCAATGTGCAGGGGGGGGTGATGGGTGAGCGGGACTTGTTAGGACACGGGCAGCTGAGTTTTGGATTACCTCCAGTTACCGTAGGGTAGAATGTGGGAGGCCAGCCAAGAGTGCGTTGAAATAGTCAAGTCTAGGAGGTAACAATGGCATGGATGAGGGTTTCAGCAGCGGATTAGCTGAGGCAGTGACAGAGACGGGCAATGTTACGGAGGTGGAAATAGGGAAAATATATTAAAAGCTTTAAACTGTATAATATTCAATTATGCAGAGCTCACCTCTCTGCAAACAAGATGGAGAGTATAATGGCGTTGTAAAATCTGAAATCCTGAGCCCAAACGTAAAGAATCTGCTGTTGTGACATTTTATTTCTCCCCCTCCGGATAAACAGGGACTTGGGAAACTAAATTTCCAACCGAAAAGACGTACAGAGGTTCGTTCTGGCTGAACGAAAAGGAGACGGTGAGAGTGCCGATGATGCAAACAAAGGGGAACTTCCTGGCTGCGGCAGACCACGAGCTCGATTGCGACGTTCTCCAGCTGCCCTACGTGGGGAACATCAGCATGCTGATCGTGATGCCCCGCAAATTCACTGGCATGAGGGCTGTTGAAAAGCATCTGATGTCGGAGGTGGTGGTGAAGTGGTTAAAAAGCATGACCAACAGGTACATGTTGCACGCAGCGATACTATTTACAGCTTAAAGAGTCCATGAGAAATGGACTTCAGCAAAATAGAGAAAAAAAAACACACACAAGCTGTGCACTGGCACACAAGACTGGATGAAAAGCCTTCTGGACTCAATATGAAGTTCAAGAATTTCAGACCATAACCTCTGCCCCCATTTTGTTCCCTTTCCTCCCTTTATTTTTTAAACAAACCCCCCCCTACCGCCCTCCTTTTATTATTATTTTTCTCTGTTTCCCGTGGCAGCTGGTAATTATTCCGCCATTTACATCCTATCTAGACTCATGTTTTGTTTCCTAACTTCTGCCATTACCATCTCAATATGGCCAACCATCCCTTTTGTCTCTCAAATCGCTCCTGCCTTCCACCCGATCACTGACCTTCCCTTTTGTTCTTTCCTTCCCCCCCCATCCCCCTTTCAGTGCCCCTGCACTTCCTTAAATATCTGTCACATCTCGAACTATTGCCAGTTCTGACGAAGGGTCACAGACCTGAAACGTTAACTCTGTTTCTCTCCCCACAGATGCTGCCTGACCCGCTGAGTGTTTCCAGCATTTTCTGTTTTTATTTCAGATTCCAGCATCCGCAGTATTTTGCTTTTAGATTAAAAGTGGTGTGGATTTAAGTGATCTACCTCACTCTCTCCTCTACAAAGATCCCTTTTTATTAAGTGTTTATAAGCGCCCGAATGCTTGTAAAATTTCTACAGATTTACAGAAATTGTAATGAATTCAATCCAGTTACTTTCAGCAGAGAATTAACTTCAGCAAGAAAATTGATGAGGCTGTACATCACGTGCTCACTATTCTGCACGGCACTGCACGAAGGGCGTCAAAAATATGGGCCACATGCGGGCCGTGGGTCCTGGCAACATGGCCCTCGAAGCCCAAGCATCCTGTAGCATTTGCACTTAACGTTTCTTACTCATTGGTTTGTCCTGTTTGAATTTCAGGAGCTGTTTTAATGCTGTTGTCTTATTTTGGGTGGAATTCAGGTAGAGCTTGCTTTGGCAGAGCAGGAAATCTTCACTTTGACCAAGGGAGTTAGTGAGACCATTATATAACATTCAGTCACTTTAAATTTGTTAAGGCACTGGAATTGCTTTTCATTAAAGAAATGAGGTTGTGTAAATGAAAAAAAGACTTGCATTTATATAGTGCCTTTCACGACCACCGGACGTCTCAAAGCACTTTACAGCCAATGAAGTACTTTTGGAGTGTCGTCACTGTTGTAATGTGGGAAACGCGGCAGCCAATTTGCGCACAGCAAGCTCCCACAAACAGCAATGTGATAATGACCAGATAATCTGGTTCAGTTATGTTGATTGAGAGATAAATATTGGTCAGGAGGATAACTCCTCCTGCTCTTCTTCGAAATAGTGCTGTGGGATCTTTTACGTCCATTTGAGAGAGCAGACGGGGCCTCGGTTTAACGTCTCACCCGAAAGACGGCACCTCCGACAGTGCAGCGCTCCCTCAGCACTGTACTGGGAGTATCAGCCTGGATTTTTTTGTGCTCAAGTCCCTGGAATGTGACTTGAAACTACAACCTTCTGAAGAAGAGAGAGTGCTACGCGCTGAGCCACAGCAGACACTAGAGTGCTGTTGAAGGCAGTTAAGTCAATTTATTGTCAGTAAAAGATAAAATCTAAGGAATGGCACAGCTTCTCTTGCATTCCATTCATATTCAACAAAACACTCAACACGCACAACTAGTCAAAGGGAATAGGGCGTTCGGGTGTATAGCTAGGTCAATTCAATATTAAACATGAAATACAACAGTTGCCATGTACAAGGCCCTATCTGGAATACCGCGTAAAGCTTTGGTCCTCTTACATGGCCAAGGATATGGAGGCCCCAGAGAAGGCCCAAAGGAAGTTACCGAACTAATAACTAGTCTTGGAGCTCTTAACTATCAGGATTATTGGAGAAGGTGCAGAGGAGATTTACTAGAATACCACCAGGGATGAAAGATTTGTGTTACGTGGCGACTCGAGAAAGTGGGGTTGCTCTCTTTTAGAGAAGGTTAAGTGGAGATTTAATAGAGGTGTTCATAATCTTGAAAGGTTTTGATAATAAGGAGCAACCGTTTCCACTGGCAGAAGGGTCGGTAACAGAGGCAACATGAGGCAAAAAATGCTTGCACAGCAATTTGTTGTGATATGGAATGCACTGCCTGAAAGGGCGGTGGAAGCAGATAACTTTCAAAAGGGAATTGGATAAATACTTGAAAAGGAAAAAAATTGCTGCGCTATCAGGACTAATTGGATCGCTCTTTCCAAGAGCCGGCACAGGTACGACGGGGCTGATTCGCCTCTTTCTGTGCCGTATCATTCTACGATTCTAAATGCTCAGGGAATTGAGGCAATTTTCATTGGAGAAGTGCAGACTTCAAGGAGACATGATTGAAGATTTTACAAGGATGAAGGGAACAGATTCTGTTCATGCAGATATATTATTTGAGATAGATACGGGTGAAAGGATTAAGGGGCATCAGCTTAAAATATGAAAACAGAGTTAAGTTAGATGCCGGGAAATAGTTGTTTTTTTTTAAAAAAAGAGTCAGCGACCTCTGGAATAGATTACCAAACTTTTGGCAAGTATGGATCCATCGCAGTTCTTCAAAGGGAAGAGTTGGATGAGTTGCCAAGAATCACGGGCCGCTCAAGTTGCGGAAGTTAAGCGAGGGGGAGCTGTAATTATGGATATCAGTTATTGCAGTCTCCTGGAGCTTACTTCAAATTGCTTTCGGGAGTCAGATCCTAAACTGGTCATGGGGGGGCTTGATGGTGCATGTCTGGATGGAGTAACCGAGCTTTGCACGTCTTAATTTTCCATATGTCTATATGACAAAGTCTGCATTTCAGGAATCCTACATATGCCACAAATAAAAGCCTGCTCCAATACTCAATTTATTTTATGGGGCAATTCGCCATATTAAGAGATCGAGGGAATGTGAACATTTGATAAGGTCATTTTGTGCTAGGACCTGAGCAAAGAAAAGGACAAGGCACACTTTCACAAGGGATAATTTGACACTCACTGACCAGCTCTTTCAGAGGAACTATAGGATGGCAGGCGTGGGAAATGCTATTCCCCGAGGGCCGAGGGTCCCCTTCAGTCGGGGGCCTTGGCAGTTGTTGGTGCAAAGCTGGAGTAGCTTTATTCTGCATCTGCCTCTGCTATACCTTACAGCATGGAAGGCAGTCATTTGGCCCTTGCCGACTCTCAGCTAGTCCCACTCCCCCGCCCTATCCCCGTAGCCCTGAATTTTTTTTTCCTTCGGGTACTTATCCAACTCCCTTTTGAAAGATAAAATGGATTTTCCTCCAACTCCCTTGCAGGCAATGCATTCCCAATCTTAACCACTCGCTGCGCAAGAAAGCTTTTTCTTACATCACCTTTGCTTCTTTTGCCAATCACCTGAAATCTGTGTCCTCTGGTTCTCGACCCTTCCGCCAATGGGAACAGTTTCTCTCTATCTACTCTGTCCAGACCCATCATGATTTTGAAATTATTTACACAAATATTGAATCAGATTTTTGTTTCTTCTCAATTAACATTTCAGCAATTAAAGTACCATAAAAGTGGAGATAAGATTAACAGAGGCACTCAAACTTTGTACTCAAACTCAAACAAAGAAACTATGTAGCGTGTTACAATTTCATTTAAAATCACTTTAGAACATTAATTCTTTATCTCATTATGTTGTGCACGCGTAAATAACTAACAAACTGAGCCAGGAGTAATGTAACTTAACTTATCTGTGCTTTTATACAACCCAAAATGGTGTCCCAAACCGGCATGAACCAGAATGAATACAACAACTGTGAATAGCTCCCGCAGGATCCTAATGCCTGTCCTGTGAGCTGAAACAACCAAACAGAGTATGAACACAACATATTTCACCCCTTTTTAAAACCACAGTCGATGTACAAAGTCCTTGAAATAGCCAGGTTGTCTTCTAATACGCTGAGACTGACGTGGAGCTTGCGGTGTTTAATCGAGGTTATCGGTTGGGAAACACAGCGGTGCCTTTGTTCCATCCAGCTGGTCTGTTGGCCTGTGAGTTGGGATCAGTCTACGAGCGTTCCATCGAATTCCATCATTGAGCTCGTAGGTGCGATGGTTGAACTTTCATCCGATCTGTTTTGGAGGCGAAAGTGAAGATGCAAGCTTATCCAATCTGACCCAATCTCCGTTCTTCAGTTGGGGCTTGAGGTTGGCTTTCAAACCCTCTTTGATGACGCGGTTGAAATACTCAACACCTCCGTTGCTTTGAGGATTGTACCGAGCAGTAAGGCGATGCTCGATAGCATGGCGAGTGAGGAAATCGGCGAACTGGTCGGACACAAACTGTGGTCCATCGTCAGTGATTATGACCTCTGGCAGGCTCCACCTCGTGAACATACGCTGCATAATATTGACGATCATTGATGAGGTCACTGAACTTTTTGTAGCGATTTCGGGCCATTTGGAATGCAGGTCATGTACTACAAGGAAAAGCTGGTGATATGGAGCTGCGTCAACTGGAACGAAGATATCCAACTGAAGTTGTTGCCATGGTCTTTGTGGCTATGGAATGGGCTTCATTGGCGCTGGTTGGATGTTTGTGGCCTTTTCGTTCAGACTACATGCTTCTCAGTGTGAGACAAACTCTTCGATGTGAGTGTCAATCCCGGGCCACCATCCTGAATCATGACATCTCTGCTTCATGCGTACAATGCCAGGGTATCCATTGTGTGCCAATGAGATAACGCGCTGTTGAAGCGACTTGGGAATTACTGCTCTATCACCACAAGCTAGGCAGCCATCGTTTCAAACGGAAAATTCATCGCAAAGTCTGTGGAAGGTTTTCAGCTCTTCTCGGAATTTGCTTAGGCCACTCAGTCTGGAGGAAGTGGCTCACATGCTGGAACGTAGCATCACTCTGTGATTTGTCGCAGGAGACAAGGTTTCTGATGCACTGAGCGATGATCGATGTGATATGTCGTCATCACCTGTGAACAAGTCAGCACCAGAGTCCGAAACAGGTGTCGAGTGGCTGAGCATGTCAGCTACGTGGTTGCGACTGCCAGCAATGTACTGAACATCAAAGTTATACTGATGAAGGCGATCTAACCATCGGCTGATTCGTAGTGGTCTGCGCCCAGATCCAGTTGTAGCGAGTAGCGGAGTTAGCGCTTGGTGATCCGTACGGAGGGTAAACTTCCTGCCATAGAGGTATATGTGCCAGCGTTCACATGCGTAGATGCAAGCGAGTGCTTCGCGTTCCCCTGTAGAGTATTTACGTTCTGCAGACGAGAGCGTGCGAGAGGTGAAGGCGACTGGGCGTTCCAGGCCAACAATCCACTGCAAGAGCACAGCACCCATGACGGTGCCTGGTGCATCCGTGGTGACATACGTAGTGGCATTCGGATCAAAGTGCGCGAGGATAGGAGGGGATGTGATTTTTTTCCTTGAGCGTGTTGAATGCCTAAGCCTGGGAATCTATCCGTTCCCAAGGGACGTCCTTGCGCAACAACTTGAGAAGTGGTTTGGCAATGTGCGCGTATCGCAGGACGAACTTCAGATAGAAGTTGTAAGTGCTGAGGAATGATGAAAGTTGGTAGCCTCCTGCATAACTTGACGTTGGTAGCTTCCTGCATTCGCTGGATCGCGTCCTTGTGCTGTGACTCTGTAGCCCAGAAAGTTTATTTCTCCAGCAGCGAAAGTGCACTTATCGGCATTAAGTGTGATGTTATGTGTAGCAAGTCTAGCCATAACTGCGTGAAGTCGCTGGCCATGTTCTTCCATTGTCCGTCCATGGACGACAATATCATCAAGCAGATTGAGGGCTCCCCCTCTATGCCTGCTAGCATAGTAGTGACAATCTACTGAAATGCACGGTGCAGAAGATAGTCTGTAGGGCATGCGTCGATACTGATACAGACCATCACGTGTCGTGAATGCCGTAAGCAGTTTGCAGGTAACTGCGGCGCATGTCGAGTTTCGTAAAAACTATTGAGCCGTGGAATTCTGAAGACAATTCGTCGATGGTAGGAAGAGGGTACTTGTCGGGGATGATGGCCTTGTTGACCGCTTTCAGGTCGATGTATAGGCGGATCTCCCCATTTTTACACCAAGCAATGACTCAGTTCGAAATCCAGGGTGAGAAGTCGATGCTCTCAATGATTCAGAGATTCGTGTTAATTCCATGGATACTTGGTCGTGAATCGGAGACGGCAAAGTCGCTGCCTACCCAGTTTGACACAAGGGTCCACGCAGGGACGATGGCAAAATTTTGTTGCCATTCCAAACCCTGTGAAGATTATGGGATACTGCTTGTCAAAGTCCACCGTGTACACAGATGTGCCCGTTGGGTCGTAAACTTTGAACCCAAGCTTGTCAAAAAGGTCAACACCCATGAGGCTACATCCTTTTGCGACGTAAAAGGAAAAGTTCTCCAATGTTATGTCCTTGTAGTATATCGGGTCAGATATGACCCCCAAGCACCTCAATTTTGGAGTCGGAATATGCATGTAGAGTGGAAGTTGCGGGCTGCAGTTGACAGTGCGTGAAGTGGGATTCGTACACAGCCTCGCTCAATATGGAGACTGTGGCTCCAAGATCAATGAGGAGGCAGCAGGGCGTGCCATCAATGTTTACCTTACATTCCTTGAATTTGCCCGAACCAATGTGCGAAATGTCACTAAAGTTATAAACCATACTGGGTTTATCACTATCGGGGTTGTTCACATGTCAAATATGCTGCAATGAGCAACAGACACTAGCAAAATGGTTCATTTTAACACATGTAGAGCATTTCTTCCCACGTGCAGGGCAGTTAGGACTCTTTGCTGAGTGTGATTTGTCCCCACAGTTAAAGCAGTGGAAGTTAAGCCCGCAATCCGTAGTGGATGGCTTATTACTAGCCCTGGGTCTCTGCTTTGATTTCCACTTTGGACGAATGCCTTGCACATGGGCTGTAGCTGAAGTCTGCTGCACAGGGGGAGCAGGGGATCTGATCTATATCTGAATCGGAAAGCACTGATTTGTCCAATGATAATTTGTCATCCTCCATTAGCAAGCGTTCCCGAATGCAGGGGATTGTTGTTTACTCAATAATTTGTTCCCTGATCATTTCCCCTGTGAGTGCTCCAAAGTGGCACATAGCAGCCAGTTCAATAAATGAAATGATGTACTGTTTGATTGGTTCATCTTTCCCTTGCCCCCTTTTACGAAATTGGTATCTCTTCATCACGATACCTTTCTTTGACCCAAAATAGTTCTCTAGGGCGCTTACCGTAGGACTCCATGTCTTCGATGTGGTCAAAGATGCATTGGCCTTTGGTGCCGAGGCAGTGGATAAGTATTGCACGGAGGCGAGCTGGTGTTACGTTGTTGCCGTCTAACCCATTCGCTGTGATGTACGTAGAAAAGCTTTTTATCCATCTCGGCCGCAGGATTGGAGAGTCCCCGGGTGTGGAGAGGAAAGGTGTGGGAGGGGGGTAGGGTGGTTAATTTGATTCCTCTCCGTCGCCAAATTAAGTTGTGTACATATAAATAATTGACAAACTGAGCCAGGAGTAATGTAACTTAACTTAACTGTGCTTTTATACAACCCAAAAATAGTGTCCCAAACCAGCATGAACCAGAATGAATACAGCAACTCTGATTAGCTCCCGCAGGGTCCTAATGCACGTCTTGTGAGCTGCAACAACCAAATAGAGTATGAACACAACACAATTCTCCTGTGAAGCCCCTTGGAACGTTTCACTACGTTAAAGACACTATATAAGTACAAGTTGTTGTTGTTGTAGTAATTTCTTTTTCTGTTTATCTTAAAAAGAACAAGAAAAGTGGTGCTCCCCAGATTCAATCTGGTGAAGCACTATGACCTGGTACCATACTTGAAGACTTTGGGATTGACATTACCTTTCCAAGGAGGAGCAGACTTTACTGGAATATCAACTCAGGACAACCTGAGCATTAACCTGGTAAGAGTTCCCCCTTGTGCACATACACCACCAACACATATGTGCAGACTGAATAAGATGGCCACATACCGGCAGTAAGCTCTAATTCTTGCAGGACAGTAGGAGTACTTAGATCGCAGCACTCATCAGATTAGGCTAATCGCACAGAAAGTTTCATTGAGGTGCTGGAAAAAGATTAACCTGGTTAGAAAGCGATATTGTTTGGGCCTGTGATAGACCAAAACCAGCTCCCTTCGGGCAGCGATGGGCCATGAAGGATAAGATTTGCTTTCGTGTTGTTTGCAGTTTCACTATAGCTTGTGTTTCTCGGTGAAAGACAACATTTTAAAAAGGTGAAGAGATTTACAAATTTAAGGAAGATCTTGGCTTGAACCCCACATGGCTTCAAAACCCACAATTGGAAGGATTGAAATACCACTTCCCCATCAATTATTTAGACCCTCAATTAAAGTCACAATACTGAAATGACCAAAATTACATCCAGTGTTGTATTTCACAACTATAAACACTGTAAACTCAAAGTAAACCCAACAAAGCCCTTGTTTCTTCTCCTTCCCATCAGTAAAGATACCTAGCCTAAACCTCTGCGCCTCTCTCTCCTTCTTTAAGATGCTCCTTAAAACCTACTTCTTTGAACAAGTTTTTGGTCATCTATCCTATGTGGGTCGGTGTCAAATTTTGTTAACACTCCGTTGAAGCGCTTTGGGACAAATTACAGAGACAGGCCGCTTGGACCAACTAGTCTGTACTGGTGTTTATAATAACATAAGAAATAGGAGCAGTAGGAGGCCATACGGCCCCTCGAGTCTGCTCCGCCATTCAATAAGATCATGGCTGATCTGATCAAGAACTCAGCTCCACTTCCCTGCCTGCTCCCCATAACCCCTTATCGGTTAAGAAACTGTCTATTTCTATCTTAAATTTATTCAATGTCCCAACTTCCACAGCTCTCGAAGGCAGCGACTTCCACAGATTTACAACCCTCAGAGAAAAAATGTGTCCTCATCTCTGTTTTAAATGGGCGGCCCTTATTCTAAGATCACGCCCTCTAGTTCTAGTCTCCCCTATCAGTGGAAACATCCTCTCTGCATCCACCTTGTCAAGCTCCCTCATATAATCTTATATGTTTCGATAAGATCACTTCTCATTCTTCTGAATTCCAATGAGTAGAGGCCCAACCTGCTCAACCTTTCCTCATAAGTCAACCCCCTCATCTCCGGAATCAACCTAGTGAACCTTCTCTGAACTGCCTCCAAAGCAAGTATATCCTTTCTTAAATATGGAAACCAAAGCTGCACGCAGTATTCCAGGTGTGGTCTCACCAATACCCTGTACAGCTGTAGCAAGACTTTCCTGCTTTTATACTCCATTCCCTTTGCAATAAAGGCCAAGATACCATTGGCCTTCCTGATCACTTGCTGTATCTGCATACTATCCTTTTGTGTTTCATGCACAAGTACCCCCAGGTCCCGCCGTACTGTGGCACTTTGCAATCTTTCTCCATTTAAATAATAACTTGCTCTTTGATTTTTTTTTCTGCCAAAGTGCACGACCTCACACTTTCCAACATTTACTCCATCTGCCAAATTTTTGCCCACTCACTTAGCCCGTCTATGTCCTTTTGCAGATTTTTTGTGTCCTCCTCACACATTGCTTTTCCACCACATGAGTCTCCCCCCCATTTCATCCACCTCATCGCAGCCTTTCAGCATATCTCTCGATTCCCTTTTCTCTCACGTACGCGTCCCGTTTCATTTTGAAAGCATCTAAGCTATTTGCCTCAACCACTTCCCTACTGAAGTTATTAGTCACTACCTTGTATTTACAGTCCTTAGTTTTGGCTTCTCCCACAAGTGGAAATATTCTCTCCACGTATACCCTCTCCAAACCATTCATAAAATGTGCTTTACAAACACAAGTTATTGCTGTTGTTGTTGTAGTTGTAAACAATGTTCTCTTGGTGGAGTTTGTGAATTTTCTACTCGCTCTCGCTCATCAGCTTTTCAACTGAAATAACCGTGCATGCACGAACATTTGGATGGGCCGCCCGGCCATTTAAAGGGGCCACGCACCCAAAAAGAATTACAGGGAGCATTGGTTGTAGCCATATGAAACTAACTGAATTTATTAACTCTATTTAGTAGCTACATAAACAACGCAAACCATTTAAACCCCCTGTTGGCTTTATTTTCTGTTTATCATCCATTCGTTTTAAATTTTCTCCAAGAAAAGTATTGTTCCACTGACTAAAAATGCAATTATTCGAGTAAAAAAAATTCATGCAAACTCCAGCAATGAAATAGTTCACTTGGTTGAATGGTGTAGCATTTAGATTATGTTTTCAGCATAATGCAACAGAAGCTTCATACTTTTAACATGGTAATAATAAAAAAAGTTAACAAATGAAATTATTAGGATCTAGAATCACTGTAGTGGGATTGTGTTTAATTGCCCGTCTCCACCCTTGCCTCAGCTCATCCGCTGCTGAAACCCTCATCCATGCCTTTGTTACCTCTAGACTTGACGATTCCAACGCACTCCTGGCTGGCCCCCACATTCTACCCTACGTAAACTGGAGGTGATCCAAACTTGGCTGTCCGTGTCCTAACTCACAAAGCCAGCATTTATTGCCCATCCCTAATCGTCCTTGAGAAGTTGGTGGTGAGCCCCATTCTTGAATACAAGTATGGCACAAGTCAGTTAAAGAGTCAACCACATTGCTGTGGGGCTGGAGTCATATGTAGGCCAGACCGGGTAAGGACAGCAGATTTCCTTCCCTAAGGGACATTAGTGATCCAGTAGTTTCATGGTCACAGTTACTGATACTAGCTTTTTGATTCCAGATTTATTTAATGTCTTTGAATTTATATTCCACAGCTGCCGCCGCGGTGGGACCTTTAATTCATGTCCCCCCAGATTACTAGTGTAGGCCTCTGGATTACTCGTCCAGTAACATAACCACTATGTTACTGTACCCGGCACCAAACATCCTAATGCTGACAGAATGCAGTTTGTTTGGGTCTTAAATACAAGTTTGTTCTGATTAGAGTTGAGGTAACTGATCAATCCGTCCTCAGTATTTAATATGATCGCTTATGTTTCAATCCTTTCAGTTCAAACACCAAGGTTCAATAACAGTGAATGAAGAAGGAACGACAGCAGCATCCATGACGACGGTTGGCTTTATGCCCCTTTCCTCGCAGAATGAATTTACCGTCAACAGACCCTTCTTATTTCTCATATATGAGCACCGCACCGAATGTCTGCTGTACATGGGCCGAGTGATAAACCCGCAGAACAACTAACGACCAACGGAAGAAAAGTATAAAGCTGCCAATAAATAGGACAAGTTTTTCCAAAAGAAATGATATTAAAATAAAATTTGGTAACAGAATGAAACAACTGTAAACAAATGAGCATTGTTTCATGAAAGAAGCTGTCAAACCAAATTTAAAAAAAAATCCTTGTCCTTCAACTTTTTTCTCCCGAGGTTGTATTTTCACCCGATCCGTTTCGCTGTTACACCCAAGGGTGGGCGGCTTGACTGAGTGGTTTGAACTTTCGCCTCTGCCTAATGTTTTTAGGTTTAATCCCAATACTAAGTTTCAATGTATAACCTGGGTCGACAATCCCTTGTAGAACTGAAGGAGTAAACATAGAAACATAGAAAATAGGTGCAGGAGTAGGCCATTCGGCCCTTCGAGCCTGCACCTCCATTCAATATGATCATGGCTGATCATGCAACTTCAGTACCCCACTCCTGCTTTCTCTCCATACCCCTTGATCCCTTTAGCCGTAAGGGCCACATCTAACTCCCTTTTGAATATATCTAACGAACTGACCTCAACGACTTTCTGTGGTAGAGAATTCCACAGGCTCACAATTCTCTGAGTGAAGAAGTTTCTCCTTGTCTCGGTCCTAAATGGCCGACCCCTTATCCACGATTGTTGGGAGGTGCCGTGCTTTGAATAGGACAATTCTTCTGGTGGTTTGGGTGGATGAAAATGATCTTATGGCACTACTTAACAAGAGCAGATTCTCCAACTATCCTACCTAACATTTCTCTCCCAACCACCATTCTCAAAAAATAAATCAACATGGATTGCTGCTTGAAAAATGGCTGCCAAATTGGCTTTGCTAAACGTAGCCTGAATCAGAAGTCTGGGCCCAACCCAACACCCTGGGGTGTTGGGGGGGGGGGGGGGGAGGGGGAAGGGGGTCTCCCTCGGTTCCACTCTGGAGTCAGTTGAGGCTTCACCACTGGATTTATACGACACGTGTTTAAGCATCAGTGTGAAGTTCAACCTGCTTTGCACAGACGCTAAACTTGAAGTGTATGTGCACTCATGGACAATAATTCAAAGAGAGGTGTATTGTGTGATGTAAAAGTCTTTTTCATGCTGAAAGCTTTCCTCACTAAACAGGTTTACTCACCAGGTCAATGACTGACAAAAGTTGCAACAGAGAGAGAAGAACAGTAACTCTTGCTCTTTTTATTTGTTCTACAAGATTAAACATTTACTTTCTACGTAAAATCTAACCCACCAACTCTGCAAATATCCAAACAATCCAGGCAGAATTTACAGAACAGAGAAACATTAGAACTACTGCTCTGGTACAAAGCATGCTATTTTTAAAATAACAATCTCCAGTTATATGCAAGTGTGTAAAATTATGAGGGGCCTGGATAGAGTGGATAGGAAATATCCCTTAGCAGAGGGGTCAACAACCAGGGTTCATAGATTTAAAGTCATTATTAGGAGGTTTAGAGGAAAGGGTAATGTCTTCACCCAGAGGGTGGTGGGGGTCTGGAACTCACTGCCTGAAAGGCTGGTAGAGGCAGAAACCCTCACCACATTTAAAAAATGCTTGGATGTGCACTTGAAGTGCCGTAACCTACAGGGCTACGGACCAGGAGCTGGAAAGTAGGATCAGGTTGGATAGCTCTTTGTCGGCCGGTGCCAAAATGGCCTCCTTCCGTGCTGTAAATTTCTAAGATTCTATATATGCAACATCCATTTCTCTCATCCCGATTACATACAGCAAACAACGCTGACAGACACAGCATTTCTGTGTTGTGCTTATTTTTGCCAGTAACTATTTCTTGATCAGGTCACACTCGCACTGGTAGCGATGCTGACTTCCTCCAACAAGGCATCTCAAACCCAACATCCCAAAACCATTTGCTAATTCAACAGCACTTATATTATCCCAATAACCACAAAACTGCTCTCTTGTGGAAATGTGTGCTGGTCTTTGTTTATTAATGACGCAAATCTAATACCATGGGCATTTTTAGTAGGGGTGATGTTTTAATGTATTCTAATTTTGATAGTAATTAAAATTAAATATACCTTCTGTATGTAGGTACAGCCTAAACCTCGCCCACATCCATTGGTATGCAGTTTGTAGCACATGCACACCTCTTACAAAAAAAAGACATAAAATGCACGGATTTGGTTGAAGACTTTCAATAGATACTTACCACTGCAATGACTGGAATAAGAACTCCCAAATTGCCCGCACTGCTTGAAGCCTGAAACAAAGGAATTTCAATTAACACTGACATATGACTCTTTTCTCTCAACATGTTATCGCCAATATCTAACTTCAGCTTCGGTACAAAATAAATTTATCGTATCATCATCATAGGTAGTCCCTCAGAATCGAGGAAGACTTGCTTCCACTCCTGAAGTGAGTTCTTTGGTGGCTGAACAGTCCACTACGAGAGCCACAGACTCTGTCACAGGTGGGACAGATAGTCGTTGAGGGAAGGGGTGGGTGGGACTGGTTTTCCGCACGCTCCTTCCGTTGCCTGCGCTTGATTTCTGCACGCTCTCGGCTTTGAGACTCAAAGTGCTCAACGCCCTCCCGGATGCACTTTCTCCACCAGGCGGTCTTTGGCCAGGGATTCCCAGGCGTCAGTGGTGATGTCGCACTTTATCAGGGAGGCTTTGAGGGTGTCCTTGTAACGTTTCCGCTGCCCACCTTTGGCTCGTTTGCCGTGAAGAAGGAGCTCCGCATAGAGCACTTGCCTTGGGAGTCTCGTGTCTAGCATGCGAACTATGTGGCCTGCCCAGCGTATCTACCATACCGTAAACATGTTGCCTGGGATTTGTTGAAGTTCCATTAAAGTCTCAAAGAGTTGAAACCTCAATGTTTGAGCCTCTGTAACAGGCAACTTCTTTGCAAGTTCCCATGCATGTGTGACATACTTTTCACTATGGACACGACTGCTGCCAATGAAATAAAGTCGTTGCACATGGGCAGTTCGTGGTTTTTTTGGGTTGTTCTCATCGGACCTCCCTCAGATTGGTGGGAGAGAAAGGAGGGGAGGGGGTGGGGAAGAGAGATCGCTGTTGCTGAACTGAAGAAAATAAAAACTAAAAGTTTGATCGCTGCTGCAGACCTGAGCCACGGCAGGAGAAGAAAATTAAAATTAAAAGTTGAATTAACATTTATGCCCCGACGAACTGAGCCGAGAGAGAAAGTTAACATTTGTGTGTCGGGCAGAAGTGATCTGCCAAAACTGGAAAAAAAAAATTAAAAGTTGATGTGGTTTCGAGTATTTATGCGCAGAATTCTTCTGTGCAGCTTCCGGTTCGTTGGCAGCAGTCAGTCCGTATCACTATATAATTCTCACCATTTTATAAACATACCACAGAAAATAATGCTTACAACTGTGATTAATTTAACCAACCTGTAAGATATGCCATGAATAGCCATTTTAAAAAGTTGATGAAAATGACAAAATGGTCAAATCAGAGGTCAGGAGCAACAGAAATTTATTTACAGCACATTTTAACCTGCTGGTTGATAATAAACGGTATCTTTGCAAAGATATATTTAATGGAGGTTGAAATTAGCACCTTTCATGACCACCAGACATCCCAAAGCGATTTCAGCCCAAGAAGTACTTTTTGAAGTGTAGTCACTGTTGCCATGTAGGAAACGTGGCAGCCAATTTGCGCACAGCAAGCTCCCACAAAGAGCAATGTGATAATGACCAGATAATCTGCTTTAGTGATGTTGATTGACGGATAAACATTGGCCAGGACACCGGGGATAACTCAACTGCTCTTCTTCAAAATACTGCCTTAGGATCTTTTATGTTCCTCCGAGCAAGCAGACAGGGCCTCGGATTAAGGACCAAGAGCTGGAAAGTGGGATTAGGCTCGACAGCTCTTGGTCGGCTGGCCTGGACACGATGGGCCAAATTGGCCTACTTCTGTGGTGTAAATTTCTATGATGGCGAAATTGAACAACGGCAAATTCTGCCCATTTACTGTCGAAAAGACCGCTAAGATCCTGACTGTACTTTGGGTGGAACTTTGGTCAAAAAAGGAGGGAAAAAAGCACCTGGCAGCAAAAATGGGCATTACACGGTGATTCTGGGTGGTAGAGGGCGGTGGGGGGGATTCTGGGCGGCAAATGGAATACTGGAGAAAGTTACACCAAGGCTGGAGTCGGGTCTAGGGAGGGGGGGGAACGCACAAAAAAAAAGTTCACAAAATAACAAATAACAAAGGGTCCTTCAGAGGATCCTTTAACACACAATCGCTGCAAAAGAAGTTAAAGAAATCTCACTTACCTTTTCTTGCAGGTCTTCATACCTACCGTCCAGGTAAGGCCTGCTCCCACGCGGCAGTCTTTTCTCCTGCAGGGGCGGAGGACCGCTCGGCTGAACCTTGGGCGGGAGGACTTTTTTCGGCTTTGCACACCGGCGAACACACCCCAGCGATTCTTCCAAACCGCCGGCGTGAGGGCCTCACCAATCTCCCACGGAGGGGAGAGCGCCGAAAAAAATGGGGAAACCGCCAAGTTGGCAGGACTTTCAATTTCGGCCGCTATAATTCTATGATAATGTCTCATCCAAAACACGGCACCTCCAACAGTGCAGCACTCCCTCAGCACTGCTCTGGAGTATCAGCTTAGACTTTTGTGCTCAAGTCTCTGGAGTGGACTCGAACCCACAACCTTCTGACTCAGAGTCGAGAGTACTACTCACTGAGCCACACATCCCAAATCTCAAGGGTTCAGGATGCCTGAAAGTGCAATCTCGATAACTACGTGTTATTTACAATGAACCTATTACAAGCAACCTATTTGGGTTTTACGGGTTATACTTAGTAGACGGTAAAACCAAAATAGGTTGCTTCATACTGTAACTTACTATGCCAACTGCCCACAGAGTACTTTTACATTGCACTGACAACCTCAGTAGTTGTAAAGGCAACTTTCGCTCCGGGGGCTGATTAAAAACGCAAGTGAGAGTAACCAAGGTAACTGCACCTTGATGAGGTGTGAAGAAGGGCTGATTGAACAGCTGATTGAAGGCCAGAGTTTGCCCGAAAAAAATCAGAGCTTTTAAATCGGACATCGAGAATGATACAGCGTGGGAGGCCATTCAGCCCATCATGCCTGTGCCAGCTCTTTGGTAGAGCTATCCAATTAGTCCCACTCCCCTGCCCTGTCCACATGCCCCTGTAAATTGTTCTCCCTTCAAGTATTTACCCAAGTCCCTTTTGACAGTTATGACTGAATCTACTTCCTCCAGATCACAACTCGCTGTGTAAATTAACTCATCTCATCTCTGGATCTGACTTACAACTTCATAAGAATTAGGAGCAGGAGTAGGCCACCTGGCCCCTCGAGCCTGCTCCGCCATTGAATAAAATTATGGCTGATCTGATCATGGTCTCAGCTCCACTTCCCTGCCCGCTCCCCATAACCCTTTATTCCCTCATCGCTCAAAAATCAATCTCCGCCTTAAATATATTCAAAGACCCAGCCTCCACAGCTCTCTGGGGCAGAGAATTCCATAGATTTACAATCCTCAGAAGAAATTCCTCCTCATCTCAAGTTTTAAATGGGCGACCCCTTATTCTGAGACTATGTCCCCCAGTTTTAGTTTCCCCAAGGCCGATCTTCTACCACAACTTCACTTTCCTGCACTATCCCCATGCAGAACGGTACTAAAAATCTTTAATCTGGAGGAAGTGGGCAATGACTCCCTTGCTGTGCAGGTTTATCAATTAGTCTGAACTTGACGTGAAACTGTTGAAACTGATGGCAGGTTGGTAGGCAGGGGCTGCAACTAATCCCTTCACATATTACACAGTATACCCACAGGAGACGGCACATAAAATTGTCCAGTAGGTTCCTCAACTAGCTTAGCTAAAATGACATCTTATTGCAATTATATCGGGCCTTGGTGAGATCACACCTGGAGTCTAGTGTACAGTTTTGCTCTCCTTACCTAAGGAAGGATATACTTGCCATTGAGGGAGTGCAACGAAGGCTCATCAGACTGATTCCTGGGATGGGGGGATTGTCCTATGAGGAGAGTTTGAGCAGATTCGGCCGATATTCTCTAGAGTTTAGAAGAATGAGAAGTGATCTCATTGAAACATACAAAATTCTTACAGGGCTTGACAGGGTAGATGCAGGGAGGATGTTCCCCCGGGCTGGGGTGTCTAGAACCAGGGGTCACAGTCTCAGAATAAGGGATCGCTCATTTAGGACTGAGATGAGGAGAAACTTCTTGACTCAGAGGGTGGTGAATCTTTGGAATTCACTACCCCAGAGGGTTGTAGATGCTCAGTCGTTGTGTATATTCAAAACAAAGATCGATAGATTTTTGAATATTACGGGAATCAAGAGATATGGCGATAGCGCAGGAAAGGAGTTGAGATAGAAGATCAGCTGTGATCTTATTCAATGGCGGAATCGAGGAGCTGAATGGCCGACTCCTGCTCCTAGTTCTTATGTTCTTACCACAGGAGGAGTCTGGCTCAAAAAAGTGGTGGGAGTTTCTGAGCCAGACGGGTTCCGCCGCTGAATTTCAGATATATGGATGCCTCCGACTGGAGCAGTTTAGCATGAGGATGAGATCAGTGCGGTAGTGAGAAATGATATTGGCTCAGAAGATCAAGATGTAGAATCAGTTTGGGTGATGATAAGGAATAATAAGGGGAAAAAGTAATCGAAAGGCCCCCTAACAGTAGTTACACTGTTGGACGGAGTATAAATCAAGAAATAATGGAGGCTTGTAAAAAAGGAACGGCAATAATCATGGCCGATTTTAACCTTCGTATTGATTGGACAAAGCAAATTAGCCAGGGTAGTCTTGAGGAAGAGTTCATAGAGTATATCCGGGATAGTTTCCTTGAATAGGACGTTGCAGACCAACCAGAGAGCAGGCTATCCTGGATCTGGTACTGTGTAATGAGACAGGATTACTAAACGATCTCCCAGTAAAGGGATCCTCTAGGAATGACCATAGCATGGTTGAATTTCAAATTCAGTTGGATCTCAAACCAGTGTCCTATGCTTAAACAAAGGAGACTACAAAGGTATGAAGGTAGAGTTGGCTAAAGTGGACTGGGAAAATAGATTAATGTGTGGGACGGTTGATGAGCAGCGGCAGACATTTAAGGAGATATTTCATAACGCTCAATAAAAATATGTTCCAATGAGAAGGGATAACATCCGTGGCTAACTAAGGAAATAAGGGATGGTATCAAATTGAAAACAAGGGCATACAAAATGTAGCCAAGACTAGTGGGAGGCCAGAGGATTGGGAAACTTTTAAAAGCTAGCAAGAAACAACTAAAAAAATAATGAGGGGGAAGATAGATTATGAAAGCAAACTAGCACGAAATATAAAAACAGATAGTAAGAGTTTCTACAGGTACATAAAAAGGAAAAGAGCGGCCAAAGTAAATGTTGGTCCCTTAGAGGATGAGACTGGGGAAGTAATAATGGGAACAGGGAAATGGCAGAGACTTTGAACAAATATTTTATATCGGTCTTCACGGTAGAAGACACTAAAAACATCCCAATAGTGGATAATCAAGGGACTATAGGGAGGGAGGAACTTAATACAATCGCTATCACTAAAGAAGTAAGTAATACTCGGTAAAATAATGGGACTAAAGGCGGACAAGTCCCCTGGACCTGATAGCTTGCATGCTAGGGTCTTAAAAGAAGTGGCTGCAGAGATAGTGGATGCATTGGTTGTAATCTACCAAAATTCCCTGGATTTTGGGGAGGTTCCAGTGGATTGGAAAACTGCAAATGTAACGCCCCTATTTAAAAAAGGAGGCAGACAGAAAGCAGGAAGCTATAGACCAGTTAGCCTAACATCTGTTGTTGGGAAAATGCTGGAGTCCATTATTAAGGAAGCAGTAGCAGGACATTTGGAAAAGCATGATTCAATCAAGCAGAGTCAGCATGGTTTTATGAAAGGGAAATCATGTTTGACAAATCTGTTGGAGTTCTTTGAGGATGTAACGAGCAGGGTGGATAAGGGGGAACCAGTGAATGTGGATTTGGATTTTCAGAAGGCATTCGATAAGGAGTCACATTAAAAGTTACTGCACAAGATAAACGTTCACGGGTAATGGCCCTGATATTCTGGTCGGAGGCTTCTTACGAATGAACGCCTCCGACCGGAGAATTTTTACGTAGTTACCTGGTGGTCCCGCAGGCGCCTGGGATTCCGGTGGGGAGGCCTTCTCTTCCCGCGTTGCGGAGCGCGCTCCCGTCCTCCAGGTTCCCACGCAAACGGTGCAGTCACATGTGACTGTACAACCAATCAGGTAAAGTATTCCACAGCATTCACATTAATAGCTAGGAGAACTCCGTATCTACGAGTTCTCATTGCTATTAACGAGAGAAAAAAAACACACTAAACACCACAATAAAAAATTAAAAACGCACCTCACCTAATTAAAATTAATTGAAATTAAAGTTAATAAATGTCTTAGAAAAAAATATATTTTTCCGATTTCTTTTAAAGTTTTATAATTAGGGTTAAAAATAAACTTATCTTACTGGCCAGGGTTTTTAACATTAAAATGTGTTTTTAAAATTTTGTTTTTACATGTTTTTGTATGTTTTAAAACTCTTACGTAGGCTATGCACTTGTTTTTACCAGGCGCAAGAGTTTTCAGGACATTCGCTGGACAAGAGATGAGCAAATACCGCAATCTTGCCCTTGCAAATATCCTGGCTGCGGGGATACGCAGGATCTGTCAAGCCACAGCTGGACAGATCGGAAAAGCCAGTTTTCGGCACATGTGCATCGCGCCCTGAAAACCGGCTTTTGCGATGCCTTCCCGGGTCCGTACACATTCCGTCCGGACCTGGGGAGGCCGCAATTTCTGCTCCAATATATTAGCATGGATAGAGGATTGGTTAACTAACAGAAAACAGAGAGTCGGGATAAATGGGTTATTTTCTGGTTGGCAAACAGTAACTAATGGGGTGCCGCAGGGATCGGTGCTGGGGTCTCAACTATTTACAATCTATATTAATGACTTGGATGAAGGGACCGAATATAATGTAGACAAGTTTGCTGATGATACAAAGATGGGTGGAAGAGCAAATTGTGAGGACACAAGAAATCTGCAAAGGGATATAGACAGGCTAAGTGCGTGGGCAAATATTTGGCAGATGGAATATAATGTGGGAAAATGTGAGGTTATTCACTTTGGCAGAAAAAATTGGAAAGCAAATTATAATTTAAAAGGAGAAACATTGCAAAGTGCTGCAGTACAGAGGGACCTGGGGGTCCTTGTGCATGAAACTAAGCACAAAAAGTGAGTATGCAGGTACAGCAAGTAATCAGGAAGGCAAATGGAATGTTGGCCTTTATTGCAAGGGGGATAGAGTATAAAAGCAGAGAAGTCCTGCTACAACTGTACAGGGTATTGGTGAGACCACACCTAGAGTACTGCATACAGTTTTGATCTCTGTATTTAAGGAAGGATATACTTGCATTGGAGGCTGTTCAGAGAAGGTTCACTAGGTTGATTCCGGAGATGAGGGGCTTGACTAATGAAGATAGGTTGAGCCTCTACTCATTGGAGTTCAGAAGAATGAGAGGTGATCTTATCAAAACATATCAGATAATGAGGGGGCTCGACAAGATGGATGCAGAGAGAATGTTTCCATTCATAGGGGAAACTAAAACTAGCGGACATAATCTCAGAATAAGGGCTGCCCATTTAAAACTGAGATAAGGAGGAATTTCTTCTCTCAGAGAGTTGATCATAATGCCATGATCATATTGAATGGTGGTGCAGGCTCGAAGGGCCGAATGGCCTACACCTGTACCTATTTTCTATGTTTCTATGTAAATCTGTGGAAATCTCTGCCACAGAGAGCTGTGGAGGCTGTGCCATTGAATATATTTAAGGCGGAGATAGACAGATTTTCGAGCGCTAAGAGAATAAAGGGTTATGGGGAGCGGGCAGCGAAGTGGAGCTGAGTCCATGATCAGATCAGCCATGATCTTATTAAATGGCGGACCAGGCTCGTGGGGCCAAATGGCCTGCTCCTGCTCCTATTTCTTATGAAGGTGTAGGTCAGGTCCTATAAATAAGAACCAGAGGTGAGATGAACGGACAATCATTTACACAGCAAGTTGTTGGGAGCTCACACCAACGAAAGCTAAAAACTGCACCATTGATTTTCCAATTCCCAATCCAATTGCTGACTCTAAAGACAATTAACAGGTAAAGGGGCCCCAAAGCATTTCAAGAGCAAGTTGTATTTTTCTGTGGCTTTTAATTTGTACAAACACCGAGCAGATGTTGACTTTATACAGACACGTGCTTAGATACCCAAGCTAGTCAACAGTGCTCGCTTCGCCCAGTGCAAAGAGAGCCCCGCAATTTAATTTGTACTGGATATTGCAGGGCTTAATTACGTTCCACAGGCATTTTTCTTGACGTTTCTTTGAAAAGAATGACCGAAAAATCTGCACACAAGGTGGAGTTACCAGGGCACTGATCATGAATGATTACGGAAAAGATCTTGCTGTAATTGACATACATGAGGAAATCAGAATTAAGTGCTAAAACACAATTTTAAAATAAACTGCTTGGAATTTGAATTTCTTCCTGTGGAACATATGGTGCAAAACATATAATGGGCATCAAATGGGAGGACATAGTAGCTAATACTGAACTAATGTGAAGTGCTCTGTTTACAAATAACAGAGTGCATTACAACATGGGGAAGTAATGGGCAGGGAATGTGTTGCATGACTGAGTCTCAGCACTTGGGCCACTGAAGGAATAGTTCCGAGTTGGGAAAAGACTGCACGCGAGACCAAAGCACAGATGATGGGAGTCCGTGCAAGGCGGCTTCAGTGGAAATAACACGGAGGGGTCTTATTATTGAGGTGTCAGCCTTGGTTCAGTCAGAAGGTCCCGAGTTCCATGCCATAGACCTGAGTACGTAAATCAGGCGAACACTTCAGTGCAGTACCAAAGGCGGAGCTGTCTTTCGCATTTGCACCGTCTGGTGACATTATTCAAAGATGAGATGGGGAGTTCTTATGGGAATAAGGGGTTATGGGGAGCAGGCAGGGAAGTGGACCTGAGTCCATGATTGGATCAGCCATCAAATGGCGAAGCAGGTTCAAGGGGCCTTAGGGCCTATTTCTTATGTTCTCATAACTTCTCCCAGTGTCCTGGCCAATATATATTGCTCAGCCAACATTGCTATAAAACAAATTATCTGGTCATATATCAAACTGCTGTCCAGAAATTGGCACACGCATTTCCCCATATTACGGCCGTAACTACATTTCGAAAAGTACTTGTTGGTCATGAAGCACTTTCGGTCCTGAGGTTGTGAAAGGCGCTATATAAATGCATGATCTTCCTTTCCTTATGGCCAGTGTGACAGCCTCACAGCATTCAAAAAATTCCTGAACTCACAAAGAAAGAGCAACCGTTTATTTATAAAGTGCTTTATCGTTTCTCGCAGGATATTCCAAAGTGCTTCACGATGAATTGTTTTGAAATGCAGTCAGCGTTGTTAGGTAGGGAAATGCAAAAAAAAATGGACAAATGTCTAGATTCCTTGCTAGTAAAAACAGTGCAAATAGCAATCAATGCAAGCTGGAGGAAGAACAATGTGTTTTTTTCTAAAAAAGAGTCATTTGCATTTGGAAGCACAAAATCACACGGACCTGATGTTTGGAGAGCAACAGTTACTCGTCAGTTCAGTCAGTCAGGTGTTGCTGTGATTCTCTGACTGGAAGGGTTACTTTCAGTGTAGTATGTGGGATGTTGAAATCTTGGGTCTTATAAAGCTAAGTCGCAGCAAAGAGACAGCACGCCATGCTCATGATAAGCCAGGCTGTGACACCAGGTATTTACCAGCTGTATTACACTTAGCACAGAAGAAAGAAATACAACTATTTTGTGGATTTACGTTTCAGAAACAAAGCAGCTTTATCTGGGGCAAAAATAAAAGGAAATAGTTCAAAGTACATTCATTCGCTGTTTGGATTACTTTAATGAGGTGTGGGAGGCAAATGATTCGCTTCATTAAAAATACACGTATATAAATATGCTCGTCTGCTGTTATCATTTCTAGACCTTAGACGCTGGGAGGGAAAAGGATTTTAAATATCTTGAAGAAGCCTTAAACCCCAAAACGTTAACATATTATCTTCACTGTTTTAGATGCTGACTGGCCCACGAGAAATTCCCAGCATTTTATTTTCATTTCAGATTTCCAACATTGCAATTTTTCTGGTATCTCAGCTTTCAAATTTGTACCACTTTTGAGTAAAAACAAAAAAAAGTCTTGTGAAATCAGATGAAAACGGTTGCAAACTATAAAAAAAAACACCATGGATGAACTTCGTGCTTTGATGCTAATTATTAACCTGGAAGCTTAAACTTTGAACAAAATCTGTTATTTCATTCACTGTTTAAAGAATGTGGATCTGTTAATATTTATTTTAAATATAAAATTCTGACAGGATTGGTCAGGTTAGATGTAGGAAGAATGTTACCTATGTTGGGAAAGTCCAGAACCAGGGGCCACAGGCTAAGGATAAGGGGTAAGCCATTTAGGACTGAGATGAGGAGAATTGTGAACCTATGGAACTCTCTACCACAGAAAGTTGTTGAGACCAGTTCGTTGGATATATTCAAAAGGGAGTTAGATGTGGCCTTTACGGCTAAAGGGATCAAGGGGTATGGAGAGAAAGCAGGAATGGGGTACTGAAGTTGCATAATCAGCCATAATCATATTGAATGGTGGTGCAGGCTCGAAGGGCCGAATGGCCTACTCCTGCACCTATTTTCTATGTTTCTATGATTACACTGCACTACAGCAAAAGGACTATATTATAGAATCAGACAAGTGCAGCACAGAAGGAGGCCACTCAGCCCACTTTTGGAGACCCTTCCAGTTAGTCCATTCATACGGAACTTTTAATGGGGAAAAATATTCTCAGAGGGGTGTTTAGTACAGTGTGAAGTTGATGTTATGGTACGAGAACGTTTGTCGGAGAAAGAGCGAAGGTGTAAAGTGTTACCGGAAGTGAGTGTGACAATCGCAGAAAGTGTGAGCCACATACGAGACTTGTGTGTCAACCTTGGTTCAGTGGGTAGCACTCTCTCTTTCGCTTGTGATTCAGAAGATTGTGGGTTCAGAGACTTGAGCACATAATCCAGACTGACAGTCCCAGTGCAGTACTGGGGGAGTGCTGCACCGTTGGACATGCCATCACTCGGACGAGGCCCCGTCCGCACTCCCAGGCGGATGTAAAAGATCCCACAGCCGCCACTTCAAAGAAAATACAGTAGTCAAATTCATTCTCCTCGCAATCCCCGAGCCTCTCGATTTACTCAGCGTGGAACTTGATCTTGGATTTTCAATGTGCATTCGCCCGTCAAAAATCGTAATCAAGCAACAGCTTAAGCTCAGCTGGTGGCATTCCAAGTCAAATGAACGAGGGTTCAAGCCCACCCATTGAGCACATAATCCAGGTTAATGTTTTAGTGGGGCACTGAGGGAGTGCTGCATTGTCAGAGGTACCATCTTTCAGATGAGATGTTAAACACAGAAACTGTCTGATGCATTTGTCTACGCAAGAACCATTTCAGTTCAAAGCAATTTCTTGTGTGCAAAGCATTATGGAACGGTTCTAAAAGCTGTGACAAGCATAAACACGTGTTCTTTTAACTTGACTTTTGAGAAAAATACCAATATTTTAGAAACATTTGGAAACTTAAGTCTAACATCAATCAGTGGTGAGAGACAGATCATGTTGCTGACCACGTGAATAGATTAGCAATGCATCTGTTGTAATAATACTTCATATTATTAGCACGAGATATAGAATACTGGGTCAGCTCAAGCAGTTTCCAGCGAATAACAAAAATATTTGAATGTTGTTTAAATCTAGGAGGCGACTGCCGCGAACGAAGTTGAGGTAGTTGCACATGCACAGTTTACGTGGGTGCTTTTGGTTATTCGCTTCGCAACTCAGGGGCTCTGGGGAACAAATGCCGGGGAGGGAAACGGGCTCCTTGAAAAAATGCCGGGGAGGGAGCGGACTTGTGTGAAAAAAACCAGAAACGTCATGCTTCGGTTCCAGATTAATGCGTAGTACGCCTCTGCGCAGTTTCCAGTCACTGGCAGCAGTCACTCCATTAAACCATAGTTCTTGCATTCTGTTTTGCGAAATGGAGCCCAATAGGGAGCTGTAAAACTGCGAAAAGTTTGAAAAGATGATTGCTAACTCTTAAATTTCCAAATTTAGTCGTATAATGACAGAAAGAAGGAACTTGAAGCGGTTTCAACTTCAAACACTACACCATGCCACTCTCTGATTTTTGCAAGCTTTAAATAGTAATAAACACAGAGACTGCTTTTAGCAAAGGTAACAAGTGAACATAACTTCCAACTTTAGCACACTGACTGTCTCGTCTTGAACGATTGCAGAGTAAAGTTGTATTAAGTAAAGTGGGCACAGTTCTTGTGGGAGAAGGGGAAGGATGTGCTGCAACCTGTTGCGTTGGAAGGATTAGTCTGTGGCCCCATGGCTTGACAGCCAGGCAAGATTAGAAATTCCAGCCATTTCAAGAAGGAACTCAACACGCCTCAAGTGGTTTTCTTACCAGGTATGTGAACACCCACACGCTAATAAGCATTATTATCTCACCTCACAGGTAAAGCTAGCCAGGATTGGGGTGTCCATGCCTTAATGACTACATAAGACATCACAAAGTTTCCAACATTATAATAACTGTCTGAGATATTCCAAAGGCCAATCATAACATAAAAATTAGCAAAAAAGGTCACATTACAGCAAAATCCTAAAGGGGAAAAGTGTGTTAAAAAGACAAGCCTGAAGGCTCTGTGCCTCAATGCGAGGAGTATTCGGAATAAGGTGGACGAATTAATTGCGCAGATAGTTGTTAACGGATACGATGTAATTGGCATCACGGAGACATGGCTCCAGGGTGACCAAGGCTGGGAACTCAACATCCAGGGGTATTCAATATTTAGGAAGGATAGAGAGAAAGGAAAAGGAGGTGGGGTGGCGTTGCTGGTTAAAGAGGAAATTAATGCAATAGTAAGGAAGGACATTAAGCTTGGATGATATGGAATCTGTATGGGTGGAGCTACGGAATACCAAAGGGCAGAAAACGCTAGTGGGAATTGTATACAGACCACCAAACAGTAGTAATTAGGATGGGGACAGCATCAAACAAGAAATGAGGGATGTGTGCAATAAAGGTGCAGCAGTTATCATAGATGACTTTAATCTACATATTGATTGGGCTAACCAAACTGGTAGCAATGCGGTGGAGGAGGATTTACTGGAGTGTATTAGGGATGGTTTTCTAGACCAATATGTCGAGGAACCAACGAGAGGGCTGGTCATCCTAGATTGGGTGATGTGTAATGAGAAAGGGCTAATTAACAATCTTGTTGTGCGAGGCCCCTTGGGGAAGAGTGACCATAATATAGTAGAATTCTTTATTAAGATGGAGAGTGACACAGTTAATTCAGAGACTAGGGTCCTGAACTTGGGGAAAGGTAACTCCGATGGTATGAGGCGTGAATTGGCTAGAATAGACTGGCGAGTGATACTTAAAGGGTTGACAGTGGATAGGCAATGGCAAACATTTAAAGATCACATGGATGAACTTCAACAATTGTACATCCCTGTTTGGAGTAAAAATAAAACAGGGAAGGTGGCTCAACCGTGGCTAACAAGGGAAATTAAGGATAGTGTTAAATCCAAGGAAGAGGCATATAAATTGGCCAGAAAAAGCAGCGAACCTGAGGACTGGGAGAATTTTGTAATACAGCAGAGGAGGACAAAGGGTTTCATTAGGAGAGGGGAAATAGAGTATGAGAGGAAGCTTGCTGGGAACATAAAAACGGACTGCAAAAGCTTCTATAGATATGTGAAGAGAAAAAGATTAGTGAAAACAAACGTAGGTCCCTTGCAGTCAGATTCAGGTGAATTTATAATGGGGAACAAAGAAATAGCGAACCAGTTAAACAAATACTTTGGTTCTGTTTTCACGAAGGAAGACACAAATAACCTTCCGGAAATACTAGGGGACCGAGGGTCTAGTGAGAAGGAGGAACTGAAGGATATCCTTATAAAGCGGGAAATTGTGTTAGGGAAATTGATGGGATTGAAGGCCGATAAATCCCCAGGGCGTGATAGTCTGCATCCCAGGGTACTTAAGGAAGTGGCCATAGAAATAGTGGATGCTTTGGTGATCATTTTCCAACTGTCTATCGACTCTGGATCAGTTCCTATGGACTGGAGGGTAGCTAATGTAACACCACTGTTTAAAAAAAGGAGGGAAGAGAGAAAACGGGTAATTATAGACTGACATCAGTAGTGGGGAAAATGTTGGAATCAATTATTAAAGATGAAATAGCAACGCATTTGGAAAGCAGTGACAGGATCGTACCAAGTCAGCATGGATTTATGAATTTATGCTCGACAAATCTTCTGGAATTTTTTGAGGATGTAACTAGTAGAGTGGACAAGGGAGAACCAGTGGATGTGGTGTATTTGGACTTTCAAAAGGCTTTCGACAAGGTCCCACACAAGAGATTGGTGTGCAAAATCAAAGCACATGGTATTGGGGGTGATGTACTGACGTGGATAGAGAACTGGTTGGCAGATAGGAAGCAGAGAGTCGGGATCAACGGGTCCTTTTCAGAATGGCAAGCAGTGACTAGTGGAGTGTCGCAGGGCTCAGTGCTGGGACCCCAGCTCTTACAATATACATTAATGATTTAGATGAAGGAATTGAGTGTAATATCTCCAAGTTTGCAGATGACACTAAGCTGGGTGGCAGTGTGAGCTGTGAGGAGGACGCTAAAAGGCTGCAGGGTGACTTGGACAGGTTAGGTGAGTGGACAAATGCATGGCAGATGCAGTATAATATGGATAAATGTGAGATTATCCACTTTGGGGGCAAAAACACGAAGGCAGAATATTATCTGAATGGCGGCAGATTAGGAAAGAGGGAGGTGCAACGAGACCTGGGTGTCATGGTTCATCAGTCATTGAAAGTTAGCATGCAGGTACAGCAGGTGGTGAAGGCAGCAAATGGTATGTTGGCCTTCAAAGCTAGGGGATTTGAGTATAGGAGCAGGGAAGTCTTACTGCAGTTGTACAGGGCCTAGGTGAGGCCACACCTGGAATATTGTGTTCAGTTTTGGTCTCCTAATCTGAGGAAGGACGCTCTTGCTATTGAGGGAGTGCAGCGAAGGTTCACCAGACTGATTCTCAGGATGGCAGGACTGACATATGAGGAGAGACTGGATCAACTGGGCCTTTATTCACTGGAGTTTAGAAGGATGAGAGGGGATCTCATAGAAACGTATAAGATTCTGACAGGACTGGACAGGTTCGATGCGGGAAGAATGTTCCCGATGTTGGGGAAGTCCAGAACCAGGGGACTTAGTCTTAGGATATGGGGTAGGCCATTTAGGACTGAGATGAGGAGAAACTTTTTCTCTCAGAGAGTTGTTAACCTGTGGAATTCCCTACTCCAGAGAGTTGTTAATGCCAGTTCTTTGGATATATTCAAGAGGGAGTTCGATATGGCCCTTACGGCTAAAGGGATCAAGGGGTATGGAAAGAAAGCAGGAAAGGGGTACTGAGGGAATGATCAGCCATGATCTTATTGAATGATGGTGCAGGCTCGAAGGGCCGAATGGCCTACTCCTGCACCTCTTTTCTATGTTTCTAGGAGGAGTAGGCCATTCGGCCCCTCGAGTCTGCTCCGCCATTCAATGAGATCACGGCTGATCTTGTACCTCAACTCCACTTTCCCGCCCTATCCCCATATCCCTTGATTCCCTCAATATTCAAAAACCTATCGATCTCTGTCTTGAATATACTCAACTGCTGAGCCTCCACAGCCCTCTGGGGTAGAGAATTCCAAAGATTCACCACCATCCGAGTGAAGAAGTTTCTCCTCATCTCAGTCCTAAATGGCCAACCCCCTTGTTCTGTGATTGTGACCCCTGGTTCTAGACTCCCCTGCCCGGGGAAACAACCTCCCTGCATCTATCCGGTCAAGCCCTGTAAGAATCCAAGTGAGCATTTTGATTATCTCCTTTAAAGGCGCAGCACATGCCCTCAACTTACTATCAAAATGCTTTCTGATACAAACAACTGCCTTCAAAGGCCGTGTGTGGATATCTTCCACAACTGATCAAAATGGAGCCACTGCTGCTTACAGCGCCACCTGCTGCTTACCTTTAAAGCGGGTCCTTTCTCACTCGCTCGTTCACTCGCTCTTTTCCCTTCTAAACCCAGCTGGACAAAAAGTTCGAGCAAATTGACGAGAAGTTCATCCACCAGCTGCTCCCCCTGCAGGTTAGCCGCGATGTTGGCGAGGGCATTGATCACCGCCAGGGAACAGTGCCTGAAACAACAACAACAACTTGTATTTATATAGCGCCTTTTAATGTAGTGAAACGTCTGAAGGCGCTTCACAGGAGCATCATGAGATAAAACAATTTGACACCGAGCAGCACAAGTAGAAATTCGCACAGGTGACCAAAAGAGGTATGTTTTAAGGAGTGTCTTGAAGGAGGAAAGAGAGGTAGAGAGACAGAGAGGTTTCGGCAGGGAGTTCCAGAGGTTGGGGCCTAGGTAACAGAAGGCAAGGCCACCGATGGTTGTGCGATTATAATCAGAGATGCTCAAGAGGGCAATATTAGAGAACCAGGGCAGTTTACAGAAAAATGCCACATTCATTAGCCCAATTATGCACAAATTTTATAAAAGTGTTCAAAAAAATGTTTAGCTTCTCATAGCAGGTTGTACATTGAAGTCAATGAATTACAGACATCTCAGGCGAGGAGGTGGCCTTTCAATATGGTGGGCCAAATAAGCGCCTTCTGTGCTGAAATCGCCTGTGATTCTATTATAGAAGCAGGCGCAATATATAGAAAAAAGATTTGGATTTATACAAAGCTTTTCACCACCATCAGATGTCCCAAAGCGCTTTACAGCCAATGAAGTACATTTTGATGTGTAGTCACTGTTGTAATGTGGGAAACTCAGCAGCCAATTTGCACACAGCAAGCTCCCAGAAACAGGAACGCGATAATGACCAGATAATCTGTTTTTTTAGTGATGTTGGTTGAGGGATAAATATTGACCAGGATAACTCCCCTATATTCTGCTTCAAAATAGTGCAAGTTTATATTTCAATTCCACCTGAGAGCATATTTCAAACATGTGAAGCACATATCTCAAATTGCTGATGCCAACAGATTTTGTTGTTCTGATTTAGATTTTATCCATCAATAAGTCACCAAGGCCAGTTTTTTGCAAAACTCCAAGCCCACAACATTCAAACAGAACATACAGGGTTGAACCTCCCTTATCCAGAACCCCCGGGACCTGGCCTGTTTTGAATAAGGGATATTTCCTGATGAGGGGTGGTCACGTTAAATTGGATGGTACAGGTACTGAGCAAGGGGATATCGGAGCTGGCTGACTTGAGGCTGGGAGTGCGGCAGAGATCATGGGGGAGTGGGGGGGCAGCGGTGAATCGCGGGGTCAGGCCTGCGATTGCGGGAGTCGGCTGCGAGGAAAGACTTCAATTTGTTCATGTCGGAGTTCTGCGCATGCGCCACCTGGTAGCCGGGAATGGTTCTGGACGAGGGGTGGTTCTGGATAAGGGAGTTCTGGATAAGGGAGGTTCAACCTGTCCTAGCAATTAAGCACATATAGGACAATTTGCCAGGGCTTCAATGGTACAATTTACAGGGCTCATGGCCCGTGGGCTTCGTCACTGTTTGGCAAAGTGGTAGAACTAAGGTCACCTTGACCTCTACTATTGAGAAGGCAAGAACAGCAATGTTATGGGAACACCATCGCCTCTAAGTCACACACCACATCCTGACTTGGACGTATATCATTGTTCCCTCATCATTGCTGGGCCAATACCTTGGAATTCCCTACCAAACATCAATGTTGTAGCATTGTCACCATAAACATAGAAACATAGAAAATAGGTACAGGAGTAGGTCATTCGGCCCTTCGAGCCTGCACTGCCATTCAATGAGTTCATGGCTGAACATGCAACTTCAGTACCCCATTCCTGCTTTCTCGCCATACCCCTTGATCCCCCTAGTAGTAAGGACCTCATCTAACTCCTTTTTGAATATATTTAGTGAATTGGCCTCAACAACTTTCTGTGGTAGAGAATTCCACAGGTTCACCACTCTCTGGGTGAAGAAGTTTCTCCTCATCTCGGTCCTAAATGGCTTACCCCTTATCCTTAGACTGTGACCCCTGGTTCTGGACTTCCCCAACTTTGGAAACATTCTTTCTGCCTCTAACCTGTCTAAACCCATCAGAATTTAAAACGTTTCTATGAGATCCCCTCTCATTCTTCTGAACTCCAGTGAATACATGCCCAGTTGATCCAGTCTTTCTTGATATGTCAGTCCCGCCATCCTGGGAATCAGTCTGGTGAACCTTCGCTGCACTCCCTCAATAGCAAGAATGTCCTTCCTCAAGTTAGGAGAACAAAACTGTGCACAATACTCCAGATGTGGCCTCACCAAGGCCCTGTACAACTGTAGTAACACCGCCCTGCCCCTGTACTCAAATCCCCTCGCTATGAAGGACAACATGCCATTTGCTTTAACCACCTGCTGTACCTGCATGCCAACCTTCAATGACTGATGTACCATGACACCCAGATCTCATTGCACCTCCCCTTTTCCTAATCTGTCACCATTCAGATAATAGTCTGTCTCTCTGTTTTTACCACCAAAGTGGATAACCTCACATTTATCCACATTATACTTCATCTGCCATGCATTTGCCCACTCACCTAACCTATCCAAGTCACTCTGCAGCCTCATAGCATCCTCCTCGCAGCTCACACTGCCACCCAACTTAGTGTCATCCGCAAATTTGGAGCTACTACATTTAATCCCCTCGTCTAAATCATTAAAATCACAATCATCTAAATCAAGAACTATAGCAGTTCAAGGAGCGGAACCACCACCATCTTCTCAGGGCAACTAGGGATGGGCAACAAATGTGGCCTTGCCAGCATCACTCACATCCCAAGAGAATTTTTTACAGCCGTGAGTTATGATAATCTGGAACGCGCTGCCTGAAAGGATGGTGGAAGCAGATTCAAAAGTAATTTTCAGAAGGGAATAGGATAAATACTTAAAGAGGGAAAAATTGCAGGGCTATGGGGAAAGAACGGAGAGGGGGGGGGGGGGAAACGGGACTAATTGCATAGCTGCTTCAAAGAGCCAGCATAGGCATGACAGGCCGAATGGCCTCCTTCTGTGCTCTATGATTCGATGAATAAATAACAAATGGCTCTGCAATCTTCCAATACTGAGTTTCCAATTTCCATCACACCATCGGGATAAGGTGCTGAGCAAAGGACCATACCTCCCAGTAATTTGCCGGGTGAGGTGGTGGTCTCCTTGGCTCCAGAATGTGCTACACCAAAAATATAAATGTGAGTCACCACTCTACCATCTTTTGCCGTGGAACAGAGAATGACACAGAGCTCACAAGAGAGGAGATATTATTGGTCAACAAACAAGCTGTTTGGATCTTTAGGCTAATTCAGCTTTTCCCAAGTTTCAGTCCAACTGAGTAAAAATAAAGACTCTCAGATTTAACAGCATATGCGACATATTTTCATTGCTTCCTTTTAAATCCCAACAGGACAAGCTGAATGAATCATAGAATCGCTACAGCACAGCAAGAGGCCATTCAGCCCATCGAGCCCCTGTCGGCTCTCTGTAAGAATGAAATGGAAGAAATTATGTTGGGCACATTGTTTGCAGCAATACTTCAAACCCTACCTGTAGCCATGATCTTTGTGGTCTTTAGTTGCTGAGTAAACAACTGAACTGGCTTTCACACTGATTTGTTGAAAGAGGTTCCAGACTTCTTGGTAAATATATTGCTGTAAAAATGCAACAAGAGTGGTCAGTCTGTTTCAGCGATTCTACACTAAAATATTGTCCAGGTATGACAGAGCACTGACATATCTCAACAACAACATCTTATATTTATATAGCACCTTTAACTTAATGAAGGTACTTCACAGGTGTAGTATGAGATTAAAAAATTGACACTGAGCCACATAAGTAGAAATCAGCACAGGTGACCAAAAGTTTGGTCAAAGAGGTTGGTTTTAAGGAGAGTCCTAAAGGAGAAAAGAGAGATAGAGAGGCGAGTGATTTAGGCAGGGAGTTCTAGAGCTTGGGGCCTAGGCAACAGAAAGCACAGCCACCAACGGTTGAGCGATTACAATCAGGGATGCTCAAGAGGGCAGAATTAGAGGAGCACAGACATCTTGGGGGGTTGTGGGGCTGGAGGAGATTACAGAGGTAGGGAGGGGCGAGGCCATGGAGATATTTGAAAACAAGGATGAGAATTTTGAAATCGAGGAGTTGATTAACCAGGAGCCAATGTGGGTTAGTGAGCACAGGGGTGATGGGTGAGCGGGACGTGGTGCAAATTCCCTTGGGTCCCTTCCAACCACCCACGGATCACGGACTCTCCTTACCGTACTCTCAGATCAGAGGTCAATAAGCACCAGTAAAACTCGGCTAAGGAACAACGAATAAGCAATGAATAATCTTAAAGACGCAATATGTATGGAAATAAATCAGCATTGATTTCTTTATTGCATGATCAGCCATGATCATATTGAATGGCAGTGCAGGCTCAAAGGGCCGAATGGCCTACACATGCACCTATTTTCTATGTTTTGAAAACTGCCTCTTCTAACCACAGTAAATATACTGTTGAGTGATTAAGACCAGAGACACCATCAGCCAGTATGTTAAGGAGTGCATAGTTGAGAAGCCAATGCTTCCCACAGCTATCACCTCATCTGATGAAATCATTAAACAATTAAAAGACCTTTTTTGAGAGATGAAGAACTTGAATAATGGAAACATAATAGGAAAATAAAATAAAACTTTTTATTTGGTGTTATAAATATTTCTGGAGCAGTACATAGAAACATAGAAAATAGGTGCAGGAGTAGGCCATTCGGCCCTTCGAGCCTGCACCGCCATTCAATGAGTTCATGGCTGGTCATGCAACTTCAGTACCCCATTCCTGCTTTCTCGCCATACCCCTTGATCCCCCTAGTAGTAAGGACTACATCTAATTCCTATATTTTATAATTCCTCCATTAGTTTACGGAGAACAAAAGTTACAACTTAACATTTAGCCAACAGATCAACAGGCAATCACTGTTATCTTCGGCTGTTGGTCGAATTAGTTTGCAAAATATGGAGCTTCAGAAATTGGTCCGCAAAACATCAGTGACTCCACGTCCAATAGTGATTAATTCCCTGTGAAATGCTTCGGGACTTGGAGGATGTGAAAGGTGCTATATAAATCCAAGTTCTCTCTTTCAACCAATGGACCAATCAGATCACAAAAAACAGTTCGGCTTCCACAAAATCTCCAGTAAGATTGCAAGAAAGTGACGGATGGATAGATGAAATTTTCTGTAGCTAGATTTTGGTTCTCTCCGAACATCGGCTACCATAATTATGAACTAATTTAGAACTGTTCCATGTAAGTTATTTTTATATTTGTTCATGGAACATGGGCGTCGCTGGCAAAGCCAGCATTTATTGCCCATCTCTAATTGACCTCGAGAAGGTAGTGGTGGTGGTGGTGAGCCGCCTTGAACCGCTGCAGTCTGTGTGGTGAAGGTACTCCCACAGTGCTGTTAGGGAGTTCCAGGATTTTGATCTAACGGCAATGGAGGAATGGCGTGTGACTTGGAAGGGAACGTGGCAGTGATGGTGTCCCCATGCACCCCTGCTGCCCTTATCCTTCTGGGTGGTAGAGATTGCGGGTTTGGGAGGTGCTGTCGAAGAAGCCTTGGCGAGTTGCTGCAGTGCATCTTGTCGATGGTGCACACTGCAGCCAGGGTGCGCCGGTGGTGGAGGGAGTGAATGTTGAAGGTGGTGGATGGGGTGCCAATCAAGTGGGCTGCTTTGAACTTCTGAAGTGTTGTTGGTGCTGCACTCATCCAGGCAAGTGGAGACTATTGAAATGCAATGTTTCTCATTATTGTGGGGTTTTTTTTAAGGAGAGGATTTGACATTATGGGGTGAGTTATTTGTTTCACTGTCTGGGCAGCACATTGGTAGAGCGGATTACCAACTTATAAAAGAACCCGGCCATTTCTATCGATCTGCTCTGTCCAGGTTACTGCCCAAGTGGTGAAGTTGATAAATTACCCCCGTGGAATCCACAGGGCTGCATGCAAAGAGACTTCAACTAGTGCCCTAACTCATTTTGAAAACCACCTCTCCTGGTTATTTGACTTGATTTTTAAGTAGCTGTGCTGCAGTACAAGTTATTGTGACGGATCACTCCACTTCACTCACATTGCCGGTGATGACCATGCAACCTAGCTGATCGATGATAAGGACATCCAGCTGGGACGGAGGCTGGCAGAACTTCTGCTGGAGGATTTGCAGAATTGGCTCCATCACCTTTGGGGTGTCTCTCAACGCCACAGCGATATGGCCAAGGGAACGGATCGTGTGATCGGGAATCAGATGGGCGTCCCTGGGGAGGAAGGAAACACAAAATAAATCCAACACGAAGAAACCGAACGTGACCCAACCCATCAATAGTGACTTGGTCCTAATAAAATTCGAATGCTCAAATTCACTGAATGGAAAAAAAAACAGTACACATCATACTCAAATTACCACTCACTTGCAGCAAAAATGATCAACACAAATACTCATTCGTAGAAGAGATTGAGTAGACTTGGCCTATATTCTCTAGAGTTTAGAAGAATGAACGGTGATCTCACTGAAACATACAAAATTCTTACAGGGTTTGACGAGGTAGATGCAGGGAGGATGTTTCCCCCGGGCTGGGGAGTTTAGAACCAGGAGTCACAGTCTCAGAATAAGGAGTCAGCCTTTACGACTGAGATGAGAAGAAATGTCTTCACTCAAAGGGTTGTGAATCAGAGGGCTATGGATGGCTCAGTCATTGAGTATATTCAAGACAGAGACCGATAGATTTTTGGATATTAAGGGAATCAAGGGAGATGGAGATAGTGCAGGTAAGTGGAGTTGCGGTAGAAGATCAGCCATGATCTTCCTGAATGCCAGAGCAGGCTCGAGGGGCCGAATGGCCAACTCCTGCTCTTATTTCTTATGTTCTTAAGCCCATAAAAAGCAGGACGTGCCTTGCACATCAACAGAAACCAGATTCTCTGGTCACAAGGTAATAGTTTTCTGTACTGATTGTCTTTAATTACACTTAAGTGTTCACGCCAGTTTAGAAACAGGAGACGTCACAAGATAAAAATCTATTTAAAAAAAAACACAACTGTTTACAGTCGCGTTCAGGTCAGACAGATTAACTAAGGAACCAGATAAGACAGTAAAAGGAGATTTGACTATTGGATCATGAACTGAAAAATTAAGCATTCACTTCAAATCTGATTCAAAGATGATAATCAACAGCTAGTTGCCATGAAATTGCACTAGTGTGTAAGGGACAATACACAAGAAGCCGTGTGTGGGATAAATGCTTAAACAATCCTATAATCTAATTATGGTTGCGGCAAGGCATACTTATAGAACGCAGAGGTCACAATACAATATTTGAACTGCAATTGGAGCCTTATCTCCACATGAACTGCAGCGTTTCAAGAAAGCTTCTCAGGGGCTATCGGGAAGGGAGGCAAATGCAACCACGTCAACATCATCAAAACCTCCTGAGCAAATTGAAAAGAATTATTCACCCTCCTAATAATTTTGGTCTGCAATTATCCTTAACCCAAACCAACTCGAGTCGGGCTGCGGTTCTTTTAACAGCTGGGCTGCAAACTTCAATCAGATGGGGGGGGCGGGGGGGGAATTCAGTTCTGAAGGAGTCAGGTCTTTTAACTGTTGGGCTGCCACTTCCAGTTGGGCCTTTTCGGTACAATTCATTTAAACTTTTACATGCACTGAACTGCAACTTCGGGTCAGGTCGGGACTTGGTGCAGCTCTTTAACCCACAGTCAGTACAACCACAGATCAGGTGCATTTACGAAAGTAGTTGGAACAGGGATGCCAGGCATCTCAAATATCTACCAATTTGAATGAACTCCCTGGCCCCCTCCATTATAATATGTAGTAGTACAACTGTGTTTATCTAAGAAGACAAGAATTCGGAGCAGGGGTAGGCCACATGGCCCCTCGAGCCTGCTCCGCCATGCGATAAGAGCATGGCTGAAATTCGAACTCAACTCCACTTTCCCGCTCAATCTCCAAATCCCTTGATTCCCCTAGAGTCCAAAAATCTGTCTATCTCCATCTTGAATATACTCAATGACTGAGCATCCACAGCCCTCTGGGGCAGAGAATTCCAAAGATTCACAATCCTCTGAGTGAAGAAATTCCTCCTCATCTCAGTCTTAAATGACCAACCCCTTATCCAGAGACTGTGCCCCCTAGTTCTAGACAGGCCAGCCAGTGGGAAACAATCTTTCAGCATCTACCCTGTCAATTCCCATCATAATTTTACACGTTTCAATGCGATCACCTCTCATTCTTTTAAACTTCAGAGTCTCGGCCCAATCTACTCAATCTCTCCTCATAGGAAAACCCTCTCATCCTAGGGGTCATTCCAGTGAACTAGTGATCCAATCACATAAAGTTAAAAAGAAATGAAGACAAAGTCCTGCAGTTGATGCCAGAATAGAATCTTCTCCAGCAAGTTGCTGGATTTTCCACATCAACACCAAAAACATTCAACAACAACGTGTATTTATATAGTGCCTTTAACGTAGTAAAACATCCCACGGCACTTCACAGGAGTATTGTAGACAAAACATTTGACACTGAGCCACAATGGGAGATATTAGGGCAGGTGACCAAAAGCTTGGTCAAAGAGGTAGGTTTTAAGGAGCGTCTCGAAGGAGGAGAGAGGTAGAGAGGCGGAGAGGTTTAGGGAGGGAGTTCCAGAACTTGGGACCCAGGCAACAGAAGGCACAGCCACTGATGGTGGAGCGATTATAATCAGGGATGCTCAAGAGGGCAGAATTAGAGGAGTGTAGCCACTCGAGGGGTTGTGGGGCTGAAGGAGATTACAGAAATAGGAAAGCTCAGTCCCTAAACACAACATCCCTATTCTAATACTGAAAATTCAAGTCAGCATTTTTCTTAAATTACATTTATATTTCTCACGGTGAGAATGAGTTAAGTTTCATATCAACCACTGCAAAATCTTGATTATTTCTCTCTTTTAAAGAAAAATATTTATAAAGATTTGCTTCACTGGAAATATTTTTTCACCAAGTATATTTTCAGATAATATTCAGAAATGGTCTTTAGAGTTCACAAACAAAAAGCATAGCATTGTTGAAAGTAGATTAAATCGGCGGCCTATATGCACCCACTTGTTTCCAGATTTTGAGCTAGACGTACATGAAAAAAGGCGTATCTAATGGCTTTGCCCATAACTGGAACAATAGATTAGAAGAACTTTGTTGTGTTACTTACTTATCATTCTCTTGGGATATGTACAGACGATTGGATAGACTGGCCAAGAATGCTTCCACAATCACAGGGTCTGCAACCGATCCTGCCTTAAGGCACCTAAGCAGCAAAATAGTGCAGTGTAAGCATGGCAATAACTTTTAAAAATCTGGCTCCCATATTAAACTCCAATGTTCCTCCTAATTTAAAATTTGGGTGCGCAGTTCCTTTAATGGGCTGCGCTGCCCATGCAAAGCTTTGCGTATGCGCGAAACTTCACACTGTAAAACCGTGCGATCAACCGACAGCTGCACGACACAGAGGGAACGCTGCCTAACACACAGGTGTGGAGAAGTGTGAATCTATCCAAACACAGCACCCAAGCCTCACTCCCGCCAGAAGCTCAAGTGCCATCACTCGAGACTGAGATTTAAACTTGTGGGAGTGCCGCACTGTCAAGAGGTGTCGTCTTTCGGATAAAACTTCAAACAGGGTGTAGCCCCGTCTGCCTTCTCATCCCATTGCACAATTCGGAAACGAGCAGGGGAGTTCTCCAGGTGTTGTGGCCAAAAGGGTATCGGTCAGCCAACATAACTAAAAGCAAAAGACAGATTATCTTTACAATGATCCTACTGCTGTTTGTGGGAGCGTGCGTACAAATTTCCTTCTGCAATACCCTGTACCTTACACAAGAACCTTGATTACGTTTCAAAAGTATTTCACTGACTGTGAAACCTTTCTGGATGTCCCGAGATTGTGAAAGGCGCTATATAAATGCAAGTTCATTTTTTTCCCCCATTACTTTCCGAGTTCAGAATTCCCAGTAGGTAACTCATCTTACAACTTTATTGGTGAACAGCAAAGAAATTAAAAAGACTTGCATTTATATAGCGCCATTCATGACCTCAGGACATCCTAAAACATTTTACAGCCAATGAAGTACTTTTTGAAGTGTAGTCACTGTTGTAATGTAGGAAACGCAGCAGCCAATTTGTGGACAATAAGCTCCCACAAACAGCAATGTGATAATGACTAGACAGTGATGTTGATTAAGGGATAAATATTGGCCAGGACACCAGGGATAACACCCTGGTTCTTCTTCAAAATAGTGCCATGGGATCTTTTACATCCACCTGAGAGCAAATGGAGCCTCAGTTTAATGTCTCATCCGAAAGACGGCACCTCCGACAGTGCAGCACTCCCTCAGTATCGCACTGGAGTGTTAGCCCAGAGTTTGCGCTCAAGTCTCTGGAGTGGGATTTGAACACAGAACCTTCTGACTCAGAGGCAAGAGTGCTGCCCACTGAGCTGACTTTCACTGAGGATAAAGAGGGACAGCACGCCACAGTAGCTGTCACAGAGGATGTCACTGGTGACTTTGACTAGGATGAAGGAGAAGGAAACCGTTTGTGATAAAGGAGGCATTTACAAATGTTTGTTTCGCAGCGGGACAAGGACAGTTAGTTGGTCAGGAGCTGAGAGAGGAGGGTGATCAAGGGACTCAGAGGAGATGTGCCTGATGCATGCAGTTGCCGAATGACATGGGAGTGCGGCTGAGATGGGGAAGGACATGTGACGTCTAGTTTGTTATCCAAGTGTCAGTTTGTTTCAGCTGGCAGCATTCTTGCTTCCGAGTCAGAAATTTGTGGGTTCAAGCCCCACTCCAGGACTTGAGCACATAATCAAGTTGGCCATTTGAGTGCAATACTGAGGAAGTGCTGCATTGTTGGGTGGGTTTCATCCTTTGGATCGGACATGAAACCGAGACACCATCTGCCCGAGGACATAAAGAATCCTGTGGCATTATTCAAAGAGGAGTGTGCTCTTGCTAACGTTCCCCCTCAACCAACACTACCAAAAATAATTAACTGTTTGTGCTGTATCTGCAAAATGACCGTTGTGCCTGCCTACACAACAGTGACATTTCAAATGGCTGTGATGCACTTTGGGACATTCTATGGATATAATAGGTGGCTATATAAATTTAAGTTCTTTCTTTATATAGCAATGCTCCTGCAAAGATGGTTTTTCTTACCTGCATATGTTGTCTATAGCAATATCCCTCAGCTGTTCGTACATAGATGGCTGGTTTTTCTTAGTGGATAACACAGTTGCCTCCGAGTGCTCATTTGTTACACTGATCTTAATGTCAGTACTTCCTTCAAAAGGAACAACATTGCATCATTGCAGGAGTTAGAATTGTCTTTCATCATCTCCCGGGAAATAGGGCATGGGACATGCACATTATTCAGCGAACCATTTGTACCTCTAACAGTAATTCTAATATTCACGCGACAGATTATTTTACTTAATGTTTACTTAGATATTCAGCCTAAATTATATAGAATATAACAAAATGAAGGACCTGTTCCAGCAATTTGCACCACTGCGTACTGCATGTTGCTGAGGACATTCTCGGCCAGTCTTCCCCCTCTGTGTTTTCACTAAATATTTCTGGCAAGGAAAATAAGTTCCTTGTTGCAACGGGCTGAAAATTGCAGCCTCTCCGGGTGTCCGATGTGTGCAAGCACCCCAAGAGGCCTCACAAATGCCGGTTCTCGGGGCACGATGGGCATGCGCCGAGAACCAGCTTTTCCGATCTGCCAAAATTTCTTTTGACAGATCGCACGCATCTCCACAGGAAGGCTATTTGTCAAACTCCTGCCCAGATAACCTCCTTAAAACTCTTTGACTGGTAAAAACAGGGGGTATAACCTACTTTTACCAGCTTAAGAATTAAATTTTTCTCTCATTTTTATATTAAAAACCCTGTCCATTCAGGTAAGTTTATTTTTAACCCTACTAAAACACATCCAGAAAATTTAAAAAAAATTATTTTTTTTTTCTAAAACATTTAATTGCACTCAATTGCAATTAATTTTAAATGTGAGGTTTTTTTTTAATTTGTGTTGTGTTTCTTGTTTTAGGGGGATATTCTCATTAATTGTAATGGGAGCTCGTACAAATAGAACTCCCAATATTATCAATGAGCATACTATGCAGTGATTGGTGGTCCAGGCCCACGTGATTCCAGGATACGAATATGTATCCTGAAGGACATGATCCTGTACGCTGCACAGCGAATGGAGGCCTCCGACCGGGATCCTACGTTCCTCCGGGATGACCAGGTATTTTCGGAAAAAATTTTCGGGTCGAAGGCGTTCGTCCGAAGGAAACCTCCGACCGCAATTCCCCCCCCCCCCCCCACCTCAATATTTCTTCCAGGTGCCAACTTTTTTTTCGTAATGACGGTATTTTGCTTATGCAGATCATTATGGCATTTCACAAAATCTGCAGCAGGCTATAAGCTGCAGTGCGAGATGAGCATCCAGTTACCTGAATTACACTGACTGTGGTATTTGTACACCTTGACGAGGACTGGCGAAGGGATCACCAAAAAGTCTCGTAGCGACGTTGTGACAGAATGAACTACGACAGGGAATCGCTCACACAGATGTCCCAGACCCTAGTCAGAGAAAAGAAAACATTTTGAAATGCAAAAATGCAAGCAACGCTCCCAAATGTGCAGTGGCTCCAGCAAGCAAAAAACTAGTTCAAAGTATAAGTAAACCATTTAAAGATTAATTGTCCTTCAAGCTTCTGCTTTGAGAATCAATGTAATCAACAGTTAAAACTTCTTTCTCCCAAAGTGGTTTGCACCACATTCAAAAAACAAGTGCTTCTGAAGTTCAACAGTTGGCCAATCCATTAAACATGTTAAAACAGCAAAAATGTTTTTTGTGTAATCATTTTGGCAGTGCCATGGTTATAGTGTAATAAATTTGTTGTAGAGAGTCGAAAGATATATATAGACTTAGGCATTAGGCACCTGCTGGATATTTAGAACTCACATAAGCTTAAGTGGCCACACATAAAATGGCTGCCCAGGCATGATGGGAAATCAGGTAGTCAAGCTGTGAACTGTTGAATGTTCAATGACCGAGCAATAACCCTGTGAGGCCCACTATAGGAATGCCTTGGATGCAGGATAAGAATAATGAGGAGAGAACCCATCTCCCATATTCAAGGCCATAAACCAATTAATTCCCCAGGAAGAAAGAGATAAGAGAACCCATCTCCTGTAAACAAGGTTAGAAACCAATTATTTCTCCAAGAAGAAAGAACTAGTGAGAGAACCTATATCAATCAGCCCAAGCTGACAAAAGACGAACACATGGTTCCTGAGACATAAGGGGAATTCTATTGGGTTAAAATAACCTATATGTAATCTATAATCATTGTGATTGGCTTGTGTCCAGCCGTGATGGGCTGTGTAGCTGTAGTAAACTGTTTTGTAACTGTTGTGAAACATATAAAGGTGCATGTAATCCTTTGTTCTGTGAAGAGAAACCTGGATACGGTCCTGAGTTTTTCCTTCCCGCTGAGCGTAATAAAAGCTGCTTCAGCATTGGAACCGACCCTGAGTGTTGAGTGATTCTTCTAAGAAAACACTAACGCTAACAATGGCGTAGTCGACGGGATTTCCCGGAGTCGCTGGACGCCCTTGGAAAAAAAAACCCGGGTGAGTATAAAAAACAATTTTTAAGTATAAAGGGTGCGGAAGGTGGAAGCTGGTTGATCGACATGAGGAGACAGTCTAATATCTCAAACGCCTAGCCTGAGCCTGAATTAAGAGGACTTTTGTCCCACGTGACGGCCAGGAACCAAGTAGGCGTAGGGAACACACTTAGACCGTGGGATCGTGATACCGAGAGACATCTTCCGGACCCAGTAGTGAAATTTGAAATACCCCGGGGTAGAACCAAGCGGTGTACAGCGGCTAACGGAATCCAAACCTGTGAACAGGGTCGGACCAACAGGCTGAGCGGTGGTAGGTAGTCGTTAAGGATACGTAGAGCACTGCGGGAATTGCTTAAACGCGTTTTTAAGAATTGTATAAGTTTGTGTAACAGCAGAACTTGTGACCTGACAGTAGCCAAGAGACAGTTTACTACAAGTCGCGCTAGAAAGAAAGCGGACCTCTGAGAGTAGATTCCTAACGATACCAGTCCTACCCAGGAATGGCCATGAAAACAAGTAAACTCGAGTGGGGACCAGAAGGGTCGCTTACCCGCCACCTGGCGGAAAAACAAAAGAAGCTAATTGAAAAAATGATTAAAGCAGGGTGGAATCCTCAGGAATTAGTTATGTGAGGAATTATTTAGATAAAACTACGAATTCCCTGAAAGGTCATGGATCCAAAAATAGAGCCGGCCAAAACAAGAAGAGAGACTGTTGTAAATGTCTGATCGTTGAGTGAGAAGTGTCTGTGTGATTTTTGACTGCAGAATGAATTTTTTATGTTTTCATGTTCCGAAAGCCTGGTTGGAAGAGGAATGCAAGTGTCTGTTTATTTTAGAAACAGAGTGAAAGCCTTTTTTTAAACCCTTTGTAATGTTGTCCTGTATGTGGGAAGTTTTAAGACATTTAAGTTAGAAACGCAGGTGTGGATTTATTCGGATGATAAGTTACGGAGCTAGGAAAATAAACAAATAAAGAATAGGTTTGTTGAGCAAAATATTTATTTGACATGCTCACTTACTTACCGAAAGAAAACATGCAATGATTGATTGGGTTGAAAGACATAAATTTAGTCTCGGAATGAGATAAAGAATGCTTTAAAAAAAAAAGAGCTTCTAAAAAAAAAGTTTTAAATAAAGATTGAAATTACAACGTTTGAATTGGGATTTTGAGATATTCAGAGAAGGCACAGGAAATACTGAGGTGGATTTAAAAAAAAAAAGAGAAAGATTAAATTAAATCTGATTAGGTCAAACTCCTGGGCAAGTGGCGAGCTATCTGCGAAGGTGTAAAAGGAACTTTTGGAAAATGTTAAAAAACAGCAAGCTTTAGTAACGACTTTGAAACTGGAGCATTTTGAGATAACGAAAGGCAGCACTCAAAAGCTGGACTCCATTCCAGTTATGGAGAAAAAGAAAAAGATAAAGACGCCACTTTGAAAGTAAACAAATGATTTTTAATTAACAACTTTATGGAGTTACGAACCCTCCGTGTAAAATACAAAACCTAATTTGAAGAAAGAAAAAAAAAGATGTAACAGACTAAATGGAAAAAGACATAACTTACTAAATACTAGTTGATGTTTGCTGTGAAAAAGATATTGGTTTAATTAGAAGAGAAAAAAAAATTGGAATAAGTAAAAAAAAACACTCTACATGGATTCGAATTTTCAATTATGAAAAAGTTTCAATGCAGTTTGAAAAGATTTCCAAAATGTCCCGAACAGTCTAAACAAGCAGGAGGGTTTTGAAGATAACGAGGAGAAAGAGAGAAATAAAAAAAAAACAGAATTGAATTTCAGTAAACAAAATTGCTATTGTATGTGTGGTCTTGTTTTAAAACAATTTAAAAAAAAAAATTCTTTGGCAAGTACTTGAATTAGAAGTTAAGAAAACATTGGAGTTTACTCTAATGATTAATGCTGTTTTTAACGGATTCCTAATTTCGAAGCCAGTTTTGAAGGCACAAAGACTTTTTTTTCAGATGATTACGTGAAGTCACGTAATGACATCAGGTCTTCTTACAAACCTGGAAAGGAGTTAACCCTTTCCATTGACAGCCGTTTTATACTGAACATTATTAATTTGGATTTCTTAATAGAAAAAAAGACTCACCTAACAGAGGAAACAAAAATAAAAACAGAACTAGCTTATGTAATAATACTTGCCTGATACAATAAAGAAATAGATACTCAATAAAACAAATTGAAGAGTTAAAAGCTAAGATAAACAGGCTGGAAGAGATAACGGGTCTAGACGGATAGTGCAGTGCGCAGCCATAGCACCATCACCTCTGGCAATAGAGCCAATGTACCCCACGGTGGGTAGGTGTAGTCCACAAACCCAACCTAACGGTAAAGCAGACAGCGATGTTTGGAGGAATAGCTTTGGCCTTGGTCATAATAGGAGTTTGGGTAATATTTAAGTGGGTAAAGACACAGGCGCACGCCCTACAGATTCAGCTCGAAATGGTTCGATTATAACCTTGTCCTTCTGATTTTGCAGGGTGACAGGGACACTCGTAGAGCAAAAAAACTTAACCCCTGGTGACGACCAGGCCGTCTGTTTAAAATTACAGATAATACTTACCGGAATGGGAATACGAAAGGCGCTACTCGTAATATGGATAGCCCTGCGACATGCACGTACCCTGGGCAACACCGACGGACAGCAGAGCACGCTGGAAATAAACAACTATATGAACTATGGAGTCTTGTTTAATTTAACGGACGGAATGTGCATCCCAGCAGCCAAGGACTGGAGCAAGGACAGGACTTATTTTAATGCATGGTTACAAGTGAATCCTAATAAGAATCCTAATAAGAATAAGAGTATGTGTACAGTGCTCCACGGGTATAAGGAGCAGATGCATTAAACGGAGGGATGTCAAAGGGCCTGATGAATGTACTTTCGGCATAATTTGCGCGCCTCCGGGACAATCCCAGCAATCAGTCATCCGCAAGAAGGGAATGGGGCTGTGTGGGTATTACGAGGAGGCGGGGGCGGCTGCAATATAATTGTATGTATGTTTCTCAGCCCCTCCGACACCGCGCCCCATAAGAATCACTACATTGCCCGAAAAACTGCCTTGTCCCATAACTACTAAGGGACCAGAAAATGGGATTGCAATGTACAACGAAGGGGAATTATTGTATAATGTTAAACATGAAATTGTGCCTGTTCTGATCAATATTTCAGGCATCCAGATGCCGGAATATTGTACCGAACAGTCAAGGAAGATGTACAATGTATTGAGTAAAGTCGTAATGCAGCAGGCTGCCGATGCCATGGGTGCCAGTAAGTTCCGGGGACAGGGGTTAGCACCCAGGGTGAAGAGGGAAATAGTAAATGATGTTGCTACCGTTTTCAATACAGGAACCTCCGTAGTGAACTCGATAGACATACAAGGGCTAAATGAGAGGGTGGAACAGCTTAAAGGGGTGATGAAGGGGTTATTGGAGAGGGTGGAGCAAAACCAGGAAGACCAGGCCAACCTAGGAAAGGAGGGTGCCGAAATCCAGTTGGATGGCATCTCAGTCCTGGAAGCTCACGCCAAAACCATTAATCACCTCATTGATAGAGAACAAGAAGATACAATAAAGCAAAGACAGGGGCAACTCTGTCATGCTTATGGTCTGTGGATGGTGGGACAGATCCGCCACAACCTCGACCAGATCCAACGCGGGGAAGTACCTGATTGGATAGACAGTTCACGTTTGGCTCAGTTGGCGAACCAAAGGGGGACACTGGATAATTGTACTCTGAAGGGACTGACCCGAGTATACCCCGCAATTCCAGATTGCCAGATGGGTAGGACTACCGGGATAGGGATAGTCCTGTTGATCCCCATAGCAACGCCGGACTCAGGGCCGTTCCCCTTATACCAACTAGAGAATATCGGAGTAATACGGGAAAATGTCTCCATACGCTACTACCTAACCACCACCTCTGCCGTTCGTCGAAACAACATACTTACTGGGATTTCCCTAGCAGATTGCAAGCAAAGGGGGGAAATCACAGTATGCCCTCACCCGGTGGGCCGAGGGGAACTAGACGAGTGCGGGTTTAACCGAACCAACGGGTGTGTACGAGAAATAGTGCCCGCACACATGCACTTCGCGAGGGCAGGCTACGGAGGGAGGGGAAGATACTGCGTCTCTACTACTGAGCGTTCATACCAGTATAATGACCTGCAGTGCCCTATACCGCAGCCAAACTTTTGCTTTACACCACTACGACCTGTCGCGATCGGGCAAGCGCATATCACCCAGGTTAGGCGCCGGAAGTCCGAAGTTATTGAAGTAACTGATCAGCTCCATGATCATTTGCAGGATTATGACGAGCCAGAGCAGGTCCCTATCCCACATCTAACCGAAGTATTACGGGAGTTGAGGCTCAGAGTGGGTCAATCTGTAAAACTCTATCACCAGCTACAAACTAAAATCAAAGAAGATACCGAGGTAGACTTACAAAGTCAGAGTTGGTGGAGAAAGGTCTGGGACTGGGGAATAAATGTGAACATCCACCCATGGATCCGAATTATTTCACACACACTGGTCGGAATACAATTAATCTTAGCAATAACATGGGACGTGATGGCCTGCCAGGTATGCAGGCGCCACAAACGGCGGAAACGGACTAATCACCGTTCCCTGGATATTAAACAGGCCTGTTTGATAAGGGGACGGGAGGAGCTAGCCTTTGTTAATTTGATTTAAGCAACCGGAACTCCTGAAACCGCGTGACTGGCCAGCACGTTGAGGCAAGGAGTACCGGGCCGTGCACAAATATCAGATAAAGGCAGTATTTCGGTTAAAAGGGGACTAGGACTAGTCCCTTTACCGAAAGGGGGAATTGTTGTAGAGAGTCGAAAGATATATATAGACTTAGGCATTAGGCACCTGCTGGATATTTAGAACTCACATAAGCTTAAGTGGCCACACATAAAATGGCTGCCCAGGCATGATGGGAAATCAGGTAGTCAAGCTGTGAACTGTTGAATGTTCAATGACCGAGCAATAACCCTGTGAGGCCCACTATAGGAATGCCTTGGATGCAGGATAAGAATAATGAGGAGAGAACCCATCTCCCATATTCAAGGCCATAAACCAATTAATTCTCCAGGAAGAAAGAGATAAGAGAACCCATCTCCTGTAAACAAGGTTAGAAACCAATTATTTCTCCAAGAAGAAAGAACTAGTGAGAGAACCTATATCAATCAGCCCAAGCTGACAAAAGACGAACACATGGTTCCTGAGACATAAGGGGAATTCTATTGGGTTAAAATAACCTATATGTAATCTATAATCATTGTGATTGGCTTGTGTCCAGCCGTGATGGGCTGTGTAGCTGTAGTAAACTGTTTTGTAACTGTTGTGAAACATATAAAGGTGCATGTAATCCTTTGTTCTGTGAAGAGAAACCTGGATACGGTCCTGAGTTTTTCCTTCCCGCTGAGCGTAATAAAAGCTGCTTCAGCATTGGAACCGACCCTGAGTGTTGAGTGATTCTTCTAAGAAAACACTAACGCTAACAAATTCTATATTAAAGATCTTGTAGCTGCACACACTTCCTGTCTATAGAACCTTACTTCCTGTTGTCACGTTATTAAACTTGTGTATCCACATTTTCCATTGTAAATTCCTAATTACATTTATAATGGAAACTGTCTATGTAAACTTGCCACTTTAATTACACCCTCCTGCCAGTGGTGGCACTGTTGTGCCGCAGCTTTGCATCTATTTGCTCCTCAGCTGTACTGCAGCGAAACTCATACCAACCAACTTTATTTCTCTGCTTCCCAAAATGGCATAATTTTGTTATTGAACTATAAATAGTATCAAATCATATTATATAATATGGAGTGATTCCTGCTGTAATGTGTTTGCTTCATGGGTTCTTTGCTTAAGATTTCATAGCAACACATTGCTATTAAGAACTAGTTGGTTTATTAGCAAAGGTTTAACAATCACACTGCACATTACCAGTTCATCCACCAGGCTCACAACTGCATACCTCATCGTGGATCCCTCGAACCCAACTGGCTGCGGTTTTACTTGAGTCTTTGGGCCCAATTTTAGCCATGACATGCATCAATTTTTTTGGACTAAGTTGTTTTTTTTGACGCAAGTTAAAAAATGCCATTTTCCCCGAAAAATTTGCTCCAGAGTAAGTCTGTTAGGTACGATTTTTTTTTAGTTCAGTTTTTTATTTTCAAAAGGGGGCGTTCCCAGACACTTATGCCAGTTTTGGCCAGCAAAAACTTACTCCAAATCGACTTAGCTGGCGTATGTTGCCAGCTCTGAAAAACCTTGCGGACAGTTAAGAAATCGGCGCAGGTTAGTACATTTAAAGCACCAAGACTTACAAAGCACTAAACAAACCACAAAACGTAATAAGCAATCAATCACAAATAAAAAATAGAAGTCCTACCTTTATGTCAGAATCAAGTTTTTTTTTAAAGTTCCCCGCCACCCCGCATCAAAACACTCTTTCTCCCCGCCGCCCCCCAAAATACTCTTCTCTTCTCCTTCACCCTCCTCCAAATCAAAACTTTCAAGCACAACCATCAATGAATAAAAAATAAAACTGAAGTCCTACCTCGGCCCGGGAACTCAGCGGGTCGGCCGGCCGGTGCAGGAGGCCACTCGGCCGGGGATAGGGTGCGGCAAGATTGGGGCGTCTCTTCGGCCGGGGATAGGGACTGCGAGCATCGGGTCCTGCTCACAGCCCGCAGGACACGCTTGGAGGGCAGGAGCATGCGCGCAGACTTCACTGCGCATGCGCGCAGGTGCCGGCACTGTTTTCGGCACTGGCCTGTTGCTCTGCCCCCCCACTTCACAATGCACACCACGCTGGGACTCCGGGGACTCGGAAGAGCGGCCAGGATGGGGCGACTTTTTTCCGACGCCGTTTCCAGTGCGCAAGTTGGCGCACTTAAGGTTAGTGCGCCGAAAAAAGGGTTGGGCCCAAAATCACGTGACTGGCTAAGGCACTCACAACTCAACAGCTCAACCAACCTGGGAGCTTCACAGGTGCATACATTATACCTGCCAACAAACAAGAAGCTGCGCCGTGTCTTTCTGCGCATGAGTGTCTTCCCGTTCTCTACGTCGCACCGCGCGGCCGGATTAAAAAGATTTGCGCATGCACAAATGACAGTCCAATGTCGGCGCTGTCCCTCCGACACCAAAAAAAACGCTTTGGATCGAGCCGAGTGCCCATGCGTGAGGAATCCTCTGTTTTTGCTGTCAAAGGAACACCTCGAAAGCCTTAGCCGTCAGGCTTCGCCCACTACAGTAAACAACTGCGCAAAGCAACGCAACCCACAGAATGGGTTCACTGTCCGAGCGAGGATCGGCCTGGGTGTGGGGGGGGGGGGGTAACTCCTCATGAACAAGAAGCGGTGTAAGGGGAATAACATCACGAGGGAAGGAGTGGGACAGAGCGCATGACTTTAAAATGGGGAATTAATTATATATTATATTCCAGATTGCACACACTCTCTAACTTCACTTCAGCTGAAGACTACACATGGTCTTGACGACCCATTTGCAACTCCACAGGAGGTCAACTAATACATTTTAAAAGGTTATGTTGAAACAAAGATAAGTGAAACATGCCCACTTAAAAAAAAAAAGGCCCACAAAGAAATATATTTGTAGTCATTGCAATGAACATAAATACTTTGTTGATAAAAATGGAATGCGGATGACTTTAACTTTATTCTTTAACAAAAAACTTGTAATTATGTAGCGATGTTAATGCAGAAAAAAGCGCTTCACAGAGGCACAAGTGAAAAATGGATGCCCAGCCAAAGAAAGATAATAGGAGGGATGGCCAAAGAAGTGGGTTTTAAGGAGTCTGTTAAAGGAGGAGAATGAGGCAGAAGGGTTCATGGAGGAAATTTCCAGAGTGTGGGACTCAGGTGGCTGAAGACACAGCTGCCTTGGGTGAGAGGAAGAAAAGATGGGTACACCACAGGCCCAAGTCTAAGGAACAGAGCGTTTAAGTGGGGGGAGTGGGGTTGTGGAGCTAGAGAAATAGACCAAGAAATCTGAAAGCATATTTTCCAAGAAGTGGCAGCAAGCTTATGATGAATTAAGAAACCACTCTCAGACGCTCTGGATGACTGAGTGAGTAAATAATTGCCTGGTAACCCAAACACAGCAAAAGGTCCCAGGTTTCATTCCTAGTTGTTTGAGGTAGCAGATCTCAGCGAGGACAGTAGACGGGAAATTAAAAAGAAAGAAAAAGAACTTACATTTCTTTAACTCCTTTCAGGACCACCGGACGTCCCAATGCACTTCACATCCAATGAAGAACTTTTTTGAAGTGTAGTCACTGTTGTAATGTCGGATATGCGGCAGCCAATTTGCGCACAGCAAGCTCCAACATACAGCAATGTGATAATGACCAGAAAATTTGTTTTTTTAGTGATGGTGATTGAGGGATAAATATTGGCCAGGATACCAGTGATAACTTCCCTGCTCTTCTTCGAAATAGTGTCACGGGATCTTTTACGTCCACTTGAGAGTGCAGACAGGGCCTCGGTTTAATGTCTCTTCCGAAAGACGGCGCCTCCGACAGTGCTGTGCTCCCTTAGCACTGCACTGGAGCATCAGCCGAGATTGTTGTGCTCAAGTCCCTGGAGTGGGACTTGAACCCACAACCTTTTGACTCAGGGGTGAGGGTGCTACCCACTGAGCCACAGCTGACACTGTGGCAGTGCCAATGTTAGATATTACAACTGATCTCTGGGCTTTAAAAAAGAGTAAAGACAGCCAGAGTTCCCACTGCCGATCGGATAGATAAGTAATTGCCAATTTCACCCACAAAGAAAAAAAATTACCTCCCATTAACCAGTGCTGGTGGTAGCCCATTGCCTTGAAAAGCTTGCTATGATACCCAAAACGGAAAGACAGACTAGCAATAGAAAAGGAAAAAAAATGTATTTATACAACTCGATTCACGTGCTCAGAATGTCCCACATCATTTAGGTTCGGGACCTGGAATATTAGGTCCTTCATTGAAACACCTGTTAACTCATCCCTTTTTGGTGCAGAAGTAAGTCATCCTCGATACAAGGGGCTGCCTGTGATGATGACACAGCCAATGGGTTATTTTTGAAGTGCAACTACTGTTAGTTTTGTTGCCAAATGCAATGACCAATTTGCACAGCTAGGTCCTACAAACAGCAACAGATACACGACCGGTTAATATTTTTGTAGTGTTGGCTGAAGAATAAATGTTGGCCATGATAAGATGAGAACACCCTCTTTTCCCAGTGTTATAGGGATCTTTTACATTCAAGTAAACAGGGCAACGGCACCTCGGTTTAACATCTCATCGGAAAGACAACACCTCTAACTGTACGCCTCTCCCTCAGCATTGCACTGACGTGTCGGCCTAAATAAAAGAATTGGATTTATATAGCGTCTTTCACCACCACCGGACGTCTCAGAGCACTTTACAGCCAATGAAGTACTTTTGGAGTGTAGTCACTGTTGTAATGTAGGAAACGCGGCAGCCAACTTGCGCACAGCAAACAGCAATGTGGTAATGGCCAGATAATCTGTTAGATTATCAGATAGATCTAGATTAGGAGCTCAATCCCTGGTGTGCAGCTTGACCCCAATCAACTTTCGACCAGGATGCGAGAGTGCCACCCACTGAGCCAAGCTGACACTTTGTAGAAAATACACAGACAGATAATAGAATTCCTTTATATTCATTTTGAAAATGTAAACATACCTGCAAACAGCAAATCAGCAGAGGCATGTGCGACAGAATGATTTTGCTGGAAGTCTTGGACTGCAGCTTCTCTGAAAGCCTTGAACACAGATTTTCTGCACCTTCATTAAAAGAATTCAACAAGTTGAACACCTGGTGTAGAATTTGCTCTATTCATATTCTTTTCACTAAAAACATGTACTGTACTTCGTTACCATCATACTTTCAAGGATCACAGTATCCATAACATGCACTAAAAAATCCGTATATTTAAAATAACAATGAATAGCCAAACAATTCCAGAAGTTCACATATGTTCCTGTTAAAGCTGTTGATATCAGTTAATTGTTCACTAAATCTAAATGTATCTAAAACAAAAAGGTTTGCAAATTAAAAGATATTACTTTTAATATATTCATATAAAATAAATCATCAGTAAGTCCATAAATTGGGAAGTAGAATTTAACCTGTCCCATCAAAAAGGCAGATAGAAAAAGATTTGCATTTATATAGTGCCTTTCACGACCCTAGGGAGGTGGGCAGCTTTGTACAGTGGGGGTTTGATGGTGGGGGAACTTGGGGGCCGGGGTTGTGGAACTTTGTACATTGGGGGTCTGATGGTGGGGGAACTTGGCGGGAGGAGGGAAGAGAGCACTCCTGCTCCACAAGGATTGCTCCCCAAGGCTGTCCTCACTTCACTGCAGCTGCCAGGAATCCCGAGGCCCAGGAACCCCAGCCGGCCACTGTTAAAGCAGGTTAAATCCGAGACTTCCAACCTCAAAGTGCAACTGTCCGGCATCCCCATCCCCATCGCCGGCACTCGCCCACCCCCATTAAAACCAGAAGTGGGCGGGTTGGGGTCAGGATTCAGCTTTTTAAGCACTTTAAGCTCCCAACCAACCCACCTGTTTTTGGGGGTTAAAATTTCCCCTCCCTCGGTGTCTAGAATCGAGGCCTGGAAATGTATCCCAGGAAGTGGAGTCCTTTAAGGAGAGTAAAGTATTAAAAAAAATATTGGTACCATTCTGCACTGATATCTACAGAAACAAGGAGCTATAGAAATACTTAACTTTCCATGGACACAACACAAAACTTGGTCCATATTTCCAACTTGATTAAACCACTCAAATGGAAAAAAAGGAATCAGTACTGTGCAGAAAATTAACAGAAAATATTTGATTTCTGGACTCCGTTAAGTGTTCTCTACCTTGCTCATCCTTAACAGCCCACACCATTAAATCCACACAGGCTGCATTCGCTTGACACCGGAGTTTCAGAGGGTTAAACTCATGATGGAAGTACTCCATATCATGCAAGATCTTCTGCAGTTCAGACTGGCTACTGTTAAACTGCTCGAGCACAAAATCGTGAACCTCCTTCACAAATGCGGTCTGTAGATCTGGAAGGACAAAAATGATGAATGCTGACAGCACATCAAAGAAAGCGATTTTGTCGACACAATTTAATCAAGCTCATAAAAACACATTTTCTCCCATTTACAGCAACACCCTGCTGTCAGACAGGAATGTGCAAAAGGTTCTGATAAGAACATGACATAAGAAATAGGAGCAGAAGTCAGCCATTTGGCCCCTTGAGCCTGCTCCGCCATTCAATAAGATCATGGCTGATCTGATCCTGGCTTCAACTCTACTTCCCTGCCCGCTCCCCATAATTTTGGATTCCCTTATCGTTCAAAAATCTCTCTATCTCCGCCTTAAATATATTCAATGACCCAGCCTCCACAGCTCTCTGGGGCAGAGAATTCCAAAGATTCACGATCCTCAGAAGAAATTCCTTCTCATTTCCATTTTAAATGGGCAACCCCTTATTCTGAAACTATTCCCCCACGAGGGGGAACTATCCTCTCTGAATCTACCCTGTCAAGCCCCCTCAGAATCTTATACGTTTCAATAAGATCACCTCTCATTCTTCTAAACTCCAATGAGTATAGACCCAATCTGCTCAACCTTTCTTCATAAGACAACCCCTTCATCTCAGGAATCAACCCGGGGCAGAGGAGGAAAACGAAGAGGAGGGGAGGAAAGAACAAAAGGGACAATCTGCGATAGAGTGGAAGGCAGGAGTGATTAAATGCTGCAAATGTGAACAGCAGAATTATAAACAGCTGCCGCCTGAAAAAATAGTGGCAGAAGTTATGGTCTGAAATTGTTGAACTCGATGTTGCGTCTGGAAGGTTGTAAAGTGCCTAATCGAAAAGTGAGGTTCTGTGCCTCGAGCTTACATCGACCTTGTTGGAACAGTGTAGGAGGCAGAGGACGGCGAGATCAGAGCGGGAGTGAGACGGAGAATTAAAGTGACAGGTGGAAGCTCGGGGTCACCCTTGCAGACTGAACGGAGGTATTCCGCAAAGCGGTCACCCAATCTGCGTTTGGTCTCCCCAATGTAGAGGAGACCGCATCGTGAGCAGCGAATACAGTATACTATATGAAGATTAATTCTAAATTTGGTTCTACTGAATAATAAGAATGTGGCATTGCTCAGCATCGTAAATTCTGAGTGACCAATGTGCAAATTCCTATCTTATATTGCAGCATTCATGGTTACGTTTAGGAGAGCAAGGTAGACTCGCTTGTGTTACAACACAGCTATTTATAAACTGCGAGAACAAGCTTGTACGATTTTATCATTGCCGTCTGAATTCAGACAAACCTCAAGTCCTTGAAACATGCAGCAGTCTGCATTGTTCTCTATCAGCAGTGGATTTCACATGCATTGCTTGTAGTTAGGCAGATTGCATTCTGTTTTATCACAAAAGCGTTATTTCATGTAACGCAATGTAATAGCCTGTTACGGTGGAGTTGTGTTTGATGTGGGGGGGGGAAGGAAGGAAAGCGCTTAAACATAGAAACAGAGAAAATAGGTGCAGGAGCAGGCCATTCGGCCCTTCGAACCTGCACCGCCATTCAATATGATCATGGCTGATCATGCAACCTCAGTATCCCACCCCTGTCTTCTCTCCATACCCCCTGATCCCTTTAGCCATAAAAGCCACATCTAACTCCCTTTTGAATATGTCCAACGAACTGGACTCCACAACTTTCTGTGGCAGAGAATTCCACAAGTTCACAACTCTCTTGGTAAAAATATTTCTCCTCATTTCGGTCCTATATGGCTTATCCCTTATCCTTAGACTGTGTCCCCTGGTTCTGGACTTCCCCAACATCAGGAACATTCTTCCTGCATCTAAACCTGTCCAGTCCCGTCAGGAATTTATACGTTTCTATGAGATCCCCTCTCATTCTTCTAAATTCCAGTGAGTATAAGCCTAGCCGATCCAGTCTTTCCTCATATGTCAGTCCTGCCATCCCCGGAATCAGTCTGGTGAACCTTCGCTGCACTCCCTCAATAGCAAGCACGTCCTTCCTCAGATTAGGAGACCAAAACTGCACACAATACTCAAGGTGTGGTCTCACCAAGGCCCTGTACAACTGCAGTAAGACCGCCCTGCTCCGATACTCAAATCCTCTCGCTCTGAAGGCCAGCATGCCATTTGCTTTCTTTACTGCCTGCTGTACCTGCATGCCTACCTTCAGTGACTGATGTACCATGGCACCCAGGTCTCGTTGCACCTCCCTTTTTACTAATCTGTCACTTGCTCTCTTGCATTTATATAACACCTTTCACAACCCCAGGATATCCCAAAGTGCTTCACAACAATAAAGTATGTTTTGAAGTGTAGTCACAGTAAGGTAGGAAACGCAGCATCCAATTTGCTCACACAGAGGTCTCAGACAGCAGTGAGACAATGACCACGTAACACCAAAAGATAAATTCTGCGGGATATCTGAAATAAAAACTGAACATGCTGGAAACACTCAGCATCTGTGTGGAGAGAGAGAGAAAAACAGAGTAAATGTTTCAGGTCGATGGCCCTTCAGCAGAACTACTCTGATGAAAGATCATCGACCTGAAACGTTAACTCTGTTTCTCTCTCTCCACAAATGCTACCCGACCTGCTGAGTATTTCAAGCAATTCCTGTTTTTATTAAATGACTAGATAATCTGTTTTCGTTTTGTTGGTGAAAAGTCTAATTTCTCTGAATTGTCACACCTTGTTGTTAATTACAGGCTCATCACACTGCAACGACTGGAAGGGAAGGGTGCGGGCACAGTTTAATGCAAAAGCGTCCAGCTCCAGCGGGCTTCGCACGGCTCGTTGTATGGCCCCACTTCCGGCTTCCTCGTATGTCGCACTGCGCATGCGCGATTGAATCGAGGGCCCATGCTCAAAAAGGGGGCGGAGTCCAATGCGCACATGCACAGAAGGACACACAAAAAACTAGTACAAATAGTCACTCAGTTTAAAACACTGCGATGGAAATGGTAACCCTCCTTCTCGCCCACCCCCTTTTATCTTTGCCTTTCCTTAACCCTAAGGAGGGACCAAATCACCCCATTCACTCATCATCATAGGCGATCCCTCGTATCGAGGATGACTTGCTTCCACACCAAAAAAGGGATGAGTTCACAGGTGTTTCAATGAAGGACCTAATATTCCAGATCCCGAACTATATCCTGAAGGGTGGAAGATGCCTGTGCGTGGATTTTTTTTTTTAAAACATGCACACCAGCCACCACACGGTATTGACAGAGCTAGGTCTTGCTCCAGTGGCAAGGATTAACCATGTCGACTGGAGACCAGCTCTGCTGCACGGACCTGGTGCGCACACAATCGCAGTGTTGGGCTTGCCCGTGCTGCCTCTGGGCCCATCCCTCCTCTGGCCCCAAACTCACACCTCCCCTGGGCCCCAATCGCATCGCTCCACGATCACTCGCTGCTCCTGCGCCCCCCGAACCGCGCCACTCCTGCTGTACCTGCCCACGTTCCAATCAGTGACCTGGACCTTGATGACGTCCAATCGAGTCGCCCTCTTCGCTGCAGTCACCCTCCTGCACCAACTCGCGCTGTACCTTGCAGTGGTATGCAGCCACGCTGCTCCCGCTCCTTTTATGAGTGAAGCAAACTCCATGGGTATAATAGGGTATAATAGGCCTTGATTGCCACAAAACACCACAAGCAAACAGGCTGATTATGAGCAAAAGTTCCATAAAGGATTTTCATACTCATTCAAGTCAGTGTCCCAAAGACACTCAATTCCTGGGCTTTAAAAAAAATCTAACAAATACCAGCGGCATGAGAAGCTTACCTTTCATGTGATATAAAGTGTCTCTCAACATTTTAAACACCACCACATAGAGAGGATCACTGAAGTTTCGATAGTGGAGATCCAAATTAGCATTTGCCTAAATAATAAAATAGATATAAAGATCATTTCAGAAGATCAAGCCGGTTTGGATTCTGTTCAGCTGGAATCTTTGAAAATCGATGTTTCCAGTCACAAAATAATTAGCAGCAGAGGTGACATTTTCAAATGGACTGAAGATACCGTGCATTATCCAGCCAAAAGATTTGCAAAATATTTACGCTAATCATAGAATCTTACAGCTTAGAAGGAGGCCTTTCGGCCCATTGTGCCTGTGCCAGCTGTCCAATTAGTCCCACCCCTGCTCTTTCCCCATAACCCTGCAAACTTTGTTTTTTCAAGTATACATCTAATTTCTTTTGAAAGTTACTGTGGAATCTGCTTCCTCCACCCTTTCACACAGTGCATTCCAGATCATAACTTCTATCATTAATTGCATAGAACAATGCTGGTACATTGGAATTCAACGCTTCCATCAAGTATGGGTTTACCTCGTGTCAGCCAAACTGTTAACAGACACAAACAAAACCATCTGCAAGGGTCAGGTTCTTTTAGGTGATATCAAGGAAATATCGACAGTTACTGGGGAATAGAGGATGTATCATTTCAGGCATGCATTCTCAGACCTGATGTAGACACTTTCCTAATGCTGTGCAATTCGAAGTTGCAGAAAGTGTAGTGGAGTTTCTCCCCGCAAATATTTCCTGTGCAGTGCTGCAGTTCTTGTACTCTGGCTGGAACTTAGACTTAAGACTGCAGCTCGCTCCCACTTACCAGCTATATCAGCAATCAGTACAGTCAGCAAAGGTAGCGAGCACAAGCTGAGCACAAAGAAAATCCCAGCCACAACACCTGAAGCACAGGTAAAAGACAGAAATCCCACGGTGAACACATCGATCTGCAACCGTCCCGATCAGCTGACACATCGCGATGCAGATGTTGAAAGCCACGATATAAAACAGTGGGCCGATTCCATCCAGGGCCACTTGGTTTGCGACTACCAGGTATTGGGTACTTGATGTAACTTTCTGCATCAATAGTGTGCATCAAGGGCATCCACATAGAGACTGTGCTTCCTCTGAACCCCCTGGTTGCCAGGAATAGAAGGCGATAGAGCTTGCGCCAGAAGCTGGCCAGAGATGCTGCAGAATGCTCTGCCCAGCAACGTGCCTCAGCTTTCAAGGTCAGAACAGCACCCCGAAATGTGGCAGTGTGATATTTTTTCAATTCCAGTCATCCTGTGACCTCCTTTAGAGATGGAAAATCTCAGGCTGGGTGTTCCTGAATAACCAGAAATCCCGTCCTTACTACCAATTAGGAACAGTTAGGTGATGACTTGAAAAGGTAACAGGATTTTTGTCCCATTACTCGGGTTTGGATTTTAGCCCAGTCCTAAAGAAGAAAGTACAGTGGATAATCGACTGCACTGTCCTCCTCCCAAGATCATAAAACCACAGAAATTTACAGCACAGAAGGAGGACATTCTGCCCATTGTGTCTGTGCCGGCCGACAAAGTGCTATCCAGCCTAATCCCACTTTCCAGCTCTTGGTCCAAAACCCTGTAGGTTACGGCACTTTGAATGCATTTCCAAGTACTTTTCAAATGTGGTGAGGGTTTCTGCCTCTACCACCCTTTCAGGTATTGAGTTCCAGACCCCCACCACCCTCTGGGTGAAAACATTTCTCCTCAAATCCCCCTCTAAATCTCCTAACAATGACTTCATATCTATGCCCCCTGGTTATTGACCCCTTTGCTAAGGGAAATAGGTCCTTCCTATCCACTCTATCCAGACCCATCATAATCTTATACACCTCAATTAGATTCCCCCTCAGATCTATCATTTTAGACTACCTGAATTGACAATAATTTAAAACTGGACTGCATTTATGTAGCGCCTATCACGACCACTGGACATCCCAAAGTACTTTACAGCCAATTAAGCTTGGTGGCAGTTTTGAGGGCCTGGTCTTCAAACACTCTTTTCCTCAGGTGGCCGAAGGCTGCACTGGTGCACGGGAGGCGGTGTTGGATCTCGTCGTCGATGCCTGTTGTTGTTGATAGGAGGCTCCCAAGATATAGGTAGTGGTCCATGGTGTCCAGGGCCGCGCCATAGATCTTGATGACTGGGGGGGGGGCGGGGTGTGCTGTGTGGTGAGGAAATACCTGCCCTCCTGTATGGCTCAGAGACATGGACCATGTACAGCAGGCACCTCAAGTTGCTGGAGAAATGTCACCAACGATGTCTCCGCAAGATCCTACAAATCCCCTGGGAGGAGTTAGATGTAGTCCTTACTACTAGGGGGACCAAGGGATATGGCAAGAAAGCAGGAATGGGGTACTGAAGTTGCATGTTCAGCCATGAACTCATTGAATGGCGGTGCAGGCTCAAAGGGCCGAATGGCCTACTCCTGCACCTATTTTCTATGTTTCTATGTTTCTAGGACAGGCGCACCAACATCAGCATCCTCATACAGGCTAACATCCCCAGCATTGAAGCACTGACCACATTCGATCAGCTCCGCTGGGCAGGCCACATAGTTCGCATGCCAGACACGAGACTCCCAAAGCAAGTGCTCTACTCGGAGCTCCTTCATGGCAAACGAGCCAAAGGTGGGCAGCGGAAACACTACAAGGACACCCCCGCAGCCTCCCTGATAAAGTGCAACATCCCCACTGACACCTGGGAGTCCCTGGCCCAAGACCGCCTTAAGTGGAGGAAATGCATCAGAGAGGCGCTGAGCACTTCGAGTCTCAACACCGAGAGCATGCAGAAATCAAGCGCAGACAGCAGAAAGAGCGTGCGGCAAACCAGTCCCACCCACCCCTTCCCTCAACGACTATCTGTCCCACCTGTAACAGAGTCTGTGGCTCTGTCAGCAACCAAAGAACTCACTTCAGGAGTGGAAGCAAATCTTCCTCGATTCTGAGGGACTGCCTATAATGATGATGACAGCCAATTAAGTACTTTTTGAAGTCTAGTCATTGTTGTAATGTAGGACAAGCTCCCACAAACAGCAATGTGATGATGACCAGATGATCTGTTTTATTGATGTTGATTGAGGGATAAATATTGGCTTCCCTGCTCTTCTTCAAAATAGTGCAATGGCAGATTTTACATCCACCTGAGAGCGCAGACGGGACCTTCGGTTTAATGTCTCATCCGCAAGACAGCACCTCCGACAGCGCAGGACTCCCTCAGCAGTACACTGGAGTGTCGGCCTAGATTTTTGTGCTCGATTTTCTGGAGCGAGACTTGAGCCCACGACTTTCTGACTAAGGGCCGAGGGTGCTATCCACTGAGCCACGGCTGACACTATTCCAAAACAATGCGTGATTTCTTTACCTCAGAAACCTCCGTCAATGTTGCATCCAGTGTTTTCAAAACTGACTCAGCCACGATTCGTTTAACCTGGGGGGGAGCAATACAGAAACGTCTTTAGTCATAAAATAAATTAGGCAAGATAAAGAACAGAACTCTGACAACCAGTGGTTGCACAATCACCCGTGGGGGAAATCGTTGGTTTCTATTAGAAAAATTGAAACTCAGCATTGAGGATGCATGTTTGACCTTACATAAGCTACCATTTCTCTCTAAGTAGACTTCTGGAGATGATTATGCAATCTCATTTATAAAAATCCACGAGCTCCCCCTGGGTATATAAAAGATCTGCTAAATTTTCAAGTCAAATAGAAATCATTAAAGAAACATGGTTCTCATATTTCACAATTGCATTCTTACAAAGTACATGATTGCAGAATGGCCAAACTAAAATGATGTATTTTTTTTTAAATCTGAGACCACAATAGAAAGACTTGGATCTATATAGCACCTTTCACGGACACCGGACATCTCAAAGCGCTTTACAGCGGCAGCCAATTTGCGCACAGCAAGCTCCCACAAACAGCAATGTGATAATGACCAGATATTCTGCTTTTTATTATGTTGATTGAGGGATAAATATTGGCCCAGGACACCAGGGATAACTCTGCTGCTCTTCTTCGAAATAGTGCCGTGGGATCTTTTACATCCACCTGAGGGGGCAGACGGGACCTAATTTTAATGCCTCATCCGAAAGACGGCACCTCCAACAGTGCAGCACCCCCTCAGCACTGCACTGGATTGTCAGCCTGGATTTTTTGTGCTCAAGTTCCTGGAGTGGGACTTGAACCCACAACCTTCTGACTCAGAGGCGAGAGTGCTACCCACTGAGCCACAGCTGACACGAGTATAAAAACACGTTGGCAACTTGTCCGAGAGCAGGTGGGAAAATCTCCTGACATCTCCATGGCGCTTGTTTAATCTTTACATTTGGTTTAAAATCTTAACTGAATTACGTTGGTTTAATCTGCACTTTATTCTTAAGACTTCAGAACAGGGTCCACACTATTACTAAGAAATTTGTGCAAGGTCAAAAATGTGGTAAGGCATCACATCCAAATATTGTACAGGTTTATGCAGTTCGTAGGAGTGTAGAATTACTCTTGGGGTTTTTTCTTTCGTAAAATTGTCCCATCATTAACAATGAAAAATCGTCAAGTAAATCTATTTTAGATACAAGAAATCATTTATCTTTTATCGTTTTCAAGTTGATTTTCAACTGTAAACTCCAGGACAAGGTCGTCATAGAGTGTTCCTTCAACAAAACCAAAATAAAAATGGGAAGATAGAAATAAAGAAATTCACACTGTCGCCTTCTGGTGCTTGAGGTAGATATGCAGAATAAATATACTAGTTGATCACCTGAGGCACAGCCAATGGGGAGAGAGGACATAAGTGTAGTAATTCAAGTGAAGCAGTGGTAGAGGCTGGGGAATAATTGGACAAGGGTGGGCAGGCGTAATTCAGTCCCCATTCTAAAGGCATATATTTGGTCCTTTTCTTTAGAAATTCCTATGTTCACATTTCAACTAGAAATTTGTCACGCTGTAATTGCACCCTCCCACCAGCGGCGATGCTCCAGCTGCCCGAGTGCATTTACAGCAATGACAAGAATGCATAGACATTATATACATTGACACATGAATTTATAATGGAGCGGTTAACAGGAAGTGTACACAGAGATGAGGCTTTCAATCAATGTTCCCGTCAAGCTGCGTGGAGGTGAGCCGGTCATTACATTGAGAAAAAACGCACATGCGCAGAATTTTGAATGGGCTGCGCGGCCCCTTAAAGGGTACCAGAAGAAAAAAAGCTTGAATTATTAGTTCCTTTAACGGAAAAATATATCCTCTGGTGCTTCACAAATAGAAAGAGATGAGGGAACAGATAGCAAACTATAGCGAGAGAGATGCATGAAATCTTGATCAAAAAGATGGATTTTGGGAACTTACGTACCATTTGAAGTAGCTGTCGGAGATATTCAAGTGGAATATGAAATTCTTTAGTACTGCAGCCAGTGAACAGTGGGGAGACCGAGAAACTCGAGCTAATGGTCGAGAAGTAATATTGGGGGTCCAAAGCGCTGCCATCGGGGAGGTACGAACCTAAAACACAAAAAAACAAGATACCCGATTACCCAGGAGAACAGAAGTGAACCTAGCCACTTGTCCACCATCTCCATCCCCACCAAAAAAAACAATTTAACGCAGTTGCAAGAAAAATGCTTTCACAAAGAGGAATGACTGTTTGGGTAAGAACCATTAAAGTTCATAGTACAGAAGGAGGCTAATCAGTTAGTCATGTCCGTGCTGCCAAAGGTGGGCAGCGGAAACGTTACAAGGACACCCTCAAAGCCTCCCTGGTGAAGTGCGACATCACCACGGACACCTGGGAGACCCTGGCCGAAGACCGCCCTGGATGGAGAAAGGACATCCAGGAAGGCGTTGAGCTCTTCGAATCTCAACGCTGCGAGCGTGAAGAGGTCAGGCGCAGGCAGCGGAAGGAGCGTGCGGTAAATCAGTCCCACCAACACCCCCCTTCCCAAGATGAATATCTGTCCCACCTACGACAGGGTCTGTGGCTCTCAGCCACCAAAGAACTCACTTTGGGAGTGGCAGCAAGTCTTCCTCGATTCCGAGGGGCTGCCGATGATGATGGCTCGATGCTAGTCATAATATAGGTTTTCAAGATGAGAGGGGTTTTGATAGAGTGAATAGGGAATAATTATTCCTTCCGGCGAGTGGGTCAATAGCCAGAGGTCATAGATTCAAAATCATTGGAAAAAGATCTAGAGAGATGAGGAGAATTTTTTTCACTCAGAATTGTCGGGATCTGGGATGCTCGACCTGAAACGGTGGTGAAAGCTGGCTCCTTAAATAATTTTAAACGGGAGTTGAACAGATACTCGAGGATGAGGAACTTACAGGGTTACGGACAGAAAGCGGGGATGTGGGACTAACCACGACTGTTCTGTTCAAGAGCTAGTACAGGCACGATGGGCCGAATGGCCTCCTCCTGCGATGCAGGTTTCTATAAATCTATAATCCACAAATAATTTTATATTCATGGCCCTCCATCACTGATTCCCCAACCAGCGGAAATAGTCTTTCCCTATTGGCTCTACCAAAACTCTTCATAATGTTAAAAAGCTCGATTAAATCTTCTCTTGGCCTTCTCGACTCCGCTAGAAATAGCCCCAGTACTTCAAGTCTCTCCTTACAACGATCCTTTCCCAACCTTGGCATCATCCTGCTGAACCTACGTCAAATACTCGCTATGACTTTGATATCCTTTCTATAATAAGGCACCTAAAAATATTCAACGAGCTAACCAATCCAAGATCCAACGTTCTGCTTCCTCTCCGTTGACTCACTTTCTATCCATGCTACGATATCTCCTCTTATACCTGAATTTTATTCTTGTGGGACACATTATCAAATGTCTTCTGATAATACATACAAGAATGCATTGTAATGCATTCCCTTTATCTATCCAATTGGTAATTTCTTCAGCAACAAAATACTCTTCCATTTGTCGAACATAACTTGCCTTTAACAAATCTGTGTTGACTGTGCTTGCGTGTTTTGAAATATTCAGTAATTTTACCTTGACTTATACTGACTGTATGGGGGGAATTTTAAATGGGGGCGAGTGGGAGGGGGTCAATGTTCCCTATAATTATTTTTGGCGCCATGCGACTCCTTCAAAATACTGCGCATGCTCAAAGGGGACATTGATGGGAATGGGCACGACTGGGGTGGAGCATTAAATAGGCAAGAAAAAAATTGAAGCATGTCGGGAAGCCAGCTTCAAACCGCTGACTTCCGGGTTTTACTGAGGTGGGACAAGGGGCGGGCAGCCAACCCGCTCCCAGGAGGCAGGCTGGCATTTAATATATGTTAACAAGGCTGGGAGCCTCGGATTTATTGTGGCCAACCTGGCTTCCTGGACCTCAGGAAACAGTGGGCAAATACATGTGGCAGATGCAGTATAACGTGGATAAATGTGAAGTTATCCACTTTGGTAGGAAAAACAAAAGGACAAAGTATTATTTAAATGGTGGTGGCTTGGGAAGTGTCGATGTACAGAGCAACCTGGGTGTCCTTGTACACCAGTCATTGAAAGCAAACATGCAGGTGCGGCAAGCAGTTAGGAAGGCAAATGGTATGTTGGCCTTCATTGCAAGATGATTTGAGTACAGGAGCAAGGATGTCTTACTAGTTATACAGGGCCTTGGTGAGACCGCACCTGGAGTAGTGTGTGCAGTTTTGGTCTCCTTACCCAAGAAAGGATATACTTGCCATAGAGGGAGTGCAGCGAAGGTTCACCAGACTGATTCCTGGGATGGCAGTCCTGTCATATGAGGAGAGATTAGGTCGACTAGGCCTATATTCACTAGAGTTTAGAAGAATGAGAGGGGATTTCATTGAAACGTATAAAATTCTGACGGGGTTGGACAGACTGGATGCGGGGAGGATGTTTCCCCGGGGCTGGGAAGTCTAGAACAAGGGGTCACAGTCTCAGGATACGGGGTAGGAAATTTAGGACTGAGATGAGGAGAAATTTTTTCACTCAGAGGGTGGTGAACCTGTGGAATTCTCTACCACAGAAGGCTGTGGAGGCCAAGTCACTGAATGTACTTAAGAGGGAGATAGATAGATTTCTAGAAACAAAAGGCATCAAGAGGTACGGGGAGAAAGCGGGAATATAGTGTTGAGATAGAGGATCAGCCATGATCATACTGAATGGCGGTACAGGCTCGAGTGGCCTATTCCTGTTCCTATTTTCTATGTTTCTATGAAACCGGGCAGCTGCAGGGAGGGGCGGACAGTCGCAAGGAGCAGTGCTTGTGGGCGAGGAGGAGCAGTAGTGCTTTCTCCAAGCCCCCCCCGAAGTTGCCCCACTATCAGATACCCCCCCTCCCTCCGTGTCAGGGATCGGACCTAACTGGTCCTGCAACCTCCTCCGGAGTATCCCCGCCCAACTGGAACCCTAGCCTGTCAATCAGGCTGACATCCGAGCAGGGGAAACCCGTCAGGGACAGAAGATGCGTGCTGTACAGTTAAATCTCCGCACTGTATGGGAAAACCCAGACTTCAGGGCTTGCCGCGCTACCAGATCCAACCCCTGCTCCCAGCCTAACAGGAAGTAAAAGTCGTCGTTCCCCCGTTCCCCCGTTCCCCCCCCACCGCATATGTTCACATTCATTGGCATTGTGCCTTTACAACATAGGTGATGGTATTGAGTACATTTTAAATAGCAATGGTTTCAGTTGAAAATTGCTGATGCAATCTTTGCAGCATTAAATCTTACCTTCAAAATACTGCAAATTGTTCACTCCAGGTGAAGAAGGAACCGTTGAGCGTTCAGGGCTCGCCTGCTGTATTAAAAAAAACAATGAGGATGCACACACAAAAACGGCAAAGCTTGGTGCTGAGTTGATGCAACTGCACTCAGACCCTGGTACTAGCAGCTGATTCAGCAGAGACAGGAGATTAAACTTAAGAGCATGAAAATGAATGCTTTAGACCGAAGCAGTGCATTTACCAATGGAGCCCATAAAAGAAACTATTGCTTGTACTTCTGTAGAGGAAAAGAATGTGTCTTTCCCAATATAGATGTCAGTTTATTGGTATTTTTATTTTATTCTCAAACACAGAAGTTTCTTTTCAGGAAAATAGTTTTTAAAAAAGAGGCTTTTAATTTACTTTCCCCACTTTAAATACTTCCCAAATTGCTGAAGTTTGCACCATTTCCCACTCCGCCTAAATTTAATTAAGACCAGAGAGAAAAGACGCCTTTTAGACAAAAAAAAACTTCATACTCTAAAGCGAAAACTAAAATTGAATTTTGTTTTATAACCTGGGAGACGTTCGTCACACTGTTGGTTTTGTGCCGCAAGCTATCGCACGATTGGCAGGCCGTCAGAAGGGAGCTGGGCAGGATTGATCGAAAGTCGTTGAAGGATCGCCGCCTCAGTCCATCCAGCTCACTAGGAGCTTTGAGCGATTGTGGCGCTATTTTGGGAAACAGCTTTGAGAGAAGAGATTCATCGGTGTTACTGTAGCGTCCAAATGCTCTACCAATTCCAATCAAGCAGGGCACTGCATATCTGCACAAGTTTTCTGCAAAAGGCAAAAGTTATTATTAATGCAGAGCAAAACCAACAGAATACAGGTATTGAACTTGATGGTTGTACTTGATGTTTCAGCAATAGTGCAATAAAATAAAATGGGACATTTCAGCAAAATCCAGTCTTAATGGGTCGTAACTTGTGGCCTCTCCAGGTGCATACGATGTGCACACGCGCCCAAAGAGGCTCCGTGAGTTCTGGGTTCAGGCACGCGAAGCGCATGCGCTGGGAGGTGCATCTAGGTCTCGGAACTCAAGTATTCGTACCTCCGGGACCACCAGCTATTTTCGTTAAAAAAAATTCATTCGGAGGAGTCCGCCGCACGGGAAGCTACCGACTGCAATTTTTGGCACAGTATCTTTAGCAGCGGAATCTGGGACGGTCAGATGTGATGCAAACTTGGAACTTCATGTGCTTTTAGCCTCGGGGATATTTCCCGTGTGTGGAGTGATACAAATTCAGTGACTACAGTTCATCTGCAGCAAACTAGTACAGCAATTGAAATGCATCTTTTGACCATTTTAACTGAGATATTTGTGATCTACAAGCAAATCACGGGCCTGGTAACCAAGTGCAGGCCACACTTGTCAGCATGAGCAGCCACTGGGGAATTTCAAAGCAAAAGGCGAGGAGCCTGGAGTTTAGCAGAATGAGAGGCGATCTTATCGAAAGGTATAAGATTCTGAGGGGGCTTGACAGGGTAGATGCAGAGAGGATGTTTCCCCTTGTGGGGGAATCTAGAACTAGGGGTCACGGTTTCAGAATAAGGGGTCGCACATTTAAAACGGAGCCGAGAAGGAATTTCTTGTCTGAGGGTCGTGAATCTTTGGAATTCTCTGCCCCAGAGACCTGTTGAGGCTGGATCACTGAATATATTTAAGGTGGAGATAGACAGATTTTTGAATGATAATGGAGTGAAGGGTTGTGGGGAGCGGGCAGGAAAGTGAAGTTGAGGCCAAGATCAGATCAGCCATGATCTTATTGAATGGTGGAGCAGGCTCGAGGGGCCAAATGGCCTACTCCTGCTCCTATTTCTTATGTTCTTATGCACACGAGCCATTTCTCTTTTGTATCCCTATAGCACACTTGGTCAATTATTTAATCAGTATGAAAATGTTTTAGTTTATCAGTAATTTTTGGTCAGAAGGCCATTGGTCCCTCTAGCCTACCCTTCCAAACCACCCATCAGTTTCCTGTGATTCTGGGAATAATATGCCTGTATCCCCTTTTCAAACAGGAATTAACCCACTCCTTTTAAAATAAATCTGCTTTGGCTCTCAGTTACACCACCACCACTGGTAATCTGTTTGATATTCCATCACCCTCATTAAATTTTCGATCGCAATGTCTTACTTTCTCTTTGCACCATCAGCTTTATTGTCCTAGTCATTGAGTCCTAGATCTGACGGAGGAACTTTCCCAATCCAAGTTTGATACCAGTGCACTGCTCCATGATAATTGTGATTTAGTCATTTCTTCATAAACGCCTCAACCCGGATCTTGTTGATCTCATGTTTCAGAGGGAATTAAAAAGCAGTATAGAAATACCTTTATCTTGAGTCTGAGGTGCCAGACACATTGCCAACAGCACTTCTATCACATCCAGGATAGCCTCCAGAATCTGCAAAATGATTTAATAAAAAAATCAAAACCAACGAAACTCCGTTTCTCAGATGTTTACCAAACGCTCTGAATTCTTTCATTTGAAAGTGAGTTGTAAATACAAAAAGAGTTGCACAGAGACATTTTACACATTGAAACCTATACATTACACATCAACGCTCCCCACATCTAGAGGGAACTAAAATGGTTATTCAAAATTGTTATTCATAATAGTATCGCCGAAGCACAAGCAAAACAGGTCTTAAGTCAGACAGTCCTATAAATGCAACTAGAAATGTGAACTTTTAATCTTACCTATTTACAAGGATGATACCAAAAATGCAAAGGTATACACATCAGGAAAGGATGAACAGGCTGGGTCTCTTTTCTCTTGGAAAAAGAAGTCTGAGGGGTGACCTAATAGAGGTCTTTAAAATTATGAAAAGTTTTGATAGAATGGATACACGTTTCCACTTGTGGGGAAGAGCATAACTAGAGGCCATCAATATTAGATAGTCACCAAGAAATCCAATAGGGAATTCAGAAGAAACATCTTTACCCAAAGAGTAGCGCGAATGTGGAACTCGCTGCCACAGGGAGTGGTTGAAATCAGTAGAATAGAAGCATTTAAGGGGAGGCTGGACAAGCATCTCAGGGAGAAGGGAATAGAGGGTTATGCTGATAAGAGTTAGAATGAGCAAAGACGGGAGGAGGCTTGAGTGGAGCATAAATACCAGCATGGACTGGATTGGTTGGGCCAAATGGTCTATTTCTGTGCCGGACAATCCTATTAAGGTAAATAATAACTAAAAGATATGTATTTCCAGCATCAGGTCAAAGCAGTTTGTATCAATTGAACTGTTTAACATTAATAGCCACCAATTTGAAATTGGAACTCTTTAAAAAGTGTGCACCATCACATAATCCAATTGGTTACTGATTATCAAGACTTGTCATTTCGAACAAAAATAATTTTTTATGAGGTAACAGAACAGTGCCCTTACCTGTACTCTCAACGAAATTTCCCTCTGGGCTACATCGAAAAGCACAGTCACCAAACAGAAGCTGAAGTTTTCGGCAACAGGAAGCTTTCCTGCAAGATAGAAAAAATAATAAATTGTGAGTTCTTCCTCTTTGCCCCCTTCCCAGCCCCCCACCCCTAATTGCAATATCTAAGCTGCGTCTTCAGCAACTTCCATTCATAAGACATCAATCTGAGGTGCTGTTACTCCAGCAATGGTACAATGTGAAAAAATAATTTGCATTAAAGAGAGACAAATGTCGAACTTCAGTACAATGTTGTTACAAGCTCCAGAAACAGTTTATATTGGTTTCTAGTTTCATGCAAGTAACACAATCTGGCCAAAATTGAGAGGATCTGTTCGATATAACAGATATTATGTCAGCGTGTAACTTGAAATAGTAACAGGGTAATTATTTTCTTCCACCCACTCCAATGAAAATCACACAGCATTCACAGCACGGAAACAGGCCATTCGGCCCCACACGGCCATGCCAGTGTTTATGCTCCACACCAGCATATGTGGAGAATATTCTTCTTCTCATGTGAAGTCTGATGCTGCTCAACTATGAAAATCAAAAAGCTTTTCAGTGCAGACGAACGACCAAATACATAGATCTTGGCATCACATTGCACATCATTTCCTTGTGACACGCTCTTCACATATACAATGTTGCTTTACTGCAATTACTATCAGCTCTGTACTTGGGTTTTCAGAGATTAGAAAATGATTAAAATAATTGATAGCTGCAACATTAATTTGCGACATTAGATCGCTGATGGACTGTGAAACCAAGTATAGGTTTATAAAGATTCCTGTTTTCTAGATGTGTACAGGCTGGGTGGCGTAATATGTTTAATCTAATAGCTCTAATCCAAGAAGGATTACACAATCATCTCATTTCATTGACAGGGAGACCATTTCTCTATGTCTTTATTCAATTTTTAGTTCCTCCCATGGCTATAAGAACATAAGAAATAGGAGCAGGAGTAGGCCATATGGCCTCTCGAGCTTGCTCCGCCATTCATATAAGATCATGGCTGATCTGATCTTGGCCTCAACTCACTTTCTTGCCTGTTTCTCTGGGGTAGACAATTCTAAAGATTCACCGCCCTCAGAGAAGAAATTCCTCCTCATCTCTGTCTTAAATGGGCAACCCCTTATTCTGAAACTATGACCTCTAATTCTCGATTCCCCACGAGGAGAAACATCCTCTCAGCATTTACCCTGTCAACCCCCTTCAGAATCTTTAACGTTTCAATAAGATCCCCTCTCATTCTTCTAAACTCCAATGAGTACAGGCCCAACCTGCTCAACCTTTCTTCATAAGACAACCCCTTCATCTCAGGAATCAGCCTCGTGAACCTTCTCTGAACTTCCCCCCCCCACCCCCCTTGCTCGCACAGAGCAGCAAGGTCGATTACGGAACCTGTGTGTTTAAATGGTTACAAATGATCCACATCTCTTTTAGTCAGTGAAGGTTAAAAATGACAGACTTGCATTTATATAGCGCCTTTGACGGACCTCAGGACATCCCGAAGCGCTTTATGGCCAATGAAGTACTTTTTGGAGTGTAGTCACTGTTGCAATGTAGGAAAACACGCTGCCAATTTGCGCACAGCAAGCTCCCACAAACAGCAATGTGATAACGACCAGATAATCTGTTTTAGTGATGTTGATTGAGGGATAAATATTGGCCCAAGGCACCAGGGAGAACTCCCCTGCTCTTCTTCGAAATAGTGCCGGGGCATCTTTTACGTCCACCCGAAATGGCAGACGGCACTCCAGTACTCCCTCAATACTGCACTAGGCTATCAGTCTAGATTTTTGTGTTCAAATCTCTGGTGTGGGACTTGAGGCGAGTGTGCTGCCCACTGAGCCACAGGTGACATCTACAATTCCATCCAAGTATGCTGAATACCAAAAGTAATGTTTTAAAGAATGGATACTTTCGGATAAATACATTCATAAACCTCCCTTCGATGTACGATGCAACTACTTTGCAATGAGATTTTGTTTTTTCATGTTTCTCTTGGAGAAGATTGTGCAAAATATGCAGTTAATGCATGAGCAATATAAATATTAGTTACTCAGTCTAAACTCTGTTACACAATACTTCTAGTGTAGGGCAGCTTAGGTATAAACTCCAATTCATCTTTCCACTGCTCAACAACGCAGACTCGAAGGGCTGAATGGCCTCCTTCCGTACTGTACTATTCTATGTATATTATAGTATTAGGCAGTCCCTCGGGTCGAAGATGACCTGCTTCCACACCAAATAATGAGTTCTCAGGTGTTTCCACCAGGGACCTGACGTTCCAGGTTCCGAACTTCACTTTAAAGGTTGGAAGATGCCCGTGCGTGAATTCTTTCAACGTGGGGTGGCCGTTGTACACCAGCCACCACAAGGGCATGACAGAGCACGGTCTTGGTCCAATGACAAGGAGATCCAAGGCGACTGGAGACCGAGCTACGCTGAACGGGCCTCGTACACACACATACTCCTACTGTCCCTTGGATTCATATTCTGTGATTGATTCTCTGAACAGCAAACGTTGTTTCAGATAGTCTTAGTGTTACGGCCCATTTTTTTTCCATTCCTATTTCTCACACCTACACTCAGCCAATCTTTTTCTCCCTCAGAGAAACGGTAAAAACAAAATAAACATTTTTTTTAAACTATTTTTTTGAAATAAAAGTCAAAAGAATCACGTTTCGGTGTCATGGTATCAAAGCATAAAAGGAACTCCAATACAATCTGTCACGGAGCTTTTTAATACCTTGCCCTTACTGCCATAGTGAAGCAGCAGTCAGAGATCTGGTGTTTCCCCCAAAGGAAGGCAGTTATCACCTTCAAGCTCCATGACAGAGGTAGGGGAGGTCTCTGCACATCTCCTTGGTCGGAAATGTATGGAACAGTTTTCATTAAAAGGGACAAGTTTAATAAAGGTGTTCACAATTATAAAGGGATCATTCTCATCCTGGTTTTCAAATCGCTCCATGGCCTCGCCCCTCCCTATCCCAGTAACCTCCTCCAGCCCGACAAACAGCACCCCCCCCACATCTCTGCGCTCCTCCAAGTCTGGCCACTTGCACATCCCCATATTTTAATCGCATGGTGGCCATGCTTTCAGTTGTCTATACCCTAATCTCTGGAACTCCCTCCCTAAGCCTCTCCGCCTCTCGACCTCTCCCTCCTCCTCCATTAAAACGCTCCTTAAAACCTGCCGGTTGTCATTTTTGACAAGAGTAGATAGAAACAGATTTTTTTTTAAATTAAGTCAGAAAGATAGGAAGTAGAGCTACACAGATTGCCCCACAGCACATATTTGATTTTAAACAATGGCTATTGTGACCTAAGTGAACACATTAACCCCAGCTAAACCATTATTAAACACAACGTGGCAAAACAAGGTATACAAAGAAAGAACTCATATTTACATAACATCTTTTATGTCCACAGAGATGCAAATCTGCTCCACAGTCAATAAACTCCCCTTGAAGTACAGTCACTGTTGGTTTGTCGGCCACATAAATACTATAGTAACAAGAGGTCAGAGGCTGGGTATTCTGCGGCGAGTGTCTCACCTTCTGACTCCCCAAAGCCTTTCCACCATCTACAAGGCACAAGTCAGGAGTGTGATGGAATACTCTCCACTTGCCTGGATGAGTGCAGCTCCAACAACACTCAAGAAGCTCAACACCATCCAGGACAAAGCAGCCCACTTGATTGGCCCCCCCATCCACCACCTTCAACATTCACTCCCTCCATCACCAATGCACCGTGGCTGCAGTGTGTACCATCTACAAGATGCACAGCAGCAACTCGCCAAGGCTTCTTCGACAGCACCTCCCAAACCCGTGACCCTACCACCTAGAAAGACAGGGGCAGTTGGCGCATGGGAGCACCACCACCTCCAAGTTCCGCTCCAAGTCACACAAACCATCCTGACTTGGAAATATATTGGCGTTCCGCCATCGTCTCTGGGTCAAAATCCTGGAACTCCCTCCCTAACAGCACTGTGGAAGTACCTTCACACGGACTGCAGCGGTTCAAGAAGGCGACTCACCACCACCTTCTCTGGGTCAATTAGGAATGGGTAATAAATGCCGGCCTTGCCAGTGATGTGCCCACATCCCATGGATGAATTAAAAAAGTCACAGTCTATTTGCACAGAATAAGGTCCTATAAGCACAATAAAATGAACGATCTACTATTTCGGTGGTTTTGGTTGAGGACTGAATGTTAGCCAGAACAGTACCATGGATCCTTCATATCCACCTGAACAGGCTGATGGTCCTTAGGTTAATGTGTCATCAGTAAGATGGCACCTCCAATAATGCAGTACTTCCTCAATACTGCAATGAAGTTTAGGGATATCTGGCCCCACCCAAGCCCACCTGGATGGGGCTTGAACCCACAACCTTGTGCCTCAGAGGCAAGAGTGCCATCGCTGTGCCAACCTGACAGTACAATGGAAGCAGAAACAGATACCTCATGCACATGTGACTATTGATACTCATGAATTTATCTACAACTAGTATTAATTCACAGCAGCAGCCGTGGCTCAGTGGGGAGCATTCTCACCTCTGAGTCAGAAGGTTGTGGGTTCGAGTCCCACTCCAGAGACCTGAGCACAAAAATCGAGACGGACACTCAATGCAGTACTGAGGGAGTGCTGCACTATCAGAGGTGCCTTTTGGATGAGACGCTAAACCGAGGCCCCGTCTGCTCTCTCTGTTGGGATGTAAAAGATCCCATGGCAATATTTCAAAGAAGAGCAGGGGAGTTATCCCCATTATTACACTGCTGTTTGTGGGAGCTTGCTGTGCGCAAATTGACTGCCAGGTTTCCTACATTACAACAGTGACTACACTGCAAAAGTACTTCATTGACTGTAAAGTGCTTTGGGACGTCCGGTGGTCGTGAAAGGCACTATATAAATGCAAGTCTTTGTTTTTCTTTTTACAGGTTTCACATTCAAACAGCAGAAAACAGAAGATTTCCACAGGGACCAACGGGTTAAGAAATAACACCAGCTTATTGAAGCAAAGGATACTCCTCTGTTTCATTTCCCATTTGTGGCCAAGTTGAAATGCCACCATCTGCTTTCACCACATCCTGTGCAATCTCTATTGCAATAGAAGCGTGCAGCTTTCACCAACCGAAGCTATCTTCTTCCAGTGCAACAGAGAGCATGTACCACATGACTCCGAATTCCCCCACCGCAGGAAAGAGGGCCGTAATCTCACACGCAGCAGCCACAAGCAACACTGGGTCCCACATAACACCATAGACCAGTGCTGTGCTTCCCTCCTTAAAATCAGAGCTCTACCATGCAGCATTTCCGTCAACTAGAATATCTACTTCTATGGAAAGAAAGCAGACAGGTACATAATTATATTGAGCGGCCCCCGGCCTGCAAGCACCATCGGAGCAGGCCGGGGAGCGGAAGGAGCAGGGCGGCGGCCTACCACTCCAGGGAGCAGCACGTGCTGGAGCAGGAGAGCAAGGGCAGTGAAAAGGGACATCAGCAAGATCCAGGTCGGTGAGCAGATACAGCTGGAGCGGCGAGGTCAGGGCGAAGGAGCGGCGAGAGATTGTAAAGGGACTTGATCGGGGCCCAGGAGAGGCGTGAGTCTGGGGCCCAGAAGAGGCGAGGGCCCAGGGGCACACGGGCCAGCCCACACTGCGATATGTGTGCGCACTAGGTCCGTGCAGCACAGCTGGTCTCCAGTCGTCTTGGTTAATCCTTGCTACTGGACCAAGACCTAGCTCTGTCGAGCCCGTGTGGTGGCTGGTGTGCAACGGTCACCACACGTTAAAAAAATCCAAGCACTTCCACCCTTCAAGATGTAGTTCGGGACCTGGAATTTTAGGTCCTTCATTGAAACGCCTATGAACTTTTCGACGTGGAAGCAAGTCATCCTCGACTCGAGGGACTGCCTATGATGATATATTTTAAAAAAGGCACCTGCACGCACTTCCTCGTAACCATTTATCATCATAAATTCCAAAAGGATATGGTCATCTAGTGGTTATAATACTGGACTATCAGCCCAGAGATCACGAGTTCAAGTCCCAGCATGGCAAATTGTGAAAATGGGCTGCTATCAGAAAATGAGTGGGAAGATAATCTTTAAAACCTAAGTGTACTGCACTGCCTCCACTATGGGTGGGCAAGGTGCAATTGCAAATTTATAGAAGCAGTTTCACTTGTTGATGTGGACAGAGAAGCTATTTATAATTGGAATATAAACACAAGGACAGAATGTGTGACCTTATATTGGCAACTCAATTGTGCCTGCCTGTCCTAGCCCAATTTCTCATGCTCACGAACCCCACTTCATCTGAAGACTAAACAGTCTTGACTCTCCAGGTACAGCTCTGTGGGAGATTAACTAGTATTTTTTTTTAAATAACTAGTTAGAACAAACTAGTGCCATTATGTTTTATTCATTCATGGGATGTGGGCATCACTGACAAGGCCAGCATTTATTGACCATCCCGAACTGCCCTCGAGAAGGTGATGGTGAGCCGCCTTCTTGAACCGCTGCAGTTGATGAGGTGAAGGTACTCCCACTGATTACAATCATAACTTAGTTACTTATAACATTTGAACAACCCCGCTGTGCAAACAACATTGAAGTTAACTCTCGTTTCGCAAGCTTGCGAGGAATACGAATTCATGACCGGGCTGAAAATATTCCAAACACTCAATGACTCAAGTTTTCACTGAACTTTGTCAATTGTAACAGGCAATACCAATGAGATCCCATTACCTCGACTTTTTTTTCCTGAGCTGTCTTCAATCCACTGGACTTTCGGCAACCCCTTAAGGAGCCGCAGCAGGTAAGGGACCACAGTTTCTTTATGCTGTGAAAAATAAGAAATTGGTTACATCTGTCCAAATCAAATCATTTCACAAGTTGATAGCATTAAATGAGGAGGTTTAGCAAAACCTAAAAGGGAGCCAAGCAAAACGTCAGGAAGACATAAGTGGGTCAGGGGAATAGGTAGGCAATTTACTATGGGTAAGTACAATGCAATATTTTGGAGACAAAAAAAAACATGTAATGCAACTGTGCACTTAATGGAAATACATTGCAAGGTGTGGATGAACATAAGGGTTTAAATACATAATTCCCTCTAAGTGCAAATAGATAAAGCCATAAAAAAGCTCAACAGCATTCTGCGTTTTATAAATGGGGTATGCAATATAACAGTAAATTGGTACCGTGTGCAATTTCTGGTACCACCATTATTGAAAGGGCATTGAAGCCACAGTAAGCATGTAGCGTAAATTCAGTGGAATGAGAAACTATAGTTATGAGGAGATTTGCAACAATGAGGCTATTTCCACGAAAACAGAGAAGGCAAAGAGTAGATTGGGGAGTCAGTGACAAGAGGTTACAAAAAGTTAAAATTATCACCAAGAAAGTGAAGGATAAGGTTAGTGAAAATGTCTTCGTGCAGAGGGTAGTTGGAACATGGAAAGCTTTGGTACAGAGAGTGGTTGAGGCAGATACCATTGCCTCTTCCAAGGAGAAAATTGGATAAATATTTGCATCAGAGGAAGGTACAGGGCTATGAAATTATAAATTAAGAGGGGCCGAGAGTGGATCGGAAGGACCTATTTCCCTTAAGAGAGGGGTCAATAACCAGGGGGCACAGATTTTAAAGTAATTGGTAGAAGAATTAGAGGGGAGTTGAAGAGAACATGTTTTTCAACCAGAGGGTGGTGGGAGTCTGGAACTCACTACCTGAAGAGATGGTAGAGGCAGAAACCCTCACCACATTTAAAAAGTACTTGGCTATGCACTTGAAATGCCCTAAACTGCAAGGCTACGGACCAAGAGCTGGAAAGTGGGATTCGGCTGGATAGCTCTTTTAGCTGGCATGGACACGATGGGCCGAAATGGCCTCCTTCCTTGCTGTAAATTTCTATGATTCTATGAGGAGCGAGCAGAATGGTGGGATGAGTTTTACTTTGCTCTAACAAAGAGCTGGCAAACAGACAGTTGAGCCTAATGGACTCTTTCTGTGTAGTATGATTCGAATGTGGGAAATACCATTCACATGCAATAGCAAATCTTGAATTTTCAAAACTATAATCAGCCACATTTTCTTTCACTAAAACACAAAGCAAGTTAGATTTTACGCGGCTAAATTACACAATCCAATGTTAGATTAATACTAAAATCTAACTGCTCTAAAGTGACTTGCTTTCTAACTAGAGTGCATGGAAAGTTTGAAAGGTTTCCAGATAGCGTGTAATTGATACAACACATCAATGGCTTCCAGACACAAAACACCAGCACTTCAGCATTTGTTTCTTCCACAACAACAAGAGATCAAAGTTGGAATTCCAGATTTGGCAGGGATCACCCCTTACAGAAGGTAGGTAGTGCGGGGAATTCAACGCCAGAGTGATCTCCTGGACTAATTTCAATTGCCTCGATGGGTCAGAGAGGAATTTGCCAGATTTTTTCCCCCCAAATTGGCCTGGGTTTTTTTTTTAAAATGTGTTTTTTGGCCTCTCCCAGGAGATCACATGGTTTTGAGTGGGGTGGATGTATATGTTGTGATGCACAAGGTATTGCAATTGTGTGGGACAGGTTTGATGGACCAGATGGTCTTCACCTGTCCGTCATTGTTCGTATGTGTTATATATGTAAACCTGTAAATACCTTGCTTAACCATCAAAGGGCTCATCCCCTGGAGTCCCAAGGGATCCCACAATCCCTTGGGAGCCCCTGTACTTAAGGAGACCTCACGGGCTGGAGAGGCACTCTGGAGACCTGTAATAAAAGACTACGGTCACACTTTACTTTGAGCTCACAGTATCTGGTCAGACTCTTTATTCATATATAACAGTATGTTCGTATTCAATTGGCATTGGGAGCCATAGGACAAGCTGAGTTATGTCTGATGTAGTGCAGTCTAATCTAATATGGATGCAGAATGCAAAACTGTAGCTTTAGACAAAAACGATACATGGTCAGGGTGAGTTAGAGAATTACATGGAATTCTGGGTTAGTTTAGTCAAATCAAGCAACATAAACTGTACACGATTCTGCCCACATCCTCACCATTGTACAAAATGTACTGCCAAGGTCATGAGCTACACAAATGGCTCATACATGCAAAAATAATAGAATGTGAAAAGGGACAAAGTTCAAAAAAATTTGCACATTCTAACATAAGAATGTATGATATTAAAATTCATGCTCAGCATGCCACTTCCTGTTCTTACTATTTTTGGTCGTTCTTTCATGCTAATATTTACCATTGTTAAATTGCTATGTCAAGGTTTCGCATTCAGGTTTTCGTTTATCATTGATTTTTCCTACGTCAACTGTCACGGTGTAATTTCAGGCTTGGGCCACTAGATGGTGATGTGCAAATAATTTCTAAAGTCTCTCTCCAATTTCCATCACAAACTTGTATTTCAAGACCAAGTTCAATTCATTAACTGATCATGAGCAACATGACTGGCAAATTACGAATATTTTTAAAAGATATAGGCACTGAATTTGCTGTCGGAGGCATTCCAGAAGAATACGCTGCCGAACCGGAAAAAAAATCTGAACGTTCCTGGTGTCTCCAGAGCGTCGGACACTTGCAGTCCTGGGCCTGCAGGCGTAGGCCTGTGTAAAGGCCCACAGATCCCAGGGGCACATGCGGTTCATAGTGTCCCTGACATCACATGGGCCAACTCAACCAATCAAAAAGGGGGATTCATTTGATGCTAATGTGGTATCCATTTACTGATGGGATCCCCATAAGCATATAACAAATCCCCAAATAAATAACAATTCCCACCACTTAAATAAAGATAAATGATCAACTGTTCAAAATTAATTTAGTTACCATTTAATTAAGCACATAAAATAAAAAATAAATGTTTTGAAAAATAAGTTTAAAGATTTTTAAACGGACCAAAACTAAACTAATTGTAAATGTAAGTGAATGTTGAAATCGTAAAAAAATGTTGACATTTATTTTAACCCTTTACGCTGATACCAGGGGTAAGGTTATTGTGGGCATTTTCTGGGCAGCAGTTGGGCAATAGCCCAACTCTGTGCCAGCGAAAGTGATTTTGTAGCGGATACGAAGGATTGATCCAAGCAAAACTTGACAGATCACAATCTCCAGCTCTATGCGCATGCGTTGCGCATATGGAAACCCGGAACTGACGGGGCCATTCTGAAGGCTTCAGACAATGTACGCTGTGCGCACGCTGTTGGAAGCACCGCAAATTCAGGCCCACAATATTTATTTTTCAAAGTTTAACAGGTAAAGACTTGTCCGCGATATAACCTGGACACTTCTATGGAACTTACATGAAACAGAATGTTCTAAAAAATCGGGTTGATTAACCAACCAAAGCAACATCATCATCATCATAGGCAGTCCCTCGGAATCGAGGAAGACTTAGGTGGCCAAACAGTCCAATACGAGAACCACAGTCCCTGTCACAGGTGGGACAGATAGTCGTTGAGGGTAAGGGAAGGTGGGACAGGTTTGCCGCACGTTCTTTCCACTGCCTGCGGTCGTTTTCTGCATGCTCTCGGCGATGCGACTCGAGGTACTCAGCGCCCTCCCGAATGCACTTCCTCCACTTAGGGCGGTGTTTGGCCAGGGACTCCCAGGTGTCGGTGGGGATGTCGCACTTTATCAGGGAGGCCTTGAGGGTGTCCTTGTAACATTTCCTCTGCCCACCCTCAGCTCACTTGCTGTGAAGGAGTTCCGAATAGAGCACTTGCTTTGGGAGTCACGTGTCTGGCATGCAAATAATGTAGCCTGCCCAGCGGAGCTGATCAAGTGTGGTCAGTGCTTCAATGCTGGGGATATTGGCCTGGTCGAGGGCGCTAATATTGGTGCGCCTGTCCTTCCAGGGGATTTGTAGGATCTTGCGGAGACATCGTTGGTGGTATTTCTCCAGTGACTTCGCCAAAGCAACATTTCAACAGTGACAGGAGTTGGCTAGTATCAAGGGCTTTTTATTAATATTAAGGCCCAGACATAGTCAAATGGATTCTAATAGAAAGACTTGTGTCATAATCAACTGATTTAAAATGCTCTGGTTCCTCCAGTGCTCATTATAGAACGGATGCAAATATACGATTCCAGCCTTATCAAATTATGTACAGAACAAATCCTCTTTACCTGAAGCTTTGACTCTGTCAGAAAAACCCCCAGAGCAATTACAGCATCCCTGCGTCGTTCATCCAGCTGAAAAGTGCCATGGAAATCCACAGGGGACATGCATAATAACTTCTCTACCTGCGAGAAACAAAAGTTAATTCAAGCTTATCTGTCTCAACAAAGAACACAAAGCAACAGAAATACTGAACACTCTCATGTACATGATATCCCCACATCTGGAAGAACAGTCTGGGAGATGAGGAGACTTTTTTTTTTTATAAACAGCGAGTTATGATGATCTGGAATGCGCTGCCTGAAAGGGCGCAGATTCAATCGTAACTTTCGAAAGCGAATTTGGTAAGTACTTAAAAAGGAAAAACTTACAGGGTCACGGAGAAAGAGAATGGGATTAATTGGACAGCTCTTTCAAAGATAGGCTGAATGGCCTCCTTCTGTTGCTGCAAGTCTCTGACGCATGTATTAGATACATTATCAATCACCACCATTCCACAAAGAGTGGAAAATTTCCTCTTAATGCACACTGATTGTTCCACTCACTGCTAACCAGCGTGCACTGACAGGGGCCAGGAAGCAAGGAGCTTGCGAAAGGATGTGGGAGACCAGGAGTCAGAAAGAGACAAGCTGCAATGGAGAATGCAGAACAGGCAGCAAAATAAGAGTGGGCTGGAAGGAGTGAATGCATTCCCAAATTAAGCGACAGTGCCAACTACAACAATGACACACAGCACATGACCTTGCCCCTACGTTCAACTCGAAACACTTCTAGACTTGTACAGGAGTACATTTAGAACAGTACTTCCATTTATATAGTGCCTGATTACATAGATTCACATAACAAATTACTTTTGAAGTTCATTGACTTCCACTGGTTTTATTTCATTTTCAATTGCTACCTCATAACCTGTTCTATACAAGATTGTCAACGTCACATTAATCCTGTAATAAGTTCACACTATTTACATTTAGTTTTGGTTTTTTTTAATTCAAAACTGTATTCATATATACTGTCTTTTTGTTTCTTATGGTATAAACAAAACACATTCAGCCTTTATTCAGTAACTGCCCTAATATATTTATTAAATATCTGATACACAATATACCTGCAATTACACTGTTTGTACAGTACACAGTCACAAAAGCCCATAGGATAATCATCCTACTTAATGTTTGCCTGACTCATATCCTCGGAGGTGCTGTCTTTCGGATGAGACGTTAAACCGAGGCCCCGTCTGCTCTCTCAGGTGGACTTAAGAGATTCCATGACCACTATTTTGAAGAAGAGCAGGGGAGTTATCCCCGGTGCCCTGGGCAATATTTAACCCTCATAACCATCAACATAACAAAAAGAGATTATCTGGTCATTATCACATTGCTGTTTGTGGGAGCTTGCTGTGCACACACTGGCTGCTGCATTTCCTATATTATAACAGTGACTACACTTCAAAAAGTACTTCATTAGCTGTAAAGCGCTTTGAGACGTCCGGTGATCATGAAAGGCACTATATAAATGCAAGTCTTTCTTTCTTTATCACTTGCCGCTTTCTAAGTACGTACTCACAATCTCTGGTTCTTCTATCCAAGTTTTGCACAAAATACACCTCTATATCCTCCTGACCTATTCCTGTCTTTTTAAAATCTTGAATCATATCCCCTTCCACTCCTCCCCACATTTTTCACTTTTTCCAAGAACAGGTTTAGCTTTCTCTTGCCTCTCTTCATAGTACGATCGCACATCTAAAATATGGAATCACCTGTGTTACCATTCTCTGAATCCTTGGCAATTCCTCTCCATCTTCAATCTGCTTTTATTCTTCTCAGATGTTTCTTTGCTGCTTCCATTATAAAGACTCCAATGTGTTTCCTACCACTGCCAATCTAAGAAGGTTATAAATCCAGGAGGGATTGTTTTCATTACTAACGCCAGGTTACCGATGACAAGTGTAGTTTCCCCACCACCCTGATTGAAGTTAGCTAACTCTATGCAGCCAGTGAATCGATTCTGAACCTTTCTAGTCTCTATGGCTCAGGAAATTTGCATTTATATAACCCTCAGGACATCCCAAAGCATTCCAGAGACACTGGTGCACTTTTGAAGTCTAATCACTGTTGTAATGTACGGAAACACGGAAGCCTGTTTGCACACAAATACCCACAAATAGCAAAGAGATAAATTGATCATCTGTTTTCATTAATGTTGGTTCAGGAATTCATGTTGGCCAGGACAGCGAGTGAACTCCTTTCCTCTTCTCTGTGTTCTTATACAACCGTTCGAGCCTGCTCCATCAGTTTTGCTTTCGTGAGAAAGGTGCTACAGTATTATTGATGTTGTGTATCTGTAAAGCATGCACTCCCATATTCCGCCACCAGGGGGCGCATCCCCTGAAGTCCCAAGAGGATCCCAGCATCCCTTAGGAGCACTGTATATAAGCCGATCCCGAAGACCTGTTCCTCACTCTCGAGTGTCTTAATAAAGGTCAATTACTTTAACCACCCTGTGTGCAGTCTCATCTGTGTTAGGAACACAATAACTGGCGACGAGTATATGAATCCAACGCAAAGATGCAGCAAACTGTGGGCATCCTGGAGAAGTTCTCAGAGGGCGAGGACTGGGAAGCCTATGTCGAACGGCAAGACCAGTACTTTGTAGACAACGAGCTGGATGGAGAAGGAAGCGCTGCAAAAAGGAGAGTGGTCCTCCTCACGGTCTGCGGGGCACCGACCTACAGCCTCATGAAGAATCCTCTGGCTCCGGTGAAACCCACAGATAAGTCGTATGAGGAGCTGTGTACACTGGTTCGGGAGCATCTTAACCCAAGGGAGAGCGTGCTGATAGCGAAGTATCAGTTCTACACGTGCCAGCGATCTGAAGATCAGGAAGTGGCGAGCTACGTCGCCGAGCTAATGCGACTTGCAGGACAATGTGAGTTTGATACTACCTGGAGCAGATGCTCAGAGACTTTTTTGTACTGAGCATCCTACGAAATCTTTTGACTGTAGAGACACCGACCCTCAGTAAGGCCATTGCGATAGCACAGGCGTTTATGTAAACCAATGATAACACCAAACAAATCTCTCAGCACACAAGTGCTAACAATGTTCATAAAATAACTGGAACTGTGTTTGCGAGCAGAAATGTACAGGCCAGAAACCACGAGTCTGCAACTGCCAGATTACTCAGAGTCCGCAACAAAGGATGAATGCAAGGCAATTCACACCTTGTTGGCGTTGTGGAGGCTTCCATTCAGCCTATTCATGCTAGTTCAAAGGGTATGTTTGCAAGAGCTGTGGAACAATGGGGCATCTCCAACGAGCTTGCAGCAACCTGCTAACCACCACGTGGCAGAGGAAGATCGGTCCATGGTGGATCAAAGCAATTTCGAGCCTGAGAGAGAGGAGGCAGATGCTGAAGTGCACGGGATGCACACATTTTCGACGAAATGTCCACCTATAATGCTAAACGTAAAATTGAATGGCTTACCCATAGCCATGGAACTGGACACTGGCGCTAGCCAATCCATCATGAGTAAGAAGATGTTTGAGAGACTGTGGTGCAACAAGGCAGTCAGACCAGCCCTGAGCCCCATCCACACAAAACTGAGAACGTACACCAAAGTGCTCATCACTATCCTGGGCAGCGCCATGGTCAAGGTTACCGACGATGGCACGTTGCACTAACTGCCACTCTGGATTGTCCCAGATGATGGCCCCACACTGCTTGGGAGGAGCTGGCTGGGCAAAATCCGCTGGAACTGGGATGACATCCGAGCGCTATCACATGTCGTTGAGGCCTCATGTACCCAGGTTCTTAACAAATTTCCTTCCCTTTTTGAGCCAGGCATTGGAAACTTTACCGGGGCGAAGGTGCGGATCCACTTGCTCCCAGAGGCACGGCCCATTCACCACAAGGCACGAGCGGTACCTCACATGATGAGGGAGAGAGTGGAAATCGAGCTGGACAAGCTGCAACGCGAGGGCATCATCTCCCCAGTGGAATGCAGCGAGTGGGCCAGCCCGATTGTTCCAGTACTCAAAAGTGATGGCACGGTCAGAACTTGCGGCGATTATAAAGTAACTATTAATCGTTTCTCACTACAGGACCAATACCCGCTAACCAAGACCTATTTGCGACGGTGGCAGGAGGCAAGACGTTCACCAAGCTCGACATGACTTCGGCCTACATGACGCAGGAGCTGGAGGAGTCTTCAAAAGGCCTCACCTGCATCAACACGCACAAGGGACTGTTCATCTACAACAGATGCCCGTTTGGAATTCGGTCGATTGCAGCGATCTTCCAGAGAAACATGGAGAGTCTACTCAAGTCGGTACCACGCATTGTGGTTTTTCAGGACGACATATTGGTCACGGGTCGGGACACCGTAGAGCACCTACAAAACCTGGAGGATGTCCTCCAGCGACGGGATCGCGTAGGGCTGCGGCTGAAGAGGTCGAAATGCGTCTTCATGGCAACAGAAGTGGAGTTTTTGAGGAGAAAGATCACGGCGGACGGCATTCGGCCCACAGACACCTAGACAGAGGCTATCACGAACGCGCCCAAGCCACAGAACATCACGGAGCTGCAGTCGTTCCTGGGACTCCTCAACTATTTTGGTAACTTCCTACCGGGGTTAAGCACTCTCTTAGAGCCCCTACATGTGTTATTGCGTAAAGGTAAGAACTGGGTAAGGGGAAAAAAAAACAAGTAATTGCTTTTGAGAAAGCCAGAAACATTTTATGCTCCAAGCTGCTTGTATTGTATAACCTGTGTAAAAGACTTGTGCTAGCATGTGATGTGTCGTCGTACAGAGTAGGGCGTGTATTACAACAAGCTAACGTTGCGGGGAAGTTGCAACCTGTCGCCTATGTCTCCAGGAGCTTGTCTAAGGCCGAGAGGGCCGACAGCATGATTGAGAAAGAGGCATTAGCGTGTGTTCGGGGTAAAGAAAATGCAGCAGCACCTGTTTGGCCTCAAATTTGAGCTAGAAACCGATCACAAGCCCCTCATATCCTTGTTTGCTGAAAACAAGGGGATAAATACTAATGCCTCAGCCCGCATACAAAGGTGGGCACTCGTGCTATCAGTGTATAACTATACCATCCGCCACAGGCCAGGCACAGAGAACTGTGCGGATGCTCTCAGTCGGTTACCATTGCCCACCACGGAGGTGGAAATAGCGCAGCCTGTAAACTTGTTGATGGTGGCGCAGCCCGCAGACTTGTTGATGGTCACAGAAGCGTTTGAAAATGATAAATCACCTGTCACGGCCCGCCAGATTAGAACTTGGACCAGCCAAGATCCTCTGCTGTCCCGAGTAAAAAAACTGTGTCTTGCAGCATGGGAGCTGGGCCAGCATCCCTGTTGAAATGCAAGAGCTAATCAAGCCGTTCCAGCAGTGAAAGGACGAGCTGTCCATTCAGGCAGACTGATTGTTGTGAGGTAACCGCGTAGTGCTACCCAAAAAGGGCAGGGAGACGTTCATTTCCAATCTCCACAGCACACACCCGGGTATAGTAATGAGAAAAGCGATAGCCAGATCCCACGTGTGGTGGCCCGGTATCGACTCTGACTTAGAGTCCTGTATACGGCAATGCCGCGTGTGTTCAGTTGAGCGACGTGCCCAGAGAGGCACCACTAGGTTTGTGGTCCTGGCCCTCCAGACCATGGTCGAGGATCCATGTCGACAATGCGGGCCCGTTTCTCGGTAAAATGTTCCTGGTGGTGGTGGATGCTTTTTCAAAATGGATTGAACGTGAAATAATGTCAGGAAGCACCGCCACTGCCACCATTGAAAGCCTGAGGGTCATGTTTGCCACCCACGGCCTGCCTAAAATACTGGTCAGTGACAATGGGTCATGTTTTACCAGTGCCGAATTTAAAGAATTCATGAGCCGCAATGGGATCAACCGTGTCACCTCGGCCCCGTTTAAACCAGCCTCCAATGGGCAGCAGAGCGGGCAGTACAAACAATCAAACAGCCTTAAACGAGTCACAGAAGGCTCACTCCAAACCCACCTGCTGAGCTACCGCATGAGACCCCACTCGCTCACAGGGGTGCCCCCGGCTGAGCTACTCATGAAAAGGACACTTAAAACCAGACTTTCGCTGGTCCACCCCAACCTGCATGATCAGGTAGAGAGCAGGCGGCAGCAACAAAACGTAAACGATGGACGCGCCACTGTGTCACGGGAAATTGATCTGAATGACTCTGTTTATGTGCTAAACTATGGACATGGTCCCAGGTGGATCGCGGGCACGGTGATAGCTAAAGAAGGGAATAGGGTGTTTGTAGTCAAACTAGACAATGGACAAATTTGCAGAAAGCACCTGGGCCAAACAAGGCTGCGGTTCACAGACTGCCCTGAACAACCCACAGCAGACACCACCTTTTTCGAGCCCACAACACACACCCAAAGGATCAACTACACCACCCCGGACCAGGAAATTGAACCCATCACGCCCAACAGCCCAGCAAGGCCAGGCTCACCCAGCAGCCCTGCAGGGCCAACAACCCGCCAGCCCAGCGAGGGCACAGACAACACACCAGAACAGACATTTGTACCGAGGCGGTCCACCAGGGAAAGAAAGGCCCTTGACCCCCTCACCTTGTAAATAGTTTTCACTTTGACTTTTGGGGGGAGGGGGGGGGGGGGAGGGGAAGTGATGTTGTGTATCTGTAAAGCATGCACTCCCACGTTCCACCACCAGGGAGCACATCCCCTGAAGTCCCAAGGGATCCCAGCATCCCTTGGGAGCACTGTATATAAGCCGGCCCCTAAGGCCTGTTCCTCACTCTGGAGTGTCTTAATAAAGACTGAGGTCACTGTTACTTTAACCTCCCTGTGTGCAGTCTCATCTGTGTTCGGAACACAATAATTGACAGGTGTTTTTTTTTGTTACTTAAACAGGAGATGCTTTTCCCAATCAGCTGTGGCTCAGTGGGTAGCACTCTCGCCTCTGAGTCAGAAGGTTGTGGGTTCAAGTCCCACTCCAGATCTTGAGTACAAAAACCTAGGTTGACACTCCCAGTGCAGTGCTGAGGGATTGCTGCACTGTCGGATGTGCTGTCTTTCGGTTGAGATGTTAAACCGAGGTCCTGTCTGCTCTCTCAGGTGGATGTAAAAGATCCCATGGCCACTATTTCGAAGAAGAGAAGGTGAGTTATCCCCAGTGTCCTGGCCAATATTTATCCCTCAATCAACATTACAAAAACAAATTATCTAGTCATTATCACATTTCTGTTTATGGGAGCTTGTGCGCAAATTGACTGCCGCGTTTCCTACATTACAACAGTGATTACACTCCAAAAGTACTTAAGTGGCTGTAAAGCGCTTTGAGATGTCCAGTCGTCATGAAAGGCACATGATGATGATGATGATATAAATGCAAGTCTTTCTTTCTTTATTTTCTTTTAAGTGCTATGGTACATTTTACTTCCACCCAAAAGGACGAAGGGGTTGGGGGTTTGGTTTGACTTCTTTATCAGACAGTGCTACAATCCCTCGGTACTGCAATGAAGTGTCGCCCCAGATTATGTGCTCAGGTCACTGGTGCAGCTTGAACTCACATCCCTCTGACTCACAGTTGCAAATGTTACCACGGAGCTCTGTTTTTGAGCCATGGAGATTTCTTATACTAAACACGTTACATGAAGATGATACCCTCTAAGCACAAAGATTCACATTTTGAAACAATGCATCTGTGAATTCATTTCAACAAAATAAAATCATTAAAAAAAGTGAATTAGTATAGGAATGGACCAATCAATCACAAAAGTACTAAAGGGACCATTGTCTACCAAATAATGCTCCACACATTATCACAAGGTAAGTATGGGTGAGGAAGACCATTTGCCCATCCATCCAGAAAGACACTACAGTAACTCCATTGCAATGTCCAGTGTTTCTTAAATGAGTTTTCACCTGCACTACTCTACCTGGAAATCCATTCGCTGCATTGATCGCTCTTTGTCGTGAGGTGATCCAACACTCAGCTGCCCATGTCCTAACTTGCACCAAGTCCCATTCACTCATCACCCCTGTACTCGCTGACCTGCATTGGCTCCTGGTTAAGCAACGCCTCGATTTCAAAATTCTCATTCTTATTTTCAAATCCCTCCATGGCCTCGCCCCTCCTTATGTCTGCAATCTCCTCCAGCCCCACAACCCCCCAGGATGTCTGTGCTCCTCTAATTCTGCCCTCTTGAGCATCCCTGATTATAATCGCTCAACCATTGGTAGCCATGCCTTCTGTTGCCGAAGCCCTAAGCTCTGGAATTCCCTCCCTACCTCTCTTTTGACCAAGCTTTTGGTCATCTGCCGTAATTTCTTTTTATCTGGCTCAATGTCAAATTTATTTTTTGTCTTATAACACACCTATGAAGTGCTTTGGGACATTTTACTACATTAAAGATGTTATTTAAATACAAGTTATTATTGCTGTCGGAAAGACCTTCAAGATGTTCATTTTAAATTTATCTTTTACTGGCTTGAACCTGTGCTCCTTGTACTCCCATTTAATTTAATATAATACAGATATTCCCGATTTACCTTTTCCATTTGCTTAAGTATTTTGAATACTTCTATACACGAGCACAAAATCCAGCCTGACGCTCCGGTGCAGTACTGAGGGAGTGTTGAACTGTTGGAGGTGCCGGCTTTTGGATGAGGCGTTAAATCACATGGGCGTAAAAGATCACATGGCACTAGTTGAAGATCAGGAGAGTTCTCCTCGGTGTCCTGGGACAATATTTATCTCTTGACCAACATAACTAAAACTGATTATCTGGTCATTATCACAATGCTGTTTGTGGGAGCTTGCTGTGTGCAAATTGGCTGCCGCGTTTCCTACATTACAACAACGATTACACTTCAGAAAGGACCGAACTGGCTGTAAGGCTCTTTGGGACATCCCGAGGTTGTGAAAGGCACTATGTAAATGCAAGTATTTTCTTTGTCTTTCTATAATATAACCTCTCAAACCCCTCTTTCCAGGCTGAAGCCAAATCCTTCCAATTCCTTTTAACACTGGGGATCAGCCTTGCAGCTCTTTTCATTCTATAGCATCCCACATCCTGCATGAATTATTCTGCATTTGTAAACATTCAGATGTACAACCATCATATATTGGTGCATTGCACTGGCAAGATGAGCGCAAAAGCAAATCACCACAACACATGGATGGTACCAGGGATGAGGGACTGTTATGTGGAGAGACTAGAGAAATTGGAGTTGTCCTGTTGTAAGGGGAGATTTGAAAGGTGTTTAAAATCATGAATGGTTTTGATGGAGTAAATAAGGAGAAACTGTTTCCTGTGGCTGAAGTATGAGTAAGCAGAGCACATCGATTTAAGGTGATTGGCGAAAGAGGCAACATGAGGAAAAAAAATTTTATGCATCAAGTTATGATGATCTGGAATGCACTTCCTGAAAGGGTGGTGGAAGCAGATTAAATTATAACTTCCATTAGAGAGAGAATTACATAAGATTTGCAGCACAGAAACAGGCCATTCAGCCCAACCAATCTGTGCTGACGTTTACACTCCACTCGAGCCTCCTCCCATCTTTTCTCATCTATTAGCATAACCCTCTATTCCCTTCTCTAGCCTCCCCTTAAATGCATCGATACTATTCGCTTCAACCACTCCCTGTGGTAGCGAGCTCCACATTCTCACCACTCTCTGGGTAAAGAAGTTCTTTCTGAATTCCCTATTGGATTTCTTGGTAACTATCTTATATCGATTGCCTCTAGTTATGCTGCTCCTGACAAGTGGAAACATTCTCTCTGTATCCACTCTCTCAAAACCTTCCATAATTTTAAAGACCTCGATAAGGTCAGCCCCTCAGCCTTCTCTCCCCCCTCCGTCCCCCAAAGAAAAAAAAAGAGACCCAGCCTAGCGGAGGGGATTAAATTGGGATAGCTCGACCAAAGAGGCAGGGTGGGCCGAATGGCTGTACAACTCCAGGTGGAGACAAGTGATCTGAATAAAGAGACTTCTTCACCCAGAGAGTTGTGAACCTGCAGAATTCTCTACCACAGAAAGTTAAAATGGATAGAACAAAATAAAAAAGGCGGCGAGCTGCCGGTTATGTTGTGCTTATTTTGAAAGTTGTTGAGGCCAGTTCGTTGGACATAGTCAAAAGGAAGTTAGATATGGCCCTTATGGCTAAGGGGATCAAGGGGTGTGGAGAGAAAGCAGGAAAGGGGTACTGAGGGAAGGATCAGCCATGATCTTATTGAATGGTGGTGCAGGCTCGAGGGGCCGAATGGCCTACTCCTGCACCTATTTTCTATTTATATAGCGCCGGGCGTCTCAAAACGCCAGCGCCCACTGAGCCACGGCTAACACTTGTAAAAAAAAAAAAAAATAGGATTTTATAAAAAAAATAAAATACATTCAGTGACAGCAAAAGAAACGAGTTGGGCGGAACACAAAGGTTGCATTGATCAAAGTGACTTGTGTTTTAGGGAGGGGAAAGGGGGGGGGGGGGGGGTGGATTGATTGGGAAGGAGCGCTGAGTTTGTGTGTTGTGACAGGGGCCGGGAGGCGGGCTATGCAGCCCGAGGGACCCGGGATACGCAGCCCGCCTCCCGGCCACCGGCTCCTGTCACAACACACACCCGCTCTGTTGTTTATTGATCGAGCTCAAGGGATCGCCCCTCACTTCGAGCCCGCGAGGGGCACAGCACTCACTTTCTCGATGGAAGCGGGAGTCTGGGCGGCCAGGGAGCGCGCCAGGCTCAGCACGGTGTTGAAGTAGAAGCCGCGGCCGGCCGCCTTGCCCGCCATGTCCGCCATCTTGCTTGCCCGCCCGCCTCGACCCGCCAATCGGCGCCCGCCTCAGCCAGTCAATCAGCGCCCGCCGCCCGCCCCGGCCAGCCAATCGGCGCCCGCCGCCCGCCCCGGCCAGCCAATCGGCGCCCGCGGGGCCGGGCCACAACGGAGCGCCGGAGAGCGCGCACCTCACAATGCGTGACGGCGGAGGGAGGCGGAGCTCAAAGCGCAGCTCGCACTGAGCTCAACTCCGCAGGAGATAGGACTGATCAGAGATCAATAGGAGATGGAGATGGAATTGGTCAGAGATCAGCAGAAGATGGAATGATAAAATTGATCAGAAATTAATAGGAGATAAAATTGATCATAAATCAATAGGAGGTGGAATTGATTAGATACAATAGGTGATAAAAACTGATCAGAGATCAATAGGAGATAAAACTGATAAGAGATTAATAGGAGCTAGGACCGATCAGAGATCAATAGGAGATGGAATTGGTCAGAGATCAATAGGAGATGGAATTGGTCAGAGATCAGTAGGAGATAAAATTGATCAGAGATCAATAGGAGATGGAATTGCATGATCAGCCATGATCATATTGAATGGTGGTGCAGGCTCGAAGGGCCGAATGACCTACTCCTGCACCTATTTTCTATGGTTCTATGATCAGAAATCAATAGATAAAATTGATCAAAAATCAATAGATAGAATTGATCAGAGATCAATAGGTGATAAAACTGGTCAGAAATTAATAGGAGATGGAAATGGTCAATCTATAGGAGATTGAACTGATTAGAGATCAATAGGAGTTAGAATTGATCAGAAACCAATAGAAGATAAAACTGATCAGAGATCTTAGGATTACATAGAATATACAGCACAGAAACAGTCCATACCAGCGTTTATGCTCCACTCGAGCCTCCTCCCCTCTTCATCCAAATCTATCAGCCTAGCCCTCTATTCCCTTCTCCCTCATGTGCTTATCGAGCCTCTCCTTAAATGCGTCTATACTATTCGCGTCAACCACTCTTTCGTAAAGATGTTTCTTCTGAATTCCCTATTGGATTTCTTGGTGACTATCTTATATTGATGGCCTCTAGTTATGCTCTTCCCCTCAAGTGGAAACACACCCTCTGTATCCTCTCTATCAAAATCTTTCATAATTTTAAAGACCTCTATTAGGTCACCCCTCAGCCTTTTTTCAAGTTAAAAGAGACCCAGCTTGTTCATCCTTTCCTGATATGTATACGCTCGCATTTCTGTTATCATCCTTGCAAATCGTCTCTGCACCCTGTCCAGTGTCTCGATACCCTTTTTATAATATGACCAGAACTGTACGCTGTACTCTAAGTGTGGTCGAACCAAGTTTAGCATAACCTACCTACTTTTCAATTCTATACCTCTAGAAATAAACCCTAGTGCATGCATTTTATGGTCTTGCCCTGTGTTACAACTTTAACTGATTTGTGTATTTCTACTTTGATATCCCTTTGTTCCACTACCCCACCTAGACTCGCACTTTCCAAGTAATAAGTGATCCCCCTATTCTTCCTACCAAAATATAATACTTCACATTTATCTGTGTTGAACTTCATTTGCCAATTATATTCCCATTCTGCAAGTTTATTAATGTCCTCCTGGATTTTTGTTGCAGTCCTCCTCAGTGTTACCCTGCCCTCCCCAATTTGGTTTCATCCGCAATCAAAAGGAGATAAAATTGATCAGAGATCAAAGGAGCTGGAATTAATCAGAGAGCAAAAGGAAATAGAATTCATCAGCGATCAATAGGAAATAGAATTGATGAGAGAGCAATAGGAGGTTCAATTGATCAGAGTTCAGTAGGGGAAAATCTGAAACTGCTTAGCAGATCCTTGAGCTCCTGAAAGAGAAAAAAATAGTTATACGTTTATCATGGGACCTTTTATGAGTAATTATTCGTTTTTATTAGATCCTCATAGGCAGTCCCTCAGAATCGAGGAAGACTTGCTTCCACTCTAAAAGTGAGTTCTCAGGTTACTGAACAGTCCAATATCAGAGCCACAGACTCTGTTACAGGTGGGACAGATAGTCTTTGAAGGAAAGGGTGGGTGGGGAGTCTGGTTTGCCGCATGCTCCTTCCATTGCCTGCGCTTGTTTTCTGCATGCTCTCAGCGATGAGATTTGAGCTGTTCAGCGCCCTCCCGGATGCACTTTCTCTACTTTGGGTGGTCTTTGGCCAGGGACTCCCAGGTGTCAGTGGGGATGTTAATATTTTAAACATAATTAACAGCAGATTCATATTAATAAAGAAACAAATCGCGTTGGATGCTGTTTTAAATACCATATATTCAGAGTATGAAACACGCATATATACTATTCTGAAGTTTAATAGATATGCATAAATATATTAAACTTCATGATATACATTGAGGAGGGTTTGAGGTCACATGACGGTCCTGGCTGCCAGCGTCAATCATGGCGGCGCCCTAGACATGCTTCAGCCAGGAGTGGCACGATGACGCAATGCGCAGTGACGTGCCGGATGGAAGGGGCAGGGCGTGGAGCGGTGGTCAGGTGACTGAGGGATTGCCGAGGAACCGGGAGGTGAAGGGTAATCGGTCCGGTGCAATACCGCGGAGACTGACGGAGCGTCAACATGTCGGCCTACCCCAGCCGCCACAACCCGTTCGCCGATGAGGATGATGAGGAGGAAGAGCAGTGCGGCGGCCCCGGCCCCGGCCCCGGCCCCGGCCCGGGGGAGGGCGAGGGGCGGCAGTGGTACCTGCAGCAGCAGGTCCTGAGGAGCGCCGACCGCGCCGTGCAGAGCAGCGGCCGCTGTGTGGGCCTCATCTGTGAGTCTGAGCAAGTGGGCGCCGAGACAGCGGAGGTGAGCGGGGGAAGGGTGTGTGAGGGGAACTGAGGGGGGGCATGTGTGGGTGTGTCTGAGGGGGAGGGTGTGTGTGTGGGGAGTGTGTGGGTGTGGGGAGGGTGTGTCTGAGGGGGAGGGTGTGTGTGTGTGTGTGGGGGGGGGACCTGAGGGGGAGGGTGTGTGTGTGTGTGTGGGGGGGGGGACCTGAGGGGGAGGGTGTGTGTGTGTGTGTGGGGGGGGGGACCTGAGGGGGAGGGTGTGTGTGTGTGTGTGGGGGGGGGACCTGAGGGGGAGGGTGTGTGTGTGTGGGGGGGGGGGACCTGAGGGGGAGGGTGTGTGTGTGTGGGGGGGGGGGACCTGAGGGGGAGGGTGTGTGTGTGTGGGGGGGGAACTGAGGGGGAGGGTGTGTGTGTGGGGGGAACTGAGGGGGAGGGTGTGTGTGGGGGGAACTGAGGGGGAGTGTGTGTGTGGGGGGGGGGAACTGAGGGGGAGGGTGTGTGTGTGTGGGGGGGAACTGAGGGGGAAGGTGTGTGTGTGGGGGGGGACCTGGGGGAGGGTGTGTGTGTGTGTGTGGGGGGAACTGAGGGGGAGGGTGTGTGTGTGGGGGGAACTGAGGGGGAGGGTGTGTGTGTGGGGGGAACTGAGGGGGAGTGTGTGTGTGGGGGGGGGAACTGAGGGGGAGGGTGTGTGTGTGGGGGGGAACTGAGGGGGAAGGTGTGTGTGGGGGGGGACCTGGGGGAGGGTGTGTGTGTGTGTGTGGGGGGAACTGAGGGGGAGGGTGTGTGTGTGGGGGGGGAACTGAGGGGGAGGGTGTGGGTGTGGGGGGGGAACTGAGGGGGAGGGTGTGTGTGTGGGGGGGGGAACTGAGGGGGAGGGTGTGTGTGTGGGGGGGGGAACTGAGGGGGAGGGTGTGTGTGTGGGGGGTGAAATGAGGGGGAGGGTGTGTGTGTGGGGGGGAACTGAGGGGGAAGGTGTGTGTGGGGGGGGGGGACCTGGGGGAGGGTGTGTGTGTGTGTGGGGGGAACTGAGGGGGAGTGTGTGTGTGTGTGGGGGGAACTGAGGGGGAGGGTGTGTGTGTGGGGGGAACTGAGGGGGAGTGTGTGTGTGGGGGGGGGACTGAGGGGGAGGGTGTGGGTGTGGGGGGGGGAACTGAGGGGGAGGGTGTGGGTGTGGGGGGGGAACTGAGGGTGTGTGTGGGGGGGAGAACTGAGGGGGATGGTGTATGGGGGGGGAAATGAGGGGGAGGGTGTGGGGGGGAAACTGAGGGGGAGGGTGTGTGTGGGGGGAGAACTGAGGGGGATGGTGTGTGGGGGGGGGGGAAATGAGGGGAGGGTGTGTGTGTGGGGGGGGGGAACTGGGGGAGGGTGTGGGGGGGGGAACTGAGGGGGAGGGTGTGTGTGGGGGGGAGAACTGAGGTGGATGGTGTGTGGGGGAGGGTGTGGGGGGGGAACTGAGGGGGAGGGTGTGTGTGGGGGGAGAACTGAGGGAGGGTGTGTGTGGGGGGGGAACTGAGGGGGAGGGTGTGTGGGGGGGAACTGGGGGAGGGTGTGTGTGGGGGGGGAACTGAGGGGGAGGGTGTGTGGGGGGGGGAGAACTGAGGGGGATGGTGTGTGGGGGGGGGAAATGAGGGGAGGGTGTGGGGGGGGGGAAATGAGGGGAGGGTGTGTGGGGGAGGGAACGAGGGGAAGGTGTGTGGGGGAGGGAACGAGGGGAAGGTGTGTGGGGGGGGTGACGGGGGGAGGGTGTGTGTGGGGGGGGGGGGAACGGGGGGAGGGTGTGTGTGGGGGGGGGGAACGGGGGGAGGGTGTGTGGTGGGGGGGGAACGGGGGGAGGGTGTGTGTGGGGGGGGAACTGGGGGAGGGTGTGTGTGGGGGGGGAACTGGGGGAGGGTGTGTGGGGGGGGAACTGAGGGGGAGGGTGTGTGTGGGGGGGGAACTGGGGGAGGGTGTGTGTGGGGGGGAACTGGGGGAGGGTGTGTGTGGGGGGGGGGAACTGAGGGGGGAGGGTGTGTGTGTGAGGGGAACTGAGGGGGTGTGTGTGTGTGGGGGGAACTGAGGGGGAGGGTGTGGGGGTGTGTGTGGGGGGGGGGGACTGAGGGGGAGGGTGTGGGGGGGAACTGAGGGGGAGGGTGTGGGGGGGGAACTGAGGGGGAGGGTGTGTGGGGGGGAACTGAGGGGGAGGGTGTGTGGGGGGGGAACTGAGGGGGAGGGTGTGTGGGGGGGGAACTGAGGGGGAGGGTGTGTGGGGGGGAACTGAGGGGGAGGGTGTGTGGGGGGGAACTGAGGGGGAGGGTGTGTGGGGGGGGAACTGAGGGGGAGGGTGTGTGTGGGGGGGGAAATGAGGGGGAGGGTGTGTGTGGGGGGGGAACTGAGGGGGAGGGTGTGTGTGGGGGGGGAACTGAGGGGGAGGGTGTGTGTGGGGGGGGAACTGAGGGGGAGGGTGTGTGTGGGGGGGGAACTGGGGGAGGGTGTGTGTGGGGGGGGAACTGAGGGGGAGGGTGTGTGTGGGGGGGAACTGAGGGGGAGGGTGTGTGTGGGGGGGGAACTGAGGGGGAGGGTGTGTGTGGGGGGGAACTGAGGGGGAGGGTGTGTGTGGGGGGAGAACTGAGGGGGAGGGTGTGTGGGGGGGGAACTGAGGGGGAGGGTGTGTGTGGGGGGGGAACTGAGGGGGAGGGTGTGTGGGGGGGGGAACTGAGGGGGTGGGTGTGTGGGGGGGGAACTGAGGGTGTGTGGGGGGGAACTGAGGGGGAGGGGGTGTGTATGGGGGAACTGAGGGGGAGGGGGGGTGTGTGTGGGGGAGGACTGAGGGGGAGGAGGGGGGTGTGGGGGAGGAGGGGGGTGTGGGGGGAGGACTGGTGGGGGAGGACTGGTGGGGGAGGACTGAGGGGGGGTGTGGGGGGGATGACTGAGTGGGAGGGGGGGGTGTGGGGGGAGGACTGGGGGGGGGGGGTGTGGTGGGGGGGAACTGAGGGGGTGGGGGGGGACTGAGGGGGGGGTGTGGTGGGGGGGAACTGAGGGGGTGGGGGGGGAACTGAGGGGGAGGTGTGTGTGTGGGGGGGGGGAGGTGTGTGTGTGGGGGGGGTGTGTGGGGAAGGCAAGACTAGGACGGGGTTTATGTGTGGGTGGGCGAGACTGAGGGGGAGAGGGGTGTTTGGGGTGTGGGGGGGGAAGACTGGGGGAGGGTGTGTGGGGGGGGAAGACTGAGGGGGGACATAGACATAGAAAATAGGTGCAGGAGTAGGCCATTCGGCCCTTCTAGCCTGCACCGCCATTCAATGAATTCATGGCTGAACACGCAACTTCAGTACCCCATTCCTGCTTTCTCGCCATACCCCTTGATCCCCCTAGTAGTAAGGACTACACCTAACTCCTTGTTGAATATATTTAGTGAATTGGCCTCAACTACTTTCTGTGGTAGAGAATTCCACAGGTTCACCACTCTCTGGGTGAAAAAGTTTCTCCTCATCTCGGTCCTAAATGGCTTACCCCTTATCCTTAGACTGTGACCCCTGGTTCTGGACTTCCCCAACATCGGGAACATTCTTCCTGCATCTAACCTGTCTAAACCCGTCAGAATTTTAAACGTTTCTATGAGGTCCCCTCTCATTCTTCTGAACTCCAGTGAATACAGGACCAGTTGATCCCGTCTTTCTTGATATGTCAGACCCGCCATCCCGGGAATCAGTCTGGTGAACCTTCGCTGCACTCCCTCAATCGCAAGAATGTCCTTCCTCGAGTTAGGAGACCAAAACTGTACACAATACTCCAGGTGTGGCCTCACCAAGGGACGGGGTGTGTGGGGGAAGACTGCGTGGGGCGGGGGACTGGGGGGAAGGGTGTGCGTGGAGGGGGGAAGACTGGGGGGGGAAGGGGGTGTGTGGGGGGAGACTGAGGGCGGATGTGTGTGTGGGGAGACTGGGGGGATGTGTGTGTGGGGGGAGACTGTGGGGGGATGTGTGTGTGGGGGAGACTGAGGGGGGAGATGTGTGTGTGGGGGGAGACTATGGGGGGATGTGTGTGTGGGGGGAGACTGAGGGGCGATGTGTGTGTGGGGAGAGACTGAGGGGGGATGTGTGTGTGGGGGGAGACTGAGGGGGGGGATGTGTGTGTGGGGGGAGACTGAGGGGGGGGATGTGTGTGTGGGGGAAGACGGAGGGGGGATGTGTGTGTGTGGGGGGAGACTGAGGGGGGGGGATGTGTGTGTGTGGGGGCAGACTAGGGGGGGGATGTGTGTGTGTGGGGGCAGACTGAGGGGGGGGATGTGTGTGTGGGGGCAGACTGAGGGGGGGGATGTGTGTGTGGGGGCAGACTGAGGGGGGGGATGTGTGTGTGGGGGCAGACTGAGGGGGGGGAGACTGAGGTGGGGGATGTGTGTGTGGGGGGAGACTGAGGGGGGGAGGGTGTGTGTGGGGGAGACTGAGGGGGGGGGGAAGGTGTGTGTGTGTGTGTGTGGGGAGGGTGTGTGTGTGTGTGGGGGGAGACTGAGGGGGGGGAGGGTGTGTGTGTGTGGGGGGAGACTGAGGGGGTTAGGGTGTTTGTGTGTGTGGGGGGAGACTGGGGGAGGAGGGTGTGTGTGTGTGGGGGGAGACTGGGGGAGGAGGGTGTGTGTGTGTGGGGGGAGACTGGGGGAGGTGTGTGTGTGTGGCAGGGGATAACTGAGGGGGAGGGTGTG